>NC_091282.1:514438712-514749545 GCF_032444005.1 Ranitomeya imitator | reverse complement strand
AAGTTTCTGTGGCCACTTCCTGTGCTGCAACTATATAAACTGCGCATGACCGCACGGCCATGCGCTAGTGTACATTTGCTTACGTGTGTTTGTTGTGAGTGCAAGTCGTCCTTGGATACCCCTTCCGTATTGAATGTCTGTTCGCGGAAGGTGTATGGTTGCTATCTAGCGCCCGACTTATCCTACAGCACGAATCACACATTACAGCGTCCAGTTGCTGTGACCGCCAGTACGGCGCCGTGCACTTCCTCTGTGCTTTCCTTACCCAAGTGTCATGATCCCAATGGCAGGGGATCACAAAAGGACAAGCACAAAAACAAAACAAGCTCTAGGGAGATGGAACCTGAGCTGACCACGATCCTAAACCTAAACACACAACTAGCTGTAGCCGGGGAACGTGCCTACGATGATTCCTAGACGTCTCGCGCCAGCCGAAGGACTAACTTCCCCTATCAGAAGAAACACAGACCTCACTTGCCTCCAGAGAAACACCCCACAGAAATAGCAGCCCCCCACATGTAATAACGGTGAAATGAGAGGAAAACACATACGTAGTTATGAAAACAGATTCAGCAAAATGAGGCCCGCTAAAGCTAGATAGCAGAGGATACAAAAGTGAACTGCGCGGTCAGCGAAAAACCCTTCAAAAAACCATCCTGAAATTACTTGAACTCATGTGCCAACTCATGGAACGTGAGGAGTAATTTCAGCCCACTAGAGAAACCAGCAGCAAAGAAACAAATATCTGCAAGCTGGACTAGGACAAAATTAAGCAAAACGTGGAACAGGAAAATCAAAACTTAGCTTGTCCAGAAGAATACAGAGGCGGGTAACAGAAGTAAAAAGACACACTGATTACATTGATAGCCGGCGAGGAAATGACAAGAAAGCCAGGTTAAATAGGAAACTCCCATAACCTGATGGAACAGGTGGACACCAGAGACCGCAGAGAACACAAGTCACCCAGTACCATCAGTAACCACCAGAGGGAGCCCAAAAACAGAACTCACAACAGTACCCCCCCCTTGAGGAGGGGTCACCGAACCCTCACGAGAACCACCAGGGCGACCAGGATGAGCCCTATGAAATGCACGGACCAAATCGGCAGCATGAACATCAGAGGCAACCACCCAAGAATTATCCTCCTGACCATAACCCTTCCACTTGACCAAATACTGGAGTTTCCGTCTGGAAACACGAGAATCCAAGATCTTCTCCACAACATACTCCAATTCTCCCTCCACCAGCACCGGAGCAGGAGGCTCAAGCGAAGGAACAACAGGTACCTCATACTTCCGCAACAACGACCGATGGAACACATTATGAATAGCAAACGATGCCGGGAGATCCAAACGAAACGACAAAGGGTTAAGAATTTCCAAGATCCTATAGGGACCGATGAACCGAGGCTTGAACTTAGGAGAAGAGACCTTCATAGGAACAAAACGAGAAGACAACCACACCAAGTCCCCAACACGAAGTCGAGGACCCACGCGGCGACGGCGATTAGCAAACTGCTGAGCCCTCTCCTGGGACAACTTCAAATTGTCCACCACCTGACTCCAAATCAGATGCAACCTATCCACCACCATGTCCACTCCAGGACAATCAGAAGGCTCCACCTGACCAGAGGAAAAACGAGGATGAAACCCCGAATTACAAAAGAAAGGAGAAACCAAGGTAGCAGAACTAGCCCAATTATTAAGGGCAAACTCGGCAAGCGGCAAAAAGGTAACCCAGTCATCTTGATCAGCAGAAACAAAACACCTTAAATAAGTTTCTAAGGTCTGATTAGTTCGTTCCGTCTGGCCATTCGTCTGGGGATGGAATGCAGACCAAAAGGACAAATCAATGCCCATCTTAGCACAGAACGTCCGCCAAAATCTAGACACAAACTGGGATCCCCTGTCAGAAACGATGTTCTCCGGAATCCCATGCAAACGAACCACGTTCTGAAAAAACAGAGGGACCAACTCAGAGGAGGAAGGTAACTTAGGCAAGGGTACCAGATGAACCATCTTAGAAAAGCGGTCACACACAACCCAGATGACGGACATTTTTTGAGAGACAGGGAGATCCGAAATAAAGTCCATGGAAATGTGCGTCCAAGGCCTCTTCGGGATAGGCAACGGTGACAACAATCCACTGGCCCGAGAACAGCAAGGCTTAGCCCGAGCGCAAACTTCACAAGACTGCACAAAAGAACGCACATCCCTTGACAAGGAAGGCCACCAAAAAGACCTGGCCACCAAGTCTCTAGTACCAAATATTCCAGGATGACCTGCCAACGCAGAAGAATGGACCTCAGAGATGACTCTACTGGTCCAATTATCCGGAACAAACAGTCTTTCAGGCGGACAACGATCAGGTTTATCCGCCTGAAACTCCTGCAAAGCACGTCGCAAGTCTGGGGAGACAGCCGACAAAATCACCCCATCCCTAAGGATACCAGTGGGCTCAGAATTTCCAGGGGAGTCAGGCACAAAACTCCTAGAAAGAGCATCCGCCTTCACATTCTTTGAACCTGGCAGGTATGAAACCACAAAATCGAAACGGGAGAAAAACAGTGACCAACGAGCCTGTCTAGGATTCAGACGCTTGGCAGACTCAAGGTACATCAGATTTTTGTGATCAGTCAAGACCACCACACGATGTCTAGCACCCTCGAGCCAATGACGCCACTCCTCAAATGCCCACTTCATGGCCAAAAGCTCCCGATTACCAACATCATAATTCCGTTCAGCGGGCGAAAATTTTCTAGAAAAGAACGCACATGGCTTCATCACTGAGCCATCGGAGCTTCTCTGTGACAAAACCGCCCCCGCTCCGATCTCGGAAGCATCAACCTCAACCTGAAAAGGAAGCGACGCATCTGGCTGACGCAACACAGGAGCAGAAGAAAACCGGCGCTTAAGTTCCTGAAAGGCCTCCACAGCCGCAGGAGACCAATCAGCAACATCAGCACCCTTCTTAGTCAAATCCGTCAAAGGCTTAACAACACTAGAAAAATTAGTTATGAAGCGACGATAAAAATTAGCAAAGCCCAAGAACTTCTATAGACTCTTAAGAGATGTAGGCTGCGTCCAGTCACAAATAGCCTGAACCTTGATGGGATCCATCTCAAAAATAGAAGGGGAAAAAATATACCCCAAAAAAGAAATCTTCTGGACTCCAAAGAGACACTTAGAACCTTTTACAAACAAAGAATTGGCCCGCAGGACCTGAAACACCTTCCTGACCTGCTGAACATGAGACTCCCAGTCATCAGAAAAAACCAAAACATCATCCAAATACACGATCATAAATTTATCCAGCTATTCACGGAAAATATCGTGCATAAAAGACTGGAAGACAGAAGGAGCATTAGAAAGTCCAAAAGGCATCACCAAATACTCGAAATGGCCCTCAGGCGTATTAAATGCGGTTTTCCACTCATCACCCTGCCTTATCCGCACAAGATTATACGCACCCCGAAGATCAATCTTAGTGAACCATTTAGCCCCCTTAATGCGAGCGAACAAATCAGTCAACAATGGCAAAGGATACTGATATTTGACTGTAATCTTATTCAAAAGACGATAATCTATACAAGGCCTGAAGGAACCATCTTTTTTGGCCACGAAAAAAAAACCTGCTCCCAAAGGGGACGAAGATGGACGGATATGTCCCTTTTCCAAGGACTCCTTAACATAATTCCGCATAGCAGTATGCTCTGGCACTGACAGATTGAACAAACGACCTTTAGGAAATTTACTGCCAGGAATCAAATCTATAGCACAATCGCAATCCCTGTGAGGAGGAAGCGAACTGAGCTTAGGCTCCTCAAAAACATCCCGATAATCAGACAAAAATACAGGAACCTCAGAAGGAGTAGATGAAGCGATAGAAATCAGAGGTGCATCATCATGAACCCCCTGACATCCCCAGCTTAACACAGACATTGTTTTCCAGTCCAGGACTGGGTTATGAGTTTGTAACCATGGCAGACCAAGCACTAAGACATCATGTAAATTATACAATACCAGGAAGCGAATCACCTCCTGATGAACGGGAGTCATACGCATGGTCACTTGTGTCCAGTACTGAGGTTTATTCATAGCCAAAGGTGTAGAGTCAATTCCTTTCAAAGGAATAGGAACTTCCAGAGGCTCCAGACTAAACCCACAGCGATTGGCAAATGACCAGTCCATAAGACTCAGGGCAGCGCCTGAATCCACATAGGCATCGACGGAAATGGATGATAATGAACAAATCAGAGTCACAGACAGAATGAACTTAGACTGTAAAGTTCCAATGGCAACAGACTTATCAACCTTTTTTGTTCGTTTAGAGCATGCTGATATAACATGAGCTGAATCACCACAATAAAAACACAATCCATTTTTCCGCCTATAATTTTGCCGTTCACTTCTGGACTGAATTCTATCACATTGCATTGTCTCAGGTGCCTGTTCAGAAGACACCGCCAAATGGTGCACAGGTTTGCGCTCCCGTAAACGCCGATCAATCTGAATAGCCATAGTCATGGACTCATTCAGACCTGTAGGCGCCGGGAACCCCACCATAACATCTTTAATGGCTTCAGAAAGGCCATCTCTGAATTTTGCAGCCAGGGCGCACTCATTCCACTGAGTAAGCACCGACCATTTCCGAAATTTCTGACAATATATTTCTGCTTCATCTTGCCCCTGAGAGAGAGCCAATAAATCTTTTTCAGCCTGAATCTCTAGGTTAGGTTCCTCATAGAGCAAACCCAATGCCAGAAAAAACGCATCCACATTGAGCAACGCAGGATCCCCTGGTGCCAATGCAAATGCCCAATTCTGAGGGTCACCCCGCAGGAAAGATATTACAATCTTGACCTGCTGAGCAGGGTCTCCAGAGGAGCGAGATTTCAAGGAAAGAAACAACTTGCAATTGTTTCTAAAATTCAGAAAACTAGATCTATCTCCAGAAAAAAACTCTGGGATAGGAATTCTAGGTTCAGACATAGGAGCATGTACAACAAAATCTTGTATATTTTGAACCTTGGCAGCAAGATTATTCAGGCTAGCAGCCAAACTCTGGACGTCCATGATAAACAGCTGAGGTCAGAGCCATTCAAGGATTAAGAGGAGGAAAGAAGCAGCCAGGCTGCAATTAAGGCTAGGCAGCAACCTCTGAGGAGAGGGAAAAAAAAAAAAAAAAAAAAACTTCCTCAGACTACTTTTCCTCCTACTTCAGCCAATACGATTACCAATTTTTTATGGCCGGCTATACTGTCATGATCCCAATGGCAGGGGATCACAAAAGGACAAGCACAAAAACAAAACAAGCTCTAGGGAGATGGAACCTGAGCTGACCGCGATCCTAAACCTAAACACACAACTAGCAGTAGCCGGGGAACGTTCCTACGATGATTCCTAGACGTCTCGCGCCAGCCGAAGGACTAACTTCCCCTATCAGAAGAAACACAGACCTCACTTGCCTCCAGAGAAACACCCCACAGAAATAGCAGCCCCCCACATGTAATAACGGTGAAATGAGAGGAAAACACATACGTAGTTATGAAAACAGATTCAGCAAAATGAGGCCCGCTAAAGCTAGATAGCAGAGGATACAAAAGTGAACTGCGCGGTCAGCGAAAAACCCTTCAAAAAACCATCCTGAAATTACTTGAACTCATGTGCCAACTCATGGAACATGAGGAGTAATTTCAGCCCACTAGAGCAACCAGCAGCAAAGAAACAAATATCTTCAAGCTGGACTAGGACAAAATTAAGCAAAACGTGGAACAGGAAAATCAAAACTTAGCTTGTCCAGAAGAATACAGAGGCGGGTAACAGAAGTAAAAAGACACACTGATTACATTGATAGCCGGCGAGGAAATGACAAGAAAGCCAGGTTAAATAGGAAACTCCCATAACCTGATGGAACAGGTGGACACCAGAGACCGCAGAGAACACAAGTCACCCAGTACCATCAGTAACCACCAGAGGGAGCCCAAAAACAGAACTCACAACACCCAAGCCTGGGTGGTTAGTGGCGTTCGTCAGTGCGGCACTGCATGCACTCTTGTGCCTTAATATTGTTATTTAGCTTCCTTACACACCCAGTTGTGGTGTTGTGCCAGCAAGGGTCTAATCGGACTTTAATCCTAGTTGGGGTTGAGTTCGCTGACTACTTGCTTGCGCTCTATGTGCGGTACCGCGATCCTGTGACGCAACAGGATCGCTTCCTTCACGCTGGGTGAAGTTTAACCCACGTGTGTATACTTATGAGTACCGCCATATAGTCCGTCATTACTTGGCAGCAGGTTCCATCTCTGCACGGTGGACCCCGGGCTGCGAACGCACCATACTCTGTCTTATTATTTGGTGCGTTCCGCTAGCCCTAACAACGGGTATTGGAAAATTGTGCAATTTTTTTTTGCAAAGTTTGAAATTATTTTTCACCATTTACATAAAATAACTTATACATGTTTGGTGCCTGTGAACTCGTACTGACCAGGAGAATCATAATGGCAGGTCAGTTTTAGCATTTAGTGAACCTAGCAAAAAAGTCAAACAAAAAACAAGTGTGGGATTGCACTTTTTTTGGATTTTCACCGCACTTGGATTTTTTCCCCCATTTTGTAGGGTACAACATGGTTAAACCAATGGTGTCTTTCAAAATTACAACTCGTCCTGCAAAAAAAAAGGCTATCACATGGCCATATTGATGGAAAAATAAAACGGTTATGGCTCTTGGAAGGAGAGGAGTGAAAAACAAAAGCGCAAAAATGAAAAAAGCTCCGGGGTTAATAGAATTAAACACTTGAAATAGATCCCTCTGTTTGTAATGACTCTATATAATATGTTTCACTTTTTGTATTGAAGAACTGAAATAAATTATCTTTCTGATGATATTCTAATTTAGTGAAAATCACTTGTAATTAGTAAATTACTTTACTTTAGTAGATTACAGGACATGACTTTTATTACTAAATAATTTTTTTCTGAAGCAAATGGCATGGGATTCAATGAGATGATATTACCCAAGCATAGTGAAATGTATTAATAAAATACATATACAGTAAGGTACACATGCAAAATACTGATTATACAGTTGAAGCTAGAAGTTTACATACACTATATAAAAACACACATTTGCATGTTTTTCTCAATATTTGACATGGAACCAGAATAAGCAAATCCCATTTTAGGTCAATAAGGATTCCCATAATTATTAATATTTGCCATATAATCTAGTTGTAGGGTAATGGTACCAAATAGTAATGAAATGTATGTAATCTTTTGACTTTGCAGTAAGTAATAAAAATGCCTGAAAATATTCTTTCCCTCTCATTATTCTAGCATTTGGCAAAAATTAATAATTATGGTAATCCTAATTGACCTAAAACGTGAAAGATTTATTCTTATTTCATGTAACACTGAGAAATCCATGCATATGTGCCTTTTTATATAGTGTGTATAAACTTCTTGTTTCAACTGTATATATGTATATATATATATATATATATATATATTGGTAGAGGGTGGTATAGAGCCTCACTCAGCTAGACACAGAGGTAACTCTGGAACACCATCTTTTTAAGAATGTGCTTAACCTTCGTCAGGCTGCATAATTTTACAACGTTAACAGGCTGCAGAGGTACAATTGTACCTTCATATATATTTTATTGAAATTTGGTCAATATATTCTGGACCAAAACTGCAGAGATGTCACCAAATTTCAGCCCTCGGCTTTTCGAAAAAAAAAGTTATTGCAATTTTAAAACGGAATAGTTACAATTGTACCTACTCAGCCGGACGAAGGTTAAAAGAAAACACGGCTCTCTGGGCAAAACAAAGAAACAAAAGAAAGCAAACACAGTTATTTTTCCTAACGGGATCAGGACGACAACAGACAGCAATGTGCAATATTCAGTTAGATCACACCACTCCCTGGAGTCCTATTTCTCCAGGAACCACTGAGCACAGGAATCTCTGAAAGCCAGCCATTTAAGCCCTGACCTTGAGTCTCCTTCATCATGTGACTGATCACATGATTCTGACATCACACAGGTCCTGGTAGTTTTTCCCGGAAGAGACACGTGGATATTCTCCCTTCCTGCTCTATGAATGTCCACTAAAACCAGCCCATTATATAATTTAATATATATCGTCCTACACACAGTGCTGGAGGGAACTATTATGGTTTCACAAATCACTGATCTGATCATGTGCAGTGACACGTATATCCCCTCCATCACTTCTCCAGTGACTCTATCACTATATATACAGTACAGACCAAAAGTTTGGACACACCTTCTCATTTAAAGATTTTTCTGTATTTTCATGACTATGAAAATTGTACATTCACACTGAAGGCATCAAAACCATGAATTAACACATGTGGAATTATATACTTAACAAAAAAGTGTGAAATAACTGAAATTACGTCTTATATTCTAGGTTCTTCAAAGTAGCCACCTTTTGCTTTGATGACTGCTTTGCACACTCTTGGCATTCTCTTCATGAGCTTCAAGAGGTAGTCACCGGAAATTGTCCTCCAACAATCTTGAAGGAGTTCCCAAAATTGAAGGCATACTGAACCAGCATGGCTACCACAGCATCTTGCAGCGACATGCTATTCCATCCGGTTTGCATTTAGTTGGACCATCATTTATTTTTCAACAGGACAATGAACCCAAACACCTCCAGGCTGTGTAAGGGCTATTTGACCAAGAAGAAGAGTGATGGGGTGCTACGCCAGGTAACCTGGCCTCCACAGTCGCCAGACCTGAACCCAATCAAGATGTTTTAGGGTGAACTGGACCACAGAGTGAAGGCAAAAGGGCCCGCAAGTGCTAAGCATTTCTGGGAACAACTTCAAGATTGTTGAAGGACGATTTCCGGTGACTACCTCTTGAAGCTCATGAAGAGAATGCCAAGAGTATGCAAAGCAGTCTTCAAAGCAAAAGGTGGATACTTTTAAGAACCTAGAATATAAGACATAATTTCAGTTGTGTCACACTTTTTTGTTAAGTATATAATTCCACATGTGTCAATTCATAGTTTTGATGCTTTCAGTGTGAATGTACAATTTTCATAGTCATGAAAATACTGAAAAATCTTTAAATGAGAAGGTGTGTCCAAACTTTTGGTCTGTACTGTATATATATATATATTAGTATAAAAATGGAACAGCACAAATCCTTTACTTATCTTCGGGTGCAGAGCCCCCAGACAGCCCGTCCACTGGTTGCTTTCAGTCCATACAGTATGCTTCACAAAAACAGGCAGCACTCCATATTCTTTGAGATAATGTGCAGGAACTTATTTAACCCACATCTCCGTGCAACGTTTCGACTCTAAATGAGCCTTTCTCAAGGCTCATTTATATACAGTACAGACCAAAAGGTTGAACAGAAGAGGTGTATATGTGTTTGTTATATTATAGCTATAAGACATACTATAAATCATTTTTTGTTGTTTGTCGCAAAAAAAAATTACCAAACACTAAAACATTTCCATTTGGATATACAGTTAGGGCCAGAAATATTTGGACAGTGACACAAGTTTTGTTATTTTAGCTGTTTACAAAAACATGTTCAGAAATACAATTATATATATAATATGGGCTGAAAGTGCACACTCCCAGCTGCAATATGATAGTTTCCACATCCAAATCGGAGAAAGGGTTTAGGAATCATAGCTCTGTAATGCATAGCGTCCTCTTTTTCAAGGGACCAAAAGTAATTGGACAATGGACTCTAAGGGCTGCAATTAACTCTGAAGGCGTCTCCCTCGTTAACCTGTAATCAATGAAGTAGTTAAAAGGTCAGGGGTGGATTCCAGGTGTGTGGTTTTGCATTTGGAAGCTGTTGCTGTGAGCAGACAACATGCGGTCAAAGGAACTCTCAATTGAGGTGAAGCAGAACATCCTGAGGCTGAAAAAAAAGAAAAAATCCATCAGAGAGATAGCAAACATGCTTGGAGTAGCAAAATCAACAGTTGGGTACATTCTGAGAAAAAAGGAATTGACTGGTGAGCTTGGGAACTCAAAAAGGCCTGGGCGTCCACGGATGACAACAGTGGTGGATGATCGCCGCATACTTAATTTGGTGAAGAAGAACCCGTTCACAACATCAACTGAAGTCCAGAACACTCTCAGTGAAGTAGGTGTATCTGTCTCTAAGTCAACAGTAAAGAGAAGACTCCATGACAGTAAATACAAAGGGTTCACATCTAGATGCAAACCATTCATCAATACCAAAAATAGACAGGCCAGAGTTAAATTTGCAGAAAAACACCTCAAGAAGCCAGCTCAGTTCTGGAAAAGTATTCTATGGACAGATGAGACAAAGATCAACCTGTACCAGAATGATGGGAAGAAAAAAGTTTGGAGAAGAAAGGGAACGGCACATGATCCAAGGCACACCACATCCTCTGTAAAACATGGTGGAGGCAACGTGATGGCATGGGCATGCATGGCTTTCAATGGCACTGGGTCACTTGTGTTTATTGATGACATAAGAGCAGACAAGAGTAGCCGGATGAATTCTGAAGTGTACCGGGATATACTTTCAGCCCAGATTCAGCCAAATGCTGCAAAGTTGATTGGACGGCGTTTCATAGTACAGATGGACAATGACCCCAAGCATACATCCAAAGCTACCCAGGAGTTCATGAGTGCCAAAAAGTGGAACATTGTGCAATGGCCAAGTCAATCTCCAGATCTAAACCCAATTGAGCATGCATTTCACTTGCTCAAATCCAGACTTAAGACGGAAAGACCCACAAACAAGCAAGACCTGAAGGCTGCGGCTGTAAAGGCCTGGCAAAGCATTAAGAAGGAGGAAACCCAGCGTTTGGTGATGTCCATGGTTTCCAGACTTAAGGCAGTGATTGCCTCCAAAGGATTTGCAACAAAATATTGAAAATAAAAATATTTTGTTTGGGTTATGTTTATTTGTCCAATTACTTTTGACCTCCTAAAATGTGGAGTGTTTGTAAAGAAATGTGTACAATTCCTACATTTTCTATCAGATATTTTTGTTCAACCCTTCAAATTAAACGTTACAATCTGCACTTGAATTCTGTTGTAGAGGTTTCATTTCAAATCCAATGTGGTGGCATGCAGAGCCCAACTCGCGAAAATTGTGTCACTGTCCAAATATTTCTGGCCCTAACTGTATGTGTTTCTAGAAGCTTGTAATGCACCACATTATTAGTGAATGCTATTCTCAGTACTTTAGTGAGCAGCTGTTATATTTGGATGTGTTGCAGACAAGCATTAAGGTCACATAAACAACCATGTCTTGTCAGAGATCCATCTGTTTTGGAATGCTCTGTGTATAACTTCAAAGATTATATTTCTTAAAAAGAAGATATTTTTAGTATAAAGAAATCGAGAAAGCACTGGACCGAATTGACTTTATAATTTTACCGCAAAGATGCATTTGCATAAGTTCTCGAGGTTTTAACAATAATATAAAATGGAACAGTTCAGTCTTACAGATACATATTTTTTCCAGTTAATTGAATTTTGTCAGCTGTAAAAACATAACTGAGTCTAAAACTATATTCATTTTTACTCACTCTGGAAGATGAAGTTTACTATTAACTTTTGGCATCATGTCATTATAAAGCTACATAAATGATGAATAATAGGAGATTGAACCTGAGAAATAAGAAGTTATGTATTCCAAATAATTAGTCATTGCTGGCACTGCTGACTATGCAGAAAAATGAGGGCACCAAAATGGGGTGACATAGACCTTAATTCATCTGCTAAGTCACTTACCGTTAATTAACTGTGCTGCGGAAAAAGTGAATAGCGCCCCCCAGAATCGGATTTTGTCTGAGGTCTCGGTTGCCGGGAATAGCCGAGACCCCAGAGAACATGATTCGGGGGGTTTTACCGACCCCTGAGTTGCGATCGCCGGTAATTAGCCGTTTACCGGCGATCGCAAAAAAAAAAAATGCGATTTCCCTTTTAATTTCTCTGTCCTCCGATGTGATCGCACATCAGAGGACAGAGCAATGGGGTCCCAGATAGCCCCCCGATACTCACCTGTCTCCCCCGGTGCTCCTCGTGGCTCCCGATGGGCGCCGCCATCTTTTTCCGGCAAAAAAATGGCGGGCGCATGCGCAGTGCGCCCGCCGTCCGGCACCGGGAGGATCTTTGGCAGCCGAGACCCCAAAGAACATGATCGGGTCGGTTTTACCGACCCCTGTTTTGCGATCGCCAGTAATTAACTGTTTACCTGCGATCGCAAAAAAAAAGCGATGTGTAATTCTCTGTCCTCTGATGTGATCGCACATCAGAGGACAGAGAAATAGGGGGATTTGGGGACCCTATTATACTTACTGGTGTCCCTGGGTCCTCCTGCATCCTCTCCTGCCCGCCAGCGTCTTCATCTGGAAAGAAAATGGCGGGAGCATGCGCAGTGCGCCCGCCATCTGTCACCATCTGCCGGCCGGCAGGAGAAAAGCAGTTGGGGATAAAATTAGGGTTAAGGTTAGGGTTAGGGTTAGGGTTGGGGCTAAATTTAGGGTTAGGGTTGGGGCTAAATTTAGGGTTAGGGTTGGGGCTAAATTTAGGGTTAAGGTTAGGGTTAGGGTTGGGGCTAAATTTAGGGTTAGGGTTGGGGCTAAATATAGGGTTAGCGTTGGGGTTAAATTTAGGGCTAGGCTTCTTTCACACTTGCGTCGGTAAGGGGCCGTTGCAATGCGTCGGCCCGACATACCGACCCACGTTGTGAAAATTGTGCACAACGTGGGCAGCGGATGCAGTTTTTCAACGCATCCGCTGCCCAGTCTAAGTCCTGGGGAGGAGGGGGCGGAGTTACAGCCACGCATGCACGGTCAGAAATGGCGGACGCAATGTACAAAAAATCATTATATTGAACGCTTTTTGTACCGACGGTCCGCCAAAACACAACTGATCCAGTGCACGACAGACACGACGTGTGGCCATCCATCACGATCCGTCGGCAATACAAGTCTATGGGCAAAAAACGCATCCTGCAGGCACATTTGCAGGATCCATTTTTTGTCCAAAACGACGGATTGCGACGGATGTCAAACGACGCAAGTGTGAAAGTAGCCTTAGGACTAGGGTTAGGGTTGGGGCTAAACTTAGGGCTCAGGTTAGGGTTGGAGCTAAAGTTAGGGCTAGGGTTAGGGTTGGGGCTAAATTTAGGGTAAGGGTTAGGGCTAGGGTTGGAGCTAAAGTTAGGGCTAGGGTTGCGGCTAAAGTTAGGGTTAGAGTTGGGATTAGGGTTAGGGTTTGGATTAGGGTTGGTATTAGGGTTAGGGTTGGCATAAGGGTTACGCTTGGGATTAGGGTTAGGTTTGGGATTAGGGTTAAGGATATGGGTTGGGATTAGGGGTGTATTGGGATTAGGGTTATAATTGAGGTTAGGGTTGAGATTAGGATTAGGGGTGTGTTGAATTTAGGGTTTTGATTAGGGTTAATGTTAGGGTTGACATTAGGGTTGTTTTGGGGTTAGGATTGTAATTATCATTAGGATTGTGATTAGGATTATGGATCGGGTTGGGATTAGGGTTAGGGGTGTGTTGGGGTTAGGGTTGGAATTAGAATTGGGGGGTTTCTACTGTTTAGGTACATCAGGGGCTCTGGAAACGCAACATAACGCCCACAGACTATTCTATCAAAGTCTGCATTCCAAAACGGCGCTCCTTCCCTTCTGAGCTTTGCCGTGCACCCAAACAGTGGTTTACCCCCACATATGGGGCATCAGCATACTCAGGATAAATTGTAAAACAACTTTAGTGGTCCAATTTCTCCTGTTACCCTTGTGAAAATAAAAACTTGGGGGCTACAAAATCTTTTTTGTGGAACAAAAGAAATATTTTTTATTTTCATGACTCTGCATTCTAAACTTCTGTGAAGCACTTGGGCATTCAAATTTCTCACCACACATCTAGATAAGTTCCTTGGGGGTCTAGTTTCCAAAATGGGGTCACTTGTGGGGGTTTACTACTGTTTAGGTACAGTTAGGGCCAGAAATATTTGGACAGTGACACAAGTTTTGTTATTTTAGCTGTTTACAAAAACATGTTCAGAAATACAATTATATATATAATATGGGCTGAAAGTGCACACTCCCAGCTGCAATATGATAGTTTCCACATCCAAATCGGAGAAAGGGTTTAGGAATCATAGCTCTGTAATGCATAGCGTCCTCTTTTTCAAGGGACCAAAAGTAATTGGACAATGGACTCTAAGGGCTGCAATTAACTCTGAAGGCGTCTCCCTCGTTAACCTGTAATCAATGAAGTAGTTAAAAGGTCAGGGGTGGATTCCAGGTGTGTGGTTTTGCATTTGGAAGCTGTTGCTGTGAGCAGACAACATGCGGTCAAAGGAACTCTCAATTGAGGTGAAGCAGAACATCCTGAGGCTGAAAAAAAAGAAAAAAATCCATCAGAGAGATAGCAGACATGCTTGGAGTAGCAAAATCAACAGTTGGGTACATTCTTAGAAAAAAGGAATTGACTGGTGAGCTTGGGAACTCAAAAAGGCCTGGGCGTCCACGGATGACAACAGTGGTGGATGATCGCCGCATACTTAATTTGGTGAAGAAGAACCCATTCACAACATCAACTGAAGTCCAGAACACTCTCAGTGAAGTAGGTGTATCTGTCTCTAAGTCAACAGTAAAGAGAAGACTCCATGACAGTAAATACAAAGGGTTCACATCTAGATGCAAACCATTCATCAATACCAAAAATAGACAGACCAGAGTTAAATTTGCAGAAAAACACCTCAAGAAGCCAGCTCAGTTCTGGAAAAGTATTCTATGGACAGATGAGACAAAGATCAACCTGTACCTGTACCTCTACCGGGATATACTTTCAGCCCAGATTCAGCCAAATGCTGCAAAGTTGATTGGACGGCGCTTCATAGTACAGATGGACAATGACCCCAAGCATACAGCCAAAGCTACCCAGGAGTTCATGAGTGCCAAAAAGTGGAAAATTCTGCAATGGCCAAGTCAATCTCCAGATCTAAACCCAATTGAGCATGCATTTCACATGCTCAAATCCAGACTTAAGACGTAAAGACCCACAAACAAGCAAGACCTGAAGGCTGCGGCTGTAAAGGCCTGGCAAAGCATTAAGAAGGAGGAAACCCAACGTTTGGTGATGTCCATGGGTTCCAGACTTAAGGCAGTGATTGCCTCCAAAGGATTTGCAACAAAATATTGAAAATAAAAATATTTTGTTTGGGTTATGTTTATTTGTCCAATTACTTTTGACCTCCTAAAATGTGGAGTGTTTGTAAAGAAATGTGTACAATTCCTACATTTTCTATCAGATATTTTTGTTCAACCCTTCAAATTAAACGTTACCATCTGCACTTGAATTCTGTTGTAGAGGTTTCATTTCAAATCCAATGTGGTGGCATGCAGAGCCCAACTCGCGAAAATTGTGTCACTGTCCAAATATTTCTGGCCCTAACTGTATATCAGGGGCTCTGCAAATGCAACATAACGCCCACAGACCATTCTATCAAAGTCTGCATTCCAAAACAGCACTCCTTCACTTCCGAGCTGTGCCATGCGCCCAAACAGCGGTTTACCCCCACATATGGGGCATCAGCGTACTCGGGATAAATTGGACAATAACGTTTGTGGTCCAATTTCTCCTGTTACCCTTGTGAAAATAAAAACTTGGGGGCTACAAAATCTTTTTTGTGGAAAAAAAATATATTTTTTTATTTTCACGACTCTACATTCTAAACTTCTGTGAAGCACTTGGGCATTCAAAGTTCCCACCACACATCTAGATAAGTTCCTTGGGGGGTGTAGTTTCCAAAATGGGGTCACTAGTGAGGGGTTACTACTGTTTAGGTACATCAGGGGCTCTGCAAACGCAACATAACGCCCGCAGACCATTCTATCAAAGTCTGCATTCCAAAATGGCGCTCCTTCCTTCCGAGCTCTGCCGTGTGCCCAAACAGTGGTTTACTGTTATGAACTGGTGATTCAGAAACACAATAGACCTGGTTGTTAAGAGCACACAAGTGACCTGATAGTTACAAATAACATAGGACAAGCTCTGAGACGTGGGAACTCTTCTGGCCGCAATCCCTAATCCTATCATACCACACTAAAGGTAACTGTGGAGCGCTCCTGACAAAACCTATGCGCCTCGGCACAGCCTGAGAAACTAGCTAGCCTGAATATAGAAAAATAAGCCTACCTTGCCTCAGAGAAATTCCCAAAAGGAAAAGGCAGCCCCCCACATATAATGACTGTGAGTTAAGATGAAAATACAAACACAGAGATGAAATAGATTTTAGCAAAGTGAGGCCCGACTTACTGAATAGACCGAGGATAGGAAAGATAGCTTTGCGGTCAGCACAAAAACCTACAAACAACCACGCAGAGAGGGCAAAAAGACCCTCCGCACCGACTAACGGTACGGAGGTGCTCCCTCTGCGTCTCAGAGCTTCCAGCAAGCAAGAAAAACCAATATAGCAAGCTGGACAGAAAATATAGCAAACAAATGTAACACAAGCAGAACTTAGCTTATGCAGGGCAGACAGGCCTCAAGAACGATCCAGGAGAGAGCACGACCAATGCTGGAACATTGACTGGAGGCCAGGAACAAAGAACTAGGTGGAGTTAAATAGAGCAGCACCTAACGACTTAACCTCGTCACCTGAGAAAGGAAACTCAGAAGCCGCAGCCACACTCACATCCACCAGAGGAAGCTCATAGACAGAACCAGCCGAAGTACCACTCATGACCACAGGAGGGAGCTTGACCACAGAATTCACAACAGTTTACCCCCACATATAGAGTACCAGCATACTCAGGCCAAATTGGACAACAACTTTTGTGGTCCAATTTCTCTTGTTACCCTTGTGAAAATAAAAACTTGGGGGCTAAAATATCTTTTTTTGTGGAAAAAAAAATATTTTTTATTTTCACGACTCTGCATTATAAACTTCTGTGAAGCACTTGAGCATTCAAAGTTCTCACCACACATCTAGATAAGTTCCCTGGGGGGTTCTAGTTTCCAAAATGGGGTCACTTGTGGGGGGTTTCTACTGTTTAGGCACATCAGGAGCTCTCCAAACGCGACATGGCGTCCTATCTCAATTCCAGCCAATTCTACATAGAAAAAGTAAGACGGCACTCCTTCTCTTCCAAGCTCTGCGGTGTGCCCAAACAGTGGTTTACCCCCACATATGGGGTTTTGGCGTACTCAGGACAAATTGCAAAACAACTTTTGTGGTCTAATTTCTCCTGTTACCCTTGTAAAAATAAGAATTTGTGGGCGAAAAGATCATTTTTGTGTAAACAAATGCGATTTTTTATTTTCACGGCTCTACGTTATAATCTTCTGTGAAGCACTTGGGGGCTCAAAGTGCTCACCACACATCTAGATAAGTTCCTTAAGGGGTCTAGTTTACAAAATGGTGTCACTTGTTGGGGGTTTCCGCTGTTTAGGCACATCAGGGGCTCTCTAAATGTGACATGGCAACCAATGTCAATTCCAGCCAATTCTGCATTGAAAAAGTCAAACAGCGCTCCTTCACTTCCAAGCTCTGTGGTGCGCTGAAACAGTGGTTTACCTCCACATATGTGGTATCGGCGTATTGAGGAGAAATTGCACAACAAAATTCATGGTTTAATTTCTGTTTTTACACTTGTGAAAATAAAAAAAATGGTTCTGAAGTAAAATGTTTGCAAAAAAAAGTTAAATGTTCATTTTTTCCTTCCACATTGTTTCAGTTCCTGTGAAGTACGTAAAGGGTTAATAAACTTCTTGAATGTGGTTTTGAGAACCTTGAGGGGTACAGTTTTTAGAATGGTGTCACACTTGGTTAATTTCTATCATATAGACCCCTCAAAATGACTTCAAATGTGATGTGGTCCCTAAAAAAAATGGTGTTGTAAAAATTAGAAATTGCTGGTCAATTTTAACCCTTAAAACTCCCTAACAAAAAAATGTTGTGTCCAAAATTGTGCTGATGTAAAGTAGACATGTGGGAAATTTTATTTATTAACTATTTTTCGTGACATATCTCTCTGATTTAAGGGCATAAAAATGCAAAGTTTGAAAATTGCAAAATTTAAAAATTTTCGCCATATTTCTGTTTATTTCATAAATAATCGCAAGTAATATTGAAGAAATGTTACCACTATCATGAAGTACAATATGTCACGAAAAAACATTCTCAGAATCAGCGGGATCCGTTAAAGCGTTCCAGAGTTATAACCTAATAAAGTGACAGTGGTCAGAATTGAAAATATTGGCTCGGTCATTAAGTACCAAATTGGCTGTCACTAAGGGGTTAAAGTTGCATCATCTTATTGACAAACTCACTTAAGAAGAATGAATACACGAGTAAACAAATATTAAGAAATAATGAAAACTGCTTTTTTTCTATGTCTCTTATTTTTGTTGGGGATGAGTTTTAATAAAATAATTTATTTAGCTGTACTTTGAGCCAAGGCTGCATGGCAGTTATACAATGGCATTGAAGCTGATGTTCCTCTCTTCTCTTCTCTTCTTCACACAGGTATTTTATCCATCCATCCATTTGTGTGCTGACCGCAAGTGTGAACAGATTCATATCTAGCAAGCCTTGCTTAGGGTATTTTATCCATCCATTTGTGTGCTGACCGCAAGTGTGAACAGATTCATATCTAGCAAGTTTTGCTCAGGGTATTTTATCCATCCATCGTGTGTTATTTTTATTTATTTTTTTCCCTCTGTTTTTGGTTTCTGATTTAAAGTGTTCAAAGCTATTTTTTTTCTTTATTCCTCTTTCCCACTGTTTTATGGCTTTGTTCAGCATTGGTTGTTTACCCTCCATAGTAATGCCTGCTCTGGTTTTCTGCTAATTGGTTGATTGCTGATTGGGACCATTTGGCTCCTGATGCTAGCAGTAACTCCATTTCATATATATTTAGTGTGGCTGGGATAGGACACGTGCGTGTTCGTGTGTGTAACAGATTTTAAGTGCGACAGTTTAAAGTGCGTGGTAGTTATACAATGGCAGTTGGACAGGGCAGGAGACAGGTAAGGTGCATAAGTTTTCCAAACAATCATGCTTCTTGGTCAGTCGTACTACATTATGCATTGATCATATCAATCAGCTTCTTATTTGTTTTTACTTCTGCTTTCTCACAACTCGCCCGCCCTTTAACACATTCTGGGCACTCTCTCTATATTTACCCCTCCCTTCTCCCCTCTCCCATGTTGAACTCTGAGGCTCTACTGACATTTCTTACCCACTCCAAACCAGCCACTACCGCCATGCAGCACTCAAAACGTTCATACAAATCATCCCACCACCTGCTATTTCTGTTTTTTCTCCTTCTACTAGTTGCAGGTGACATCTCCCCAAACCCTGGACCTCCCTCCACCAGCATACATTACTCTCCTCTAGCTACATATAGAAACCCTGCTAATCTTATTAACATTCAGTGCATGCCTTCTCCTATTGCTTTCCACTGTGCTCTCTGGAATGCACGGTCTGTGTGTAACAAACTAACTTACATTCATGATTTTTTCCTCTCTAATTCCCTTAACCTTCTGGCTGTTACTGAAACCTGGATCCAGCACTCAGACACCACTGCTGCTGCCGCGCTCTTGTTTGGTGGGCTGAAATTTTCACTTACCAACAGACCTGAGAAACGACAGGGTGGAGGTGTTGGTTTACTCCTTTCATCACAATGTGCTTTCCAGGTCATCCCCCCGGTTCCCTCACTTACATTTCCTTCCTTTGAAGTCCACGCCATCAGACTCTTTAAGCCCTTCCCCTTGCGGGTGGCAGTTGTTTATCGCCCTCCAGGCTCCTCCCGCCTGTTTCTAGACCACTTTGCTACCTGGCTTACTCACTTTCTATCCTGTGACATCCCCACCCTCATCATGGGAGACTTTAACATCTCCATCAATGATCCCCTCTCCCAATCTGCCTCTCATCTTCTTTCTCTAACTTCTTCATTCAACCTCTCACAGTTTACTAATTCTCCTACGCATGAGGACGGGAATACTCTGGACCTGGTTTTCTCCCGTCCCGGAGCGCTGCACGACATTACTAACTCCACTCTCCCGCTCTCGGAGCACAACCTTCTTTCCATCTCTGTCAAGAATTGTCTCCTCACCCGGGATACCCCCACTTACCACACTTATCGGAATACACGTACCATTAATACCCAGCAGCTTATGGACAACCTCCACACATCTTTAGCCCCCATCTCCTTACTTTCCTGTCCAGACTTAGCATTGTCACACTTCAATATTACACTGAAGAATGCCCTGGATGAAGCAGCACCTTCTACACGCAGAAAGACCCGACAGACAACGGCAGCCCTGGCACACTATGCAAACACGATTTCTTCAGCGCTGCTCAAGGTGTGCAGAGCGGCAGTGGAGAAAATCTCTCTTAGCAGAAGATTTCATCCACTATAAGTTCATGCTCAAAACCTATAACTCTGCCCTTTCTCTGGCCAAACAATCCTACTTCACCACCCTCATCACCTCACTATCCAACAACCCAAAACAACTTTTTGAAACCTTAAACTCCCTCCTGAAACCTAAAGTACAGGCCCCCATCTCCAATCTCAGTGGTGAGGATCTGACCACTTATTTCCTAGAAAAAATCAACCACATCCATCAGGATATCTCAGCCCAATCTCCTCAGTGCCTGGATACCCTTCCCTGCCACACCTCAAGCTCACTAGACATCTTTGAGCCTGTTTCAGAAAAAGAAGTTTCCAAGCTCCTCACTTCTGCTCGGCCTACAACCTGCAATAGTGACCCCATTCCTTCACCTCTCCTGCAGTCTCTCTCACCAGTGGTCACCACTCACCTGACTAAAATATTTAACCTCTCTCTTTCCTCAGGCATCTTTCCCTCCTCATTTAAACATGCCATCATTACCCCTTTACTTAAAAAGCCATCCCTGGACCAGAACTGCACGGCTAACTACAGACCTGTCTCTAACCTTTCCTTCATCTCTGAACTCCTGGAACGCTTGGTCCACTTCCGTCTAATCCGATATCTCTCGGATAACTCTCTTCTTGACCCCTTACAATCTGGTTTCCGCTCTTTACACTCCACTGAAACTGCCCTCACTAAAGTCTCTAATGATCTAATAACAGCTAAATCCAAAGGTCATTGCTCCCTGCTGATTCTCCTGGATCTCTCTGCCACATTTGACACTGTGGATCATCAGCTCCTTCTCACCATGCTCCGCTCCATAGGCCTCAAGGACACAGCCCTCTCCTGGTTCTCCTCCTACCTCTCTGACCGCTCCTTCACTGTATCTTTTGCCGGCTCCTCTTCCTCTCCTTGTCCTCTTACTATCGGGGTTCCGCAGGGCTCAGTCCTGGGCCCCCTCCTCTTCTCTCTATACACTGCCCCTATTGGACAAACAATCAGCAGATTTGGGTTCCAGTACCATCTCTATGCTGACGACACCCAATTATACACTTCTTCCCCCGACATCACCCCTGTTATGACCTGGTGGTTAAGAGGCCACACTGATATGACCTGGTGGCTAAAACGCAACATGGAGCGAGCTCTGAGAAGGTGGTATCTTTACTGACCGCAGTCCCTAATCCTAACAACAACACTAGAAATAGCCGTGGGATGTTCCTGACTCTCCCTAGACACCTCTTCACAGCCTAAGAAATAACTACCCCTAAAGAAAAAAATAGAAAGCTATCTTGCCTCAGAGAAAACCCCCAAAAGGAAAGATAGCCCCCCACAAATATTGACTGTGAATGGAGAGGGAAATGACGTACAAAGAAATGAAAACTGAATTCAGCAAAGGAGGCCAATACTAAACTAGATAGACAGAGAGAAAAGGATACTGTGCGGTCAGTATAAAAACTACAAAATCCACGCAGAGTTTACAAAAATGAACTCCACACCGACTCACGGTGTGGAGGGGCAAATCTGCTTTCCCAGAGCTTCCAGCTAGCTAGCCTGAATAACACATAGTGACAAGCTGGACAAAAAGAGACATATTAGCAAAGCAATAGAGTCCAAACAAATGGACAAGCAAAAACTAGCAAAAACTTATCTTTTGCAGACAAGGACTGGCCATATGAGAATTCCAAGAAAAGAACCAAATCCAACCAAGAACATTGACAGCAGGCATGGACTAAAGCCCAGAGCAGGTTTAAATAACAAACCCAGGCAAGGCGATTAGTGAAGGCAGCTGCTACAGCTACCTAAAGGAGCAGCAGTTCCACTCGAAACCACCAGAGGGAGCCCAAGGGCAGAACTCACAAAAATACCATTAGCAACCACAGGAGGGAGCTCCAGAACGGAATTCACAACACACCCCTACCCTAATTCAAAATACCAAGGATTGTCTGTCTCCTGTCTCTAACATCATGTCCTCCCTCTATCTGAAACTAAATCTCTCCAAAACTGAACTACTTGTGTTTCTCCCTTCTACTAACCTCACTCTACCCAACATCGAAATTACCCTGGAGGGTTCAACCATAACTCCCAAGCAGCATATCCACTGTCTTGGGGTGATATTCGACACCGAACTTTCCTTTACTACATATATCCGATCACTCACTCGCTCCTGTCGCCTGCATCTTAAAAACATCTCCAGAATCCGACCTTTTCTCACCTTTGAAACTGCTAAGACTCTAATGGTACTGTCACACTAAGCGACGCTGCAGCGATACCGACAACGATGTCGATCGCTGCAGCATCGCTGTTTGGTCGCTGGAGAGCTGTCACACAGACAGCTCTCCAGCGACCAACGATCCTGAAGTCCCCGGGTAACCAGGGTAAACATCGGGTTACTAAGCACAGGGCCGCGCTTAGTAACCTGTTGTGGATTCTGTTTTTGGGCTCCCTCTGGTGGTTACAGATGGTACTGGGTGACTTGTGTTCTCTGCGGTCTCTGGTGTCCACCTGTTCTATCAGGATATGGGAGTTTCCTATTTAACCTGGCTTTCTTGTCATTTCCTCGCCGGCTATCAATGTAATCAGTGTGTCTTGTTTCCTCTGCTTCCTGCTTCTGTAATCTTCAGGACAAGCTAAGTTTTTGATTTTCCTGTTCCACGTTTTGCTTAATTTTTGTCTTAGTCCAGCTTGCAGATATGTTATTCCTTTTTGCTGGTTGCTCTAGTGGGCTGATATTACTCCTCATGTTCCATGAGTTGGCACATGAGTTCAAGTAATTTCAGGATGGGTTTTTGTAGGGTTTTTCGCTGACCGCGCAGTTCACTTTTGTATCCTCTGTTATCTAGCTTTAGCGGGCCTCATTTTGCTGAATCTGTTTTCATAACTACGTATGTGCTTTCCTCTCATTTCACCGTCATTACATGTGGGGGGCTGCTATTTCTGTGGGGTGTTTCTCTGGAGGCAAGAGAGGTCTGTGTTTCTTCTAATAGGGGAAGTTAGTCCTTCGGCTGGAGCGAGACGTCTAGGAATCATCGTAGGCACGTTCCCCGGCTACAGCTAGTTGTGTGTTTAGGTTCAGGATTGCGGTCAGCTCAGTTTCCATCACCCTAGAGCTTGTTTTGTTTTTTGTGCTTGTCCTTTTGTGATCACCTGCCATTGGGATCATGACAGTATAGCCGGCCAAAAAGTGGTAATCGTATTGGCTGAAGTAGGAGGAAAAGTAGTCTGAGGAAGTTTTTTTTTTTTTTTTTCCCCTCAGAGTTTGCTGCCTAACCTTAATTGCAGCCTGGCTGCGTCTTACCTCCTCTTAATCCTTGAATGGCTCTGACCTCAGCTGTTTATCATGGACGTCCAGAGTTTGGCTTCCAGCCTGAATAATCTTGCTGCTAAGGTTCAAAATATACAAGATTTTGTTGTACATGCTCCTATGTCTGAACCTAGAATTCCTATCCCAGAGTTTTTTTCTGGAGATAGATCTAGTTTTCTGAATTTTAGGAACAATTGCAAGTTGTTTCTTTCTTTGAAATCTCGCTCCTCTGGAGACCCTGCTCAGCAAGTCAAGATTGTTATATCTTTCCTGCGGGGTGACCCTCAGAATTGGGCATTTGCATTGGCACCAGGGGATCCTGCGTTGCTCAATGTGGATGCGTTTTTTCTGGCATTGGGTTTGCTCTATGAGGAACCTAACCTAGAGATTCAGGCTGAAAAAGCTTTATTGGCTCTCTCTCAGGGGCAAGATGAAGCAGAAATATATTGTCAGAAATTTCGGAAATGGTCGGTGCTTACTCAGTGGAATGAGTGCGCCCTGGCTGCAAGATTCAGAGATGGCGTTTCTGAGGCCATTAAAGATGTTATGGTGGGGTTCCCTGCGCCTACAGGTCTGAATGAGTCTATGACTATGGCTATTCAGATTGATCGGCGTTTACAGGAGCGCAAACCTGTGCACCATTTGGCGGTGTCTTCTGAACAGGCACCTGAGACAATGCAATGTGATAGAATTCAGTCCAGAAGTGAACGGCAAAACTATAGGCGGAAAAATGGGTTGTGTTTTTATTGTGGTGATTCAGCTCATGTTATATCAGCATGCTCTAAACGCACAAAAAAGGTTGATAAGTCTGTTGCCATTAGTACTTTACAGTCTAAGTTCATTCTGTCTGTGACTCTGATTTGTTCATTATCAGCCATTTCCGTCGATGCCTATGTGGATTCAGGCGCTGCCCTGAGTCTTATGGATTGGTCATTTGCCAACCGCTGTGGGTTTAGTCTGGAGCCTCTGGAAGTCCCTATTCCTTTGAAAGGAATTGACTCTACACCTTTGGCTATGAATAAACCTCAGTACTGGACACAAGGGACCATGCGTATGACTCCCGTTCATCAGGAGGTGATTCGCTTCCTGGTACTGTATAATTTACATGATGTCTTAGTGCTTGGTCTGCCATGGTTACAAACTCATAACCCAGTCTTGGACTGGAAAACGATGTCTGTGTTAAGCTGGGGATGTCGAGGGTTCATGATGATGCACCTCCGATTTCTATCGCTTCATCTACTCCTTCTGAGGTTCCTGTATTTTTGTCTGATTATCGGGATGTTTTTGAGGAGCCTAAGCTCAATTCGCTTCCTCCTCACAGGGATTGCGATTGTGCTATAGATTTGATTCCTGGCAGTAAATTTCCTAAAGGACGTTTGTTCAATCTGTCAGTGCCAGAGCATACTGCTATGCGGGATTATGTTAAGGAGTCCTTGGAAAAGGGACATATGCGTCCATCTTCGTCCCCTTTGGGAGCAGGTTTTTTTTTTGTGGCCAAAAAAGATGGTTCCTTGAGGCCTTGTATAGATTACCGTCTTTTGAATAAGATTACAGTCAAATATCAGTATCCTTTGCCATTGTTGACTGATTTGTTCGCTCGCATTAAGGGGGCTAAATGGTTCACTAAGATTGATCTTCGAGGTGCGTATAATCTTGTGCGGATAAAGCAGGGTGATGAGTGGAAAACCGCATTTAATACGCCTGAGGGCCATTTTGAGTATTTGGTGATGCCTTTTGGACTTTCTAATGCTCCTTCTGTCTTCCGTCTTCCAGACGATATTTTCCGTGAATATCTGGATAAATTTATGATTGTGTATTTGGATGATGTTTTGGTTTTTTCTGATGACTGGGAGTCTCATGTTCAGCAGGTCAGGAAGGTGTTTCAGGTCCTGCGGGCCAATTCTTTGTTTGTAAAAGGTTCAAAGTGTCTCTTTGGAGTCCAGAAGATTTCTTTTTTGGGGTATATTTTTTCCCCTTCTACTATTGAGATGGATCCCGTCAAGGTTCAGGCTATTTGTGACTGGATGCAGCCTACATCTCTTAAGAGTCTACAGAAGTTCTTGGGCTTTGCTAATTTTTATCGTCGTTTCATAACTAATTTTTCTAGTGTTGTTAAGCCTTTGACGGATTTGACTAAGAAGGGTGCTGATGTTGCTGATTGGTCTCCTGCGGCTGTGGAGGCCTTTCAGGAACTTAAGCGCCGGTTTTCTTCTGCTCCTGTGTTGCGTCAGCCAGATGTTTCGCTTCCTTTTCAGGTTGAGGTTGATGCTTCCGAGATTGGAGCGGGGGCGGTTTTGTCGCAGAGAAGCTCCGATTGCTCAGTGATGAAGCCATGTGCGTTCTTTTCTAGAAAGTTTTCGCCCACTGAGTGGAATTATGATGTTGGTAATCGGGAGCTTTTGGCCATGAAGTGGGCATTTGAGGAGTGGCGTCATTGGCTTGAGGGTGCTAGACATCGTGTGGTGGTCTTGACTGATCACAAAAATCTGATTTACCTTGAGTCTGCCAAGCGTCTGAATCCTAGACAGGCTCGTTGGTCACTGTTTTTCTCCCGTTTCGATTTTGTGGTTTCATACCTGCCAGGTTCAAAGAATGTGAAGGCGGATGCTCTTTCTAGGAGTTTTGTGCCTGACTCCCCTGGAAATTCTGAGCCCACTGGTATCCTTAGGGATGGGGTGATTTTGTCGGCTGTCTCCCCAGACTTGCGACGTGCTTTGCAGGAGTTTCAGGCGGATAAACCTGATCGTTGTCCGCCTGAAAGACTGTTTGTTCTGGATAATTGGACCAGTAGAGTCATCTCCGAGGTCCATTCTTCTGCGTTGGCAGGTCATCCTGGAATATTTGGTACTAGAGACTTGGTGGCCAGGTCTTTTTGGTGGCCTTCCTTGTCGAGGGATGTGCGTTCTTTTGTGCAGTCTTGTGAAGTTTGCGCTCGGGCTAAGCCTTGCTGTTCTCGGGCCAGTGGATTGTTGTCACCTTTGCCTAACCCGAAGAGGCCTTGGACGCACATTTCCATGGACTTTATTTCGTATCTCCCTGTCTCTCAAAAAATGTCCGTCATCTGGGTTGTGTGTGACCGCTTTTCTAAGATGGTTCATCTGGTACCCTTGCCTAAGTTACCTTCCTCCTCTGAGTTGGTCCCTCTGTTTTTTCAGAACGTGGTTCGTTTGCATGGGATTCCTGAGAACATCGTTTCTGACAGGGGATCCCAGTTTGTGTCTAGATTTTGGCGGACGTTCTGTGCTAAGATGGGCATTGATTTGTCCTTTTCATCTGCATTCCATCCTCAGACGAATGGCCAGACGGAACGAACTAATCAGACCTTGGAAACTTATTTAAGGTGTTTTGTTTCTGCTGATCAAGATGACTGGGTTACCTTTTTGCCGCTTGCCGAATTTGCCCTTAATAATCGGGCTAGTTCTGCTACCTTGGTTTCTCCTTTCTTTTGTAATTCGGGGTTTCATCCTCGTTTTTCCTCTGGTCAGGTGGAGCCTTCTGATTGTCCTGGAGTGGACATGGTGGTGGATAGGTTGCATCAGATTTGGAGTCATGTGGTGGACAATTTGAAGTTGTCCCAGGAGAGGGCTCAGCAGTTTGCTAATCGCCGTCGCCGCGTGGGTCCTCGACTTCGTGTTGGGGACTTGGTGTGGTTGTCTTCTCGTTTTGTTCCTATGAAGGTCTCTTCTCCTAAGTTCAAGCCTCGGTTCATCGGTCCCTATAGGATCTTGGAAATTCTTAACCCTGTGTCGTTTCGTTTGGATCTCCTGGCATCGTTTGCTATTCATAATGTGTTCCATCGGTCGTTGTTGCGGAAGTATGAGGTACCTGTTGTTCCTTCGCTTGAACCTCCTGCTCCGGTGCTGGTGGAGGGAGAATTGGAGTATGTTGTGGAGAAGATCTTGGATTCTCGTGTTTCCAGACGGAAACTCCAATATTTGGTCAAGTGGAAGGGTTATGGTCAGGAGGATAATTCTTGGGTGGTTGCCTCTGATGTTCATGCTGCTGATTTGGTCCGTGCATTTCATAGGGCTCATCCTGGTCGCCCTGGTGGTTCTCGTGAGGGTTCGGTGACCCCTCCTCAAGAGGGGGGTACTGTTGTGGATTCTGTTTTTGGGCTCCCTCTGGTGGTTACAGATGGTACTGGGTGACTTGTGTTCTCTGCGGTCTCTGGTGTCCACCTGTTCTATCAGGATATGGGAGTTTCCTATTTAACCTGGCTTTCTTGTCATTTCCTCGCCGGCTATCAATGTAATCAGTGTGTCTTGTTTCCTCTGCTTCCCGCTTCTGTAATCTTCAGGACAAGCTAAGTTTTTGATTTTCCTGTTCCACGTTTTGCTTAATTTTTGTCTTAGTCCAGCTTGCAGATATGTTATTCCTTTTTGCTGGTTGCTCTAGTGGGCTGATATTACTCCTCATTAGAGTTGAGCGACCTTGACCTTTTTAGAGTCGAGCCGGGTTTCGCGAAACCCGACTATCTCAAAAGTCGGGTCGAGTGAAATCGGCCGATTATGACGTAAAGTCGGGATCGACCGAAACACGAAACCCAATGCAAGTCAATGGGGCAGCATAGTCGGCAGTGAGTGGGGGCCAGGAAAACACCTAGAGTGCCCATTTTAATGTCAAAACCATCCATTCTTCTTAATGACGCTTGTCAAGCGTAATTTACCTTATAATAATTGGAAGGCATTTGAAATTGGGGGTCATTTGGCTAAAGTTGTGGTGGGTAGGGCTGGTTCAAGTAATTAGTGGGCCCAGGAAATCTGGACCACGTCACGGCAGTGGAGCAGGGAGAGGTAAGTATTTCAACTTTGCAAGTGCTGTGAACCTGAGCAAGCAGGGGGGGCCCACTCGTTGGCATTGGCACTGGCACAGGGCCCCTCAAAGTACAGCGGTGTGTTTGCACGGCGGGGGCGCCTCCCACCGGCAGCAACACTTTTGCGTACCATGAGAGGCCCTGTGCCAGTGACGTAGCCAACTAGTATTCCTCCCCCCACCTGATGAAGGAACCTGCACTTTCATCTGCACCTTCCTGTTTGTCCCCGTGTAAGGTGGTATGGTATGCGGGAAGGGGGACCTGACTTTCAGCAGGGTCACAATCTTGCAGTGTAGCGTGCACGGGAAATGTTGCGTTATGGGTCAATGTACCAGCAGACTCATCTATCACTGGCTGGGCAATGGGCAGGGTGAGGAGGAAACACAGATATAGGCCCAAAGAATAAAGTGGGCTAAATGCAGTTCAAAATTGGTAACACAGGACTAATCAGGGGGCATTGCAGTGGAGGACAACTGGAATGAGAGGCTGACACAGAGAGTAGGCCCAAATCAGTAAGTAGTCGAAATGCAGTTCAAAATTGGCAACAGTAGTAAACAGGCGGCACAGCTTTGTTCAGTGGAGGAGAACAGCAAGGAGTGGCAGACACCGATAGTAGGCCCCAACCCAACTAGTAGGCCAAATGCAGTCTAACATTAACAACTACTTAACGAGCGCCTGAAAACGGAATTTCAGGACAGGAAACCAGGAGAACAGCAAGGAGCGGCAGACACCGATAGTAGGCCCCAAACCAACTAGTACGCCAAATGCAGTTGTTCCGTTTAACCACAATTTAATGAGAGCCTGAAGATAGAAGTTCAGGAAAGGCAACCTGGAGAACACCTTGGAGTGGAACACACCATCTCTCTACACCCCATACCCAATTTGTAGGCCTAATGCAGCGTAGTTTCCAACAACTACTAAACGAGAGCATGATGATCGAAGCATTGGCGAGGAAACCTGGGGAACACCTTGGAGTGGAACACACCATCTCTCTACAGTGGAACACACCACCTCTCTACACCCCATACCCAATTTGTAGGCCTAATGCAGCGTAGTTTCCAACAACTACTAAACGGGAGCCGGAAGATCGAAGCAATGGAGAGGAAACCTGGGGAACACCTTGGAGTGTAACACACCATCTCTCTACACCCCATACCCAATTTGTAGGCCTAATGCAGCGTAGTTTCCAACAACTACTAAACGAGAGCCGGAAGATCGAAGCAATGGAGAGGAAACCAGGGGAACACCTTGGAGTGTAACACACCATCTCTCTACACCCCATACCCAATTTGTAGGCCTAATGCAGTGTAGTTTCCAACAACTACTAAACGAGAGCCGGAAGATCGAAGCAATGGAGAGGAAACCTGGGGAACACCTTGGAGTGGAACACACCATCTCTCTACAGTGGATCACACCATCTCTCTACACCCCATACCCAATTTGTAGGCCTAATGCAGCGTAGTTTCCAACAACTACTAAACGAGAGCCGGAAGATCGAAGCTCAGGAAAGGCAACCTGGGGAACACCTTGGAGTGGAACACACCATCTCTCTACACCCCATACCCAATTTGTAGGCCCAATGCAGCGTAGTTTCCAACAACTACTAAACGAGAGCCGGAAGATCGAAGCTCAGGAAAGGCAACCTGGGGAACACCTTGGAGTGTAACAAACCCTCTCTCTACACCACGGAAGGGCTGATTCTTAGGAAGGAAGGCTGTCGGAAAGAAGCAGGGCGCGTCCGAGGGTGATTATATTCTTATTAGGTATATACTCACCCTCGGACGCGCCCTGCTTCTTTATTTGTAATGAATGTTTATTTGCAATGTGGTTTTGACTTACTTTATTTTTTTGGTAAATAATGATTTTATTATTTTCATTGTTTTGCATCTTCTTGGCAATAATATAAAGAAGACGCGACAGGACAACACTCGGTGGATGCCATATCTGTGTTTAAAATTGAAAAAACCTTTCAGTTAACTACTTGCCGGAGAAAGTTATTGTAGCTGGTGGCCATTTTTAGTACTGTACCAGATTTTTGTTGTATGTGTTTGTTTTTAATGTTAAAATGTCTGCATTTGATATCTCTCCAGTATTTTCTTTTTTATAAGCAAAATACTTATTTTTATATTTTCTGATGTTGGTTCCAGGGGTACACGGGCAGCAGTGGTGTGGTCAGTGGAGGCCTAGTGGAAGGAGTGACCGCAGACAGGCATCGAAGGCCTAACATAATAACACATGGCTGTAGGCAATTTTAAATTGGTTACAGGGGTACACGGGCAGCAGTGGTGTGGTCAGTGGAGGCCTAGTGGAAGGAGTGACCGCAGACAGGCATCGAAGGCCTAAAATAATAACACATGGCTGTAGGCAATTTTGAATTGGTTACAGGGGTACACGGGCAGCAGTGGGGTGGTCAGTGGAGGCCTAGTGGAAGGAGTGACCGCAGACAGGCATCGAAGGCCTAAAATAATAACACATGGCTGTAGGCAATTTTAAATTGGTTCCAGGGGTACACGGGCAGCAGTGGTGTGGTCAGTGGAGGCCTAGTGGAAGGAGTCACCGCAGACAGGCATCGAAGGCCTAAAATAATAACACATGGCTGTAGGCAATTTTAAATTGGTTACATGGGTACACGGGCAGCAGTGGTGTGGTCAGTGGAGGCCTAGTGGAAGGAGTGACCGCAGACAGGCATCGAAGGCCTAAAATAATAACACATGGCTGTAGGCAATTTTAAATTGGTTACAGGGGTACACGGGCAGCAGTGGTGTGGTCAGTGGAGGCCTAGTGGAAGGAGTGACCGCAGACAGGCATCGAAGGCCTAAAATAATAACACATGGCTGTAGGCAATTTTAAATTGGTTCCAGGGGTACACGGGCAGCAGTGGTGTGGTCAGTGGAGGCCTAGTGGAAGGAGTGACCGCAGACAGGCATCGAAGGCCTAAAATAATAACACATGGCTGTAGGCAATTTTAAATTGGTTCCAGGGGTACACGGGCAGCAGTGGTGTGGTCAGTGGAGGCCTAGTGGAAGGAGTGACCGCAGACAGGCATCGAAGGCCTAAAATAATAACACATGGCTGTAGGCAATTTTAAATTGGTTACAGGGGTACACGGGCAGCAGTGGTGTGGTCAGTGGAGGCCTAGTGGAAGGAGTGACCGCAGACAGGCATCGAAGGCCTAAAATAATAACACATGGCTGTAGGCAATTTTAAATTGGTTACAGGGGTACACGGGCAGCAGTGGGGTGGTCAGTGGAGGCCTAGTGGAAGGAGTGACTGCAGACAGGCATCGAAGGCCTAAAATAATAACACATGGCTGTAGGCAATTTTAAATTGGTTACAGGGGTACACGGGCAGCAGTGGTGTGGTCAGTGGAGGCCTAGTGGAAGGAGTGACCGCAGACAGGCATCGAAGGCCTAAAATAATAACACATGGCTGTAGGCAATTTTAAATTGGTTCCAGGGGTACACGGGCAGCAGTGGTGTGGTCAGTGGAGGCCTAGTGGAAGGAGTGACCGCAGACAGGCATCGAAGGCCTAAAATAATAACACATGGCTGTAGGCAATTTTAAATTGGTTACAGGGGTACACGGGCAGCAGTGGCGTGGTCAGTGGAGGCCTAGTGGAAGGAGTGACCGCAGACAGGCATCGAAGGCCTAAAATAATAACACATGGCTGTAGGCAATTTTAAATTGGTTCCAGGGGTACACGGGCAGCAGTGGTGTGGTCAGTGGAGGCCTAGTAGAAGGAGTGACCGCAGACAGGCATCGAAGGCCTAAAATAATAACACATGGCTGTAGGCAATTTTAAATTGGTTCCAGGGGTACACGGGCAGCAGTGGTGTGGTCAGTGGAGGCCTAGTGGAAGGAGTGACCGCAGACAGGCATCGAAGGCCTAAAATAATAACACATGGCTGTAGGCAATTTTAAATTGGTTACAGGGGTACACGGGCAGCAGTGGTGTGGTCAGTGGAGGCCTAGTGGAAGGAGTGACCGCAGACAGGCATCGAAGGCCTAAAATAATAACACATGGCTGTAGGCAATTTTAAATTGGTTACAGGGGTACACGGGCAGCAGTGGTGTGGTCAGTGGAGGCCTAGTGGAAGGAGTGACCGCAGACAGGCATCGAAGGCCTAAAATAATAACACATGGCTGTAGGCAATTTTAAATTGGTTACAGGGGTACACGGGCAGCAGTGGTGTGGTCAGTGGAGGCCTAGTGGAAGGAGTGACCGCAGACAGGCATCGAAGGCCTAAAATAATAATACATGGCTGTAGGTAATTTTAAATTGGTTCCAGGGTTACACGGGCAGCAGTGGTGTGGTCAGTGGAGGCCTAGTGGAAGGAGTCACCGCAGACAGGCATCGAAGGCCTAAAATAATAACACATGGCTGTAGGCAATTTTAAATTGGTTCCAGGGGTACACGGGCAGCTGTGGTGTGGTCAGTGGAGGCCTAGTGGAAGGAGTCACCGCAGACAGGCATCGAAGGCCTAAAATAATAACACATGGCTGTAGGCAATTTTAAATTGGTTACAGGGGTGCACGGGCAGCAGTGGTGTGGTCAGTGGAGGCCTAGTGGAAGGAGTGACCGCAGACAGGCATCGAAGGCCTAAAATAATAACACATGGCTGTAGGCAATTTTAAATTGGTTACAGGGGTACACGGGCAGCTGTGGTGTGGTCAGTGGAGGCCTAGTGGAAGCAGTGACCGCAGACAGGCATCGAAGGCCTAAAATAATAACACATGGCTGTAGGCAATTTTAAATTGGTTCCAGGGGTACACGGGCAGCAGTGGTGTGGTCAGTGGAGGCCTAGTGGAAGGAGTCACCGCAGACAGGCATCGAAAGCCTAAAATAATAACACATGGCTGTAGGCAATTTTAAATTGGTTCCAGGGGTACACGGGCAGCTGTGGTGTGGTCAGTGGAGGCCTAGTGGAAGGAGTCACCGCAGACAGGCATCGAAGGCCTAAAATAATAACACATGGCTGTAGGCAATTTTAAATTGGTTACAGGGGTACACGGGCAGCTGTGGTGTGGTCAGTGGAGGCCTAGTGGAAGGAGTCACCGCAGACAGGCATCGAAGGCCTAAAATAATAACACATGGCTGTAGGCAATTTTAAATTGGTTACAGGGGTACACGGGCAGCAGTGGTGTGGTCAGTGGAGGCCTAGTGGAAGGAGTGACCACAGACAGGCTTTGAAGGCCTAACATAACAAAAATGTCAATACAATGGTATTGTCAGTGGCAGGCATTGAAGGATGTCAGCGCATAGACTAAACATTGGTGGAGCTGTGAGATAATTTTGCAAGTGGTAGAGCACTGTTTGAGCTGGGGTGGGGGGAAACTGTCTTGTGGCCGGCGGTACAGGCCCAGGGCCCCTCATATTACAACTGTGTGTCTGACGTTGGGTGCGCACCACCACCGCCAGAGACACTTTATTGTACTAGGAGGGACCCAGTGGCAGTGCCGTCGACCAAAAGCGGGCTCACCCACCTCTTCAGACAAACTGCACTCTCACGGGTGCTGTCGCCAAGTGTCGATACCACGGCCCCGTGTGGGGAGTTTGGCCATTTAGTGAGGTGTAAACATGTCGTATGCTGGACAATCAGGTGCAGAAAATTACGAGATTGGAAAAGGCATTCAGAATAGTCCACAGGCAAGACCTTTTCATAGGAAAGCTAGGTGTCAGCCGGGCAAGGTGGGGCAAAAGATTTCGAAATCCAGTTGTGGTTCATTTTAATGAAGGTTAGATCATCTACATTTTGGGTAGCCAGACGAGTCCTTTTTTCTGTTAGTATTGAACCTGCAGCACTGAATACTCTTTCTGATAGGACACTAGCTGCCGGGCAAGCAAGCTCCTGCAATGCATATTCTGCCAATTCTGGCCAGGTGTCTAATTTTGATGCCCAGTAATCAAATGGGAATGACGGTTGAGGGAGAACATCGATAAGGGATGAAAAATAGTTTGTAACCATACTGGACAAATGTTGTCTCCTGTCACTTTGAATTGATGCTGCAGTACCTGTCCTGTCTGCGGTCATAGCAAAATCACTCCACAACCTGGTCAGAAAACCCCTCTGGCCAACGCCACTTCTGATTTCTGCCCCTCTAACTCCTCTGGTCTGCTGGCCCCTGCAGCTCGTGTGAGAACGATCACGGGCGCTGTGTGCAGGGAATGCCAGAAGCAAACGGTCAACAAGAGTTGATTGTTTGGTTGCTAATATTAGTTCCAAGTTCTCATGTGGCATTATATTTTGCAATTTGCCTTTATAGCGAGGATCAAGGAGGCAGGCCAACCAGTAATCGTCATCATTCATCATTTCAGTTATGCGTGTGTCCCTTTTGAGGATACGTAAGGCATAATCCGCCATGTGGGCCAAAGTTCCAGTTCTCAAATCTGCGGTTGTGCTTGGTTGAGGGGCAGTTTCAGGCAAATCCACGTCACTTGTGTCCCTCAAAAAACCAGAACCCGGCCTTGCCGCGCCAACAATTTCCAGTAGCCCCGGAAAAGCTTCCTCATTAAAAATATAATCATCCCCATCATCCTCCTCGTCCTCCTCCTCCTCTTCGCCCGCTACCTCGTCCTGTACACTGCCCTGGCCAGACAATGGCTGACTGTCATCAAGGCTTTCCTCTTCCTCAGCTGCAGACGCCTGATCCTTTATGTGCGTCAAACTTTGCATCAGCAGACGCATTAGGGGGATGCTCATGCTTATTATGGCGTTGTCTGCACTAACCAGCCGTGTGCATTCCTCAAAACACTGAAGGACTTGACACATGTCTTGAATCTTCGACCACTGCACACCTGACAACTCCATGTCTGCCATCCTACTGCCTGCCCGTGTATGTGTATCCTCCCACAAAAACATAACAGCCCGCCTCTGTTCACACAGTCTCTGAAGCATGTGCAGTGTTGAGTTCCACCTTGTTGCAACGTCTATGATTAGGCGATGCTGGGGAAGGTTCAAAGAACGCTGATAGGTCTGCATACGGCTGGAGTGTACGGGCGAACGGCGGATATGTGAGCAAAGTCCACGCACTTTGAGGAGCAGGTCGGATAACCCTGGATAACTTTTCAGGAAGCACTGCACCACCAGGTTTAAGGTGTGAGCCAGGCAAGGAATGTGTTTCAGTTGGGAAAGGGAGATGGCAGCCATGAAATTCCTTCCGTTATCACTCACTACCTTGCCTGCCTCAAGATCTACAGTGCCCAGCCACGACTGCGTTTCTTTCTGCAAGAACTCGGACAGAACTTCTGCGGTGTGTCTGTTGTCGCCCAAACACTTCATAGCCAATACAGCCTGCTGACGTTTGCCAGTAGCTGCCCCATAATGGGAGACCTGGTGTGCAACAGTGGCAGCTGCGGATGGAGTGGTTGTGCGACTGCGGTCTGTGGACGAGCTCTCGCTTCTGCAGGAGGACGAAGAGGAGGAGGAGGGGGTGCGAACGGCTACAGCCAATTGTTTCCTAGACCGTGGGCAAGGCAGAACTGTCCCAAACTTGCTGTCCCCTGTGGACCTTGCATCCACCACATTTACCCAGTGTGCCATGATGGACACGTAACATCCCTGGCCATGCCTACTGGTCCATGCATCTGTTGTCAGGTGCACCTTTGTGCTCACAGATTGCCTGAGTGCATGAACGATGCGCTCTTTAACATGCTGGTGGAGGGCTGGGATGGCTTTTCTGGAAAAAAAGTGTCGACTGGGTAGCTCGTAGCGTGGTACAGCGTAGTCCATCAGGGCTTTGAAAGCTTCGCTTTCAACTAACCGGTAGGGCATCATCTCTAACGAGATTAGTCTAGCTATGTGTGCGTTCAAACCCTGTGTACGCGGATGCGAGGCTAAGTACTTCCTTTTTCTAACCATAGTCTCATGTAGGGTGAGCTGGACTGGAGAGCTGGAGATCGTGGAACTAGCGGGGGTGCCGGTGGACATGGCAGAATGAGAGACGGTGGGAGATGGTATTGTTGCCACCGGTGCCCTAGATGCAGTGTTTCCTACTATGAAACTGGTGATTCCCTGACCCTGACTGCTTTGGCCTGGCAAAGAAACCTGCACAGATACTGCAGGTGGTGCGGAAAATGGTGGCCCTACACTGCCGGAAGGGATGTTGCGTTGCTGACTAGCTTCATTGGCCGAGGGTGCTACAACCTTAAGGGACGTTTGGTAGTTAGTCCAGGCTTGCAAATGCATGGTGGTTAAATGTCTATGCATGCAACTTGTATTGAGACTTTTCAGATTCTGTCCTCTGCTTAAGGTAGTTGAACATTTTTGACAGATGACTTTGCACTGATCAATTGGATGTTGTTTAAAAAAATGCCAGACTGCACTCTTTCTAGCATCGGATACCTTTTCAGGCATTGCAGACTGAGCTTTAACCGGATGGCCACGCTGTCCTCCAACAGGTTTTGGCTTTGCCACGCGTTTTGGGCAAGATACGGGCCCGGCAGATGGAACCTGTTGCGATGTTGATGCCTGCTGCGTCCCCTCCTCCTCCACTTCAGAACTGCTGCCGCCTGCACCCTGTTCCCCCAATGGCTGCCAATCGGGGTCAAGAACTGGGTCATCTATTACCTCTTCTTGTAGCTCGTGTGCAACTTCGTCTGTGTCACCGTGTCGGTCGGTGGTATAGCGTTCGTGATGGGGCAACATAGTCTCATCAGGGTCTGATTCTTGATCAGCACCCTGCGAGGGCAATGTTGTGGTCTGAGTCAAAGGACCAGCATAGTAGTCTGGCTGTGGCTGTGCATCAGTGCACTCCATGTCAGATTCAACTTGTAATGGGCATGGACTGTTAACTGCTTCACTTTCTAAGCCAGGGACGGTATGTGTAAAGAGCTCCATGGAGTAACCCGTTGTGTCGCCTGCTGCATTCTTCTCTGTTGTTGTTTTTGCTGAAGAGGACAAGGAAGCGACTTGTCCCTGACCGTGAACATCCACTAACGATGCGCTGCTTTGACATTTACCAGTTTCACGAGAGGAGGCAAAAGAGCTAGAGGCTGAGTCAGCAAGATAAGCCAAAACTTGCTCTTGCTGCTCCGGCTTTAAAAGCGGTTTTCCTACTCCCAGAAAAGGGAGCGTTTGAGGCCTTGTGTAGCCAGACGACGAACCTGGCTCCACAGCTCCAGTCTTAGGTGCAATATTTTTTTTCCCACGACCAGCTGATGCTCCACCACTACCACTACCCTCATTACCAGCTGACAATGAACGCCCCCGGCCACGACCTCTTCCACAATACTTCCTCATTGTTTTAAAAACGTAAACAAACTAACGGTATTTGTTGCTGTCACACAAATTACACGGTGAGCTATAACTTCAGTATGATTTAGCTACCCCTTTACAGGTGAGTGAGACCACAACGAAAATCAGGCACAATGTTACACACTCTGTTGTTGGTGGCAACAAATGAGAGAGATGCCACACACGCAGGACTGTCACTGAAGCACAAATGTAAATATTAATCTCCCACTGATTTGATTTTTTTTTTTTTTAAGGGAGACTTTAGGAAAAAAAATAATAGAATAAAATGATTTTTTCAGGAAGAATTTAGAAACCAAATAAAATAAAATGATTTTTTCAGGGAGAATTTAGAAAACAAATAAAACAAAAAAAGGCTTTCTATGGCCCACTGAGTGAGAGATGACGCACACAGGAGTCAGGAGTGGCACACAAGCCCAGAGGCCAATATGTATCTCCCACTGATTGATGTAGTGATTTTTTCAGGTAGATTTTGGAACCCAAATCAAGCTAAAAAAATAATAGGCTTTCTATGGCCCACAATTGGAGAGAGAGAGAGAGATGGCACACCCAGGAGTCAAGACTGGCACACAAGCAGAAAGGGCAATATTAATCTCCCACTGATTTTTTTTTTTTTTTTTTTTTCAGGGAGACTTTAGGAAAAAAAAATAGAATAAAATGATTTTTTCAGGAAGAATTTAGAAACCAAAGAAAATAAAATGATTTTTTCAGGGATAATTTAGAAAACAAATAAAACAAAAAAAGGCTTTCTATGGCCCACTGAGTGAGAGATGACGCACACAGGAGTCAGGAGTGGCACACAAGCCCAGAGGCCAATATTTATCTCCCACTGATTGATGTAGTGATTTTTTCAGGTAGATTTTGGAACCCAAATCAAGCTAAAAAAAATAATAGGCTTTCTATGGCCCACAATTGGAGAGAGAGAGAGAGATGGCACACCCAGGAGTCAAGACTGGCACACAAGCAGAAAGGGCAATATTAATCTCCCACTGATTTGTTTTTTTTTTTTTTTTTCAGGGAGACTTTAGGAAAAAAAAAAATAGAATAAAATGATTTTTTCAGGAAGAATTTAGAAACCAAATAAAATAAAATGATTTTTTCAGGGAGAATTTAGAAAACAAATAAAACAAAAAAAGGCTTTCTATGGCCCACTGAGTGAGAGATGACACACACAGGAGTCAGGAGTGGCACACAAGCCCAGAGGCCAATATTTATCTCCCACTGATTGATGTAGTGATTTTTTCAGGTAGATTTTGAAACCCAAATCAAGCTAAAAAAATAATAGGCTTTCTATGGCCCACAATCGGAGAGAGAGAGAGAGATGGCACACCCAGGAGTCAAGACTGGCACACAAGCAGAAAGGGCAATATTAATCTCCCACTGATTTGTTTTTTTTTTGTTTTTTTTTCAGGGAGACTTTAGGGAAAAAAAATAGAATAAAATGATTTTTTCAGGAAGAATTTAGAAACCAAAGAAAATAAAATGATTTTTTCAGGGAGAATTTAGAAAACAAATAAAACAAAAAAAGGCTTTCTATGGCCCACTGAGTGAGAGATGACGCACACAGGAGTCAGGAGTGGCACACAAGCCCAGAGGCCAATATTTATCTCCCACTTTTTTTTTTTTGTTCCAGGAAAAATTTATAAACCCAATAAAAAAAATAATAAATAGGCTTTCTATGGCCCACTATCTGAGAGACAGAGAGAGATGGCACGCTTAGGACTGGCACACAAGCCCAAAGGCCAATATTAATCTCCCTTTTTTTTTAAGGGAGAATTTATAAAACCAAAAAAAAATAAATAAATAGGCTTTCTATGGCCCACTATCTGAGAGAGAGAGATGGCACGCTTAGGACTGGCACACAAGCCCAAAGGCCAATATTAATCTTCCACTGATTGATTTATTGATTTTTTCAGGTAGAATTTAGAACCCAAATAAAGCAAAAAAAAAAAAAAAAAAGGGCTTTCTATGGCCCACTGAGTGAGTGATGATGCACACAGGAGTCAGGAGTGGCACACAAGCCCTGAGGCCAATATTTTTCTCCCACTGATTGATGTAGTGATTTTTTCAGGTAGATTTTAGAACCAAAATCAAGCAAAAAAATAAATAGGCTTTCTATGGCCCACTGAGTGAGTGATGATGCACACAGGAGTCAAGAGTGGCACACAAGCCCTGAGGCCAATATTTTTCTCCCACTGATTGATGTAGTGATTTTTTCAGGTAGATTTTATAACCCAAATCAAGCAAAAAAATAAATAGGCTTTCTATGGCCCACTGAGTGAGAGATGACACAGACAGGGATGGCACTCTAGCAGAAATGTCAATCTTAATCTCCCACAAAAAAAAAAAAAAAACAGGGAGTGTCCTTCAATTACTATCTCCCTGCAGTAATCTCAGCCAGGTATGGCAGGCAGCAATAAGGAGTGGACTGATGCACAAATTAAATAAAAAGTGTGGACAAACAAACAAGATAGCTGTGCAGAAAGGAAGGAACAAGAGGATTTGTGCTTTGAAAAAAGCAGTTGGTTTGCACAGCGGCGTACACACAGCAATGCAGCTATCAGGGAGCCTTCTAGGGCAGCCCAATGAGCTACAGCGCTGAGGGGGAAAAAAAAAAAAATGTAGCTTCCACTGTCCCTGCACACCGAAGGTGGTGTTGGGCAGTGGAAATCGCTACAGCACAAGCGGTTTGGTGGTTAATGGACCCTGCCTAACGCTATCCCTGCTTCTGACGAAGCGGCAGCAACCTCTCCCTAAGCTCAGATCAGCAGCAGTAACATGGCGGTTGGCGGGAACTCCCCTTTATAGCCCCTGTGACGCCGCAGACAGCAAGCCAATCACTGCAATGCCCTTCTCTAAGATGGTGGGGACCAGGACCTATGTCATCACGCTGCCCACACTCTGCGTTTACCTTCATTGGCTGAGAAATGGCGCTTTTCGCGTCATTGAAACGCGACTTTGGCGCGAAAGTCGCGTACCGCATGGCCGACCCCGCACAGGGGTCGGATCGGGTTTCATGAAACCCGACTTTGCCAAAAGTCGGCGACTTTTGAAAATGAATGACCCGTTTCGCTCAACCCTACTCCTCATGTTCCATGAGTTGGCACATGAGTTCAAGTAATTTCAGGATGGGTTTTTGTAGGGTTTTTCGCTGACCGCGCAGTTCACTTTTGTATCCTCTGCTATCTAGCTTTAGCGGGCCTCATTTTGCTGAATCTGTTTTCATAACTACGTATGTGCTTTCCTCTCATTTCACCGTCATTACATGTGGGGGGCTGCTATTTCTGTGGGGTGTTTCTCTGGAGGCAAGAGAGGTCTGTGTTTCTGCTAATAGGGGAAGTTAGTCCTTCGGCTGGCGCGAGACGTCTAGGAATCATCGTAGGCACGTTCCCCGGCTACAGCTAGTTGTGTGTTTAGGTTCAGGATCGCGGTCAGCTCAGTTTCCATCACCCTAGAGCTTGTTTTGTTTTTTGTGCTTGTCCTTTTGTGATCCCCTGCCATTGGGATCATGACAGTAACCCAATGTTTACCCTAGTTACCGTTGTAAATGTAAAAAAAACAAACACTACATACTTACATTCCGGTGTCTGGTCAGGTCCCTCGCCTTCAGCTTCCAGCACTGACTGAGCGCCGGCCGTAAAGTACAGCGGTGATGTCACCGCTGTGCTGTGCTTTACAGCTGGCCGGCGCTCACCAGTCAGTGCGGGAAGCTGAAGGCGAGGGACATAACCAGACACTGGGAATGTAAGTATGTAGTGTTTGTTTTTTTACATTTACAGCGGTAACCAGGGTAAACATCGGGTTACTAAGCACGGCCCTGCGCTTAGTAACCCGATATTTACCCTGGTTACCAGTGACGACATCGCTGAATCGGCATCATGCACGCCGATTCAGCGATGTCAGCGGGAGATCCAGCGACAAAATAAAGTGCTGGACTCTCCCCAGCAACCAACGATCTCCCAGCAGGGGCCTTATCGTTGGTCGCTGTCACACATAACGATTTAGTTAACGATATTGTTGCTATGTCACAAAAAGCAACAATATCGTGAATGATATCGTTCAATGTGACGGTACCTTTACTGTCGCTCTCATTCATTCCCGTCTGGACTACTGCAACTCTCTTCTGATCGGTCTCCCTCTTTCCAAACTTTCTCCTTTCCAATCCATCTTAAATGCGGCAGCCAGGGTCATATTTCTGTCCAGCCGCTTCACTGATGCCTCCATCTTGTGCCAGTCATTACACTGGCTACCCATTCGCTACAGGGTCCAGTATAAACTCATCTCTCTCACCCACAAAGCTCTCCACAGTTCTGCACCGCCTTATATCTCCTCTCCCATCTCAGTCTATCGCCCTACACGTGCCCTCCGTTCTACAAATGACCTAAGACTAACATCCCCCGTAATCCGAACCTCGCACCTCCGTCTTCAAGACTTCTCTCGTGCTGCGCCAGCTCTCTGGAATGCACTTCCCCAGACGATCAGACTGATACCTAGCCCCGACCTAGTCAAGCGCGCTTTAAAAACCCATCTCTTCAAACAAACCTACCAAATCAACTACTCAGTAAACTAACTTTGTCCTGTTCCCTCCTTCCAAATATTATCTGCATGTGAATCTGCACCCTACTATTCATCTGTCTCCACACCCTCCATGCACATAACTGCACTTGATACTTGACTATTGCACTTAAACACACGGGCTGATGACTGGATCATGCAGCTTTATATGAAAATCCCTATTTATTATAATTGCCAGACCTGAAATAACAAGCACTTTTCACCTATTGTGTCCCCCCATTTTCTTGTAGATTGTAAGCTTGCGAGCAGGGACCTCACCCCTAATGTCACTGTTTAAATTGTCTTAACTTGTACTGAATTTATTGTCTGTACATGTCCCCGCTTATATATAAATAAAAATTATTATTATTATTATTATTATTAAGGCTGAAGTCTTCGAAAAGTAATGCAGGGGTTGATGAGTCCTTGATATTCTCCAGCTGCAGTTTAACTCTGCCTATAGCTTTTTTTACAATCTTTCTCCCTGTATATATGTAATTGGATCAGACAAGACTTTTCCACACCCTTGCACAAGCAACTCATTGTCATTTTCTTGGGCTGGATTATGGAAAAAGGGGTTGACTGTTTGATCTTCATGTATGGTCCCTGGTAGTGTTCCGAGCTGAGTGAGCGTGCAATCTTATGACAAATGAAATGTTCATGTGTTAGTTCTGGTGGTGTAAATGTGCTCAAATGGATTGAAAATGTGAGCTGAACTAACCTCCCGAAATTCAATTCTGGAAAATTTGCTCAATTTAGGGAAGTAGTAGAGAAGATTTTATGCATATTGAGTAAATTAGATGCACATTGAATCTACTGAAAAGGGAGTAAAGTATACGTAGCCTATTCTACTCACCAGTCTTCATCTCTCCCATGTGGCGTAGTACACATCATTTATATCAATAATGTCTTATTTATTTATTTATTACTATACTTTGCTTATATAGCACTATCATATTCCACAGCGATTTACATACATTATCACCACTGTCCCCACTGGAGCTCACAATCTAAATTCCCTATCAGTATATCTTTGGAGTGTGGGAGGAAACCAGAGAACCCAGAGGAAACCCAGACAAACACGGGGAGAACATACAAACTCCTTGCAGATGTTGTCTTTGGTGGGATTTAAACTCAGGACCCGCATGTGGGGAAGAGTAAGTTGGTTGAGCCAAACCAAAAAAGTGATGGCCACTAGGGTTGAGCGAAACGGGTCGTTCATTTTCAAAACTCGCCGACTTTTGGCAAAGTCGGGTTTCATGAAACCCGATCCGACCCCTGTGCGGGGTCGGCCATGCGGTACGCGACTTTAACGCCAAAGTCGCGTTTCAATGACGCGAAAAGCGCCATTTCTCAGCCAATGAAGGTAAACGCAGAGTGTGGGCAGCGTGATGACATAGGTCCTGGTCCCCACCATCTTAGAGAAGGGCATTGCAGTGATTGGCTTGCTGTCTACGGCGTCACAGGGGCTATAAAGGGGCGTTCCCGCCAACCGCCATGTTACTGCTGCTGATCTGAGCTTAGGGAGAGGTTGCTGCCGCTTCGTCAGAAGCAGGGATAGCGTTAGGCAGGGTCCATTAACCACCAAACCGCTTGTGCTGTAGCGATTTGCACTGTCCAACACCACCTTCGGTGTGCAGGGACAGTGGAAGCTACATTTTTTTTTTTGCCTCAGCGCTGTAGCTCATTGGGCTGCCCTAGAAGGCTCCCTGATAGCTGCATTGCTGTGTGTACACCGCTGTGCAAACCAACTGCTTTTTTCAAAGCACAAATCCTCTTGTTCCTTCCTTTCTGCACAGCTATCTTGTTTGTTTGTCCACACTTTTTATTTAATTTGTGCATCAGTCCACTCCTTATTGCTGCCTGCCATACCTGGCTGAGATTACTGCAGGGAGATAGTAATTGAAGGACAGTTCCTTTTTTTTTTTTTTTTGTGGGAGATTAAGATTGGCATTTCTGCTAGAGTGCCATCCCTGTCTGTGCCATCTCTCACTCAGTGGGCCATAGAAAGCCTATTTATTTTTTTGCTTGATTTGGGTTCTAAAATCTACCTGAAAAAATCACTACATCAATCAGTGGGAGAAAAATATTGGCCTCAGGGCTTGTGTGCCACTCCTGACTCCTGTGTGTGCCATCTCTCAGTCAGTGGGCCATAGAAAGCCTATTTATTTTTTTGCTTGATTTGGGTTCCAAAATCTACCTGAAAAAATCACTACATCAATCAGTGGGAGAAAAATATTGGCCTCAGGGCTTGTGTGCCACTCCTGACTCCTGTGTGCATCATCACTCACTCAGTGGGCCATAGAAAGCCTATTTTTTTTTTTTGCTTTATTTGGGTTCTAAATTCTACCTGAAAAAATCAATAAATCAATCAGTGGGAGATTAATATTGGCCTTTGGGCTTGTGTGCCAGTCCTAAGCGTGCCATCTCTCTCACAAATAGTGGGCCATAGAAAGCCTATTTTTTTTTTTTTTTTGGTTTTATAAATTCTCCCTGAAAAAAAAAGGGAGATTAATATTGGCCTTTGGGCTTGTGTGCCAGTCCTAAGCGTGCCATCTCTCTCTCTCAGATAGTGGGCCATAGAAAGCCTATTTATTATTTTTTTTATTGGGTTTATAAATTTTCCCTGAAAAAAAAAAAAAAAAAGTGGGAGATTAATATTGGCCTCTGGGCTTGTGTGCCAGTCCTGAGCGTGCCATCTCTCTCACAAATAGTGGGACATAGAAAGCCTATTTATTTATTTTTTTTTGGTTTTATAAATTCTCCCTGAAAAAAAAAAGGGAGATTAATATTGGCCTTTGGGCTTGTGTGCCAGTCCTAAGCGTGCCATCTCTCTCTCTCAGATAGTGGACAATAGAAAGCCTATTTATTATTTTTTTTATTGGGTTTATAAATTTTCACTGAAAAAAAAATAAAAATTGGGAGATTAATATTGGCCTCTGGGCTTGTGTGCCAGTCCTGACTCCTGTGTGCGTCATCTCTCACTCAGTGGGCCATAGAAAGCCTATTTTTTGTTTTATTTGTTTTCTAAATTCTCCCTGAAAAAATCATTTTATTTTATTTGGTTTCTAAATTCTTCCTGAAAAAATCATTTTTTTTTATTATTTTTTTTTTCTAAAGTCTCCCTGAAAAAGAAAAAAAATCAAATCAGTGGGAGATTAATATTGCCCTTTCTGCTTGTGTGCCAGTCTTGACTCCTGGGTGTGCCATCTCTCTCTCTCCAATTGTGGGCCATAGAAAGCCTATTATTTTTTTAGCTTGATTTGGGTTCCAAAATCTACCTGAAAAAATCACTACATCAATCATTGGGAGAACAATATTGGCCTCTGGGCTTGTGTGCCACTCCTGACTCCTGTGTGTGTCATCTCTCACTCAGTGGGCCATAGAAAGCCTATTTTTTGTTTTATTTGTTTTCTAAATTCTCCCTGAAAAAATCCTTTTATTTTATTTGGTTTCTAAATTCTTCCTGAAAAAATCATTTTTTTTTATTATTTTTTTTTTCTAAAGTCTCCCTGAAAAAAAAAAAAAAAATCAAATCAGTGGGAGATTAATATTGCCCTTTCTGCTTGTGTGCCAGTCTTGACTCCTGGGTGTGCCATCTCTCTCTCTCTCTCCAATTGTGGGCCATAGAAAGCCTATTATTTTTTTAGCTCTTTCTGCCATCTCTCACTCAGTGGGCCATAGAAAGCCTATTTTTTGTTTTATTTGTTTTCTAAATTCTCCCTGAAGAAATCATTTTATTTTATTTGGTTTCTAAATTCTTCCTGAAAAAATCATTTTATTCTTTTATTTTTTTTTTCTAAAGTCTCCCTGAAAAAAAAAAAATCAGTGGGAGATTAATATTGCCCTTTCTGCTTGTGTGCCAGTCTTGACTCCTGGGTGTGCCATCTCTCTCTCTCTCCAATTGTGGGCCATAGAAAGCCTATTATTTTTTTAGCTTGATTTGGGTTCCAAAATCTACCTGAAAAAATCACTACATCAATCATTGGGAGAACAATATTGGCCTCTGGGCTTGTGTGCCACTCCTGACTCCTGTGTGCGTCATCTCTCACTCAGTGGGCCATAGACAGCCTATTTTTTGTTCTATTTGTTTTCTAAATTCTCCCTGAAGAAATCATTTTATTTTATTTGGTTTCTAAATTCTTCCTGAAAAAATTATTTTATTCTATTATTTTTTTTTTCTAAAGTCTCCCTGAAAAAAAAAATAAATCAGTGGGAGATTAATATTGCCCTTTCTGCTTGTGTGCCAGTCTTGATTTGGGTTCCAAAATCTACCTGAAAAAATCACTACATCAATCATTGGGAGAAAAATATTGGCCTCTGGGCTTGTGTGCCACTCCTGACTCCTGTGTGTGGCATCTCTCACTCAGTGGGGCATAGAAAGCCTTTTTTTTATTTTTTTATTTGGTTTCTAAATTGTCATTGGAAAAATCATTTTATGTTATTTGGTGTTAGGGTTGGCGGAACGCACCAAATATATAATTTATTAAATGGAATTGGTGCGTTCGCAACCCGGGATCCACCGTGCAGGAAAGCACCTGCTGCTAAATAATGGTGGCTCTATATGGCGGTATATACCAACTCTGTTTGCTTCACAGAGTAACCGCTAGAGGAAAGCTCTGTGCCCTGTTAGACTTTCACAGAGGCACAGGCCAACTACCCAGATGTGAGCAGTGAGTGGTCATGCATGCATACAAAATTCCTCGCCGGAGATGCCAGCATTTAGGGGCTTATTTCAGCCGGGTCCCTGAACACACTTAAACACAATCTCCTCGCTGGAGGTGCCAGCATTCTAGGGGCTTATTTCAGCCGGGTCCCTGAACACATTCAAACACGACCACATTGGCGCAAAGCATATAGCATAAGACGACACTAGCACATGGCCGTGCGGTCATGCGCAGTTTATATAGTTGCAGCACAGGAAGCTGCTACTGAAGTTTTTGCTCTTTCAGGACCTTCCAGAAGGACCAATGGAAAGTGCTGCAGTACCTGAGCATGTTTTGCTCTTTCAGGACCTTCCAGAAGGACCAATGGAATGTACTGCAGCACCTGAGCATGTGACCGAACATGTAGCCCTCGACCTCCAATGGGAGACCCTGCCCTGGGCATGCTCAGTGTGAGTAAACAAGGACTTAGTCCCAGAGAGGCTCGCTCGCCGCAGATCAGTGCAGGGTACCATAGCAAAGCCAGAAAAGGCAGTAGTGACCCTATGCACCGAATCAGCCCCAGCGAGACGCTGGGAGCGACGTCTCCGCTGAGCAGAGCCCACTGCGGCCGATACCGAATGGGAGACCGCAGCAGACACGGATGTGCAGCAGAGGAAACTCGACTCCTAACATTTGGTTTCTAAATTCTTACTGAAAAAATCAATTTATTTTATTTTGTTTCTAAAGTCTCCCTGAAAAAAAAATAAAAAAATAAAAAAAAACAGTGGGAGATTAATATTTACATTTGTGCTTCAGTGACAGTCCTGCGTGTGTGGCATCTCTCTCATTTGGTGCCACCAAAAACAGAGTGTGTAACATTGTGCCTGATTTTCGTTGTGGTCTCACCCACCTGTAAAGGGGTAGCTAAATCATACTGAAGTTATAGCTCACCGTGTAAGTTGTGTGACAGCAACAAATTCCGTTAGTTTGGTTACGTTTTTAAAACAATGAGGAAGTCTGGTGGAAGAGGTCGTGGCCGGGGGCGTTCATTGTCAGCTGGTAATGAGGGTAGTGGTAGTGGTGGAGCATCAGGTGGTCGTGGGAAAAAAAATATTGCACCTAAGTCTGGAGCTGTGGAGCCAGGTTCGTCATCTGGCTACACAAGGCCTCGAACGCTCCCTGTTCTGGGAGTAGGAAAACTGCTTTTAAAGCCGGAGCAGCAAGAGCAAGTTTTGGCTTATCTTGCTGACTCAGCCTCTAGCTCTTTTGCCTCCTCTCGTGAAACTGGTAAATGTAAAAGCAGCGCGTCGTTAGTGGATGTTCACGGTCAGGGACAAGTCGCTTCCTTGTCCTCTTCAGCAAAAACAACAACAGAGAATAATGCAGCAGGCGACACAACGGGTTACTCCATGGAGCTCTTTACACATACCGTCCCTGGCTTAGAAAGTGAAGCAGTTAACAGTCCATGCCCATTACAAGTTGAATCTGACATGGAGTGCACTGATGCACAGCCACAGCCAGACTACTATGCTGGTCCTTTGACTCAGACCACAACATTGCCTTCGCAGGGTAATGATCAAGAATCAGACCCTGATGAGACTATGTTGCCCCATCACGAAAGCTATACCACCGACCGACACGGTGACACAGACGAAGTTGCACACGAGCTACAAGAAGAGGTAATAGATGACCCAACTTTTGACCCCGATTGGCAGCCATTGGGGGAACAGGGTGCAGGCGGCAGCAGTTCTGAAGCGGAGGAGGAGGGGCCGCAGCAGGCATCAACATCGCAACAGGTTCCATCTGCCGGGCCCGTATCTTGCCCAAAACGCGTGGCAAAGCCAAAACCTGTTGGAGGACAGCGTGGCCATCCGGTTAAAGCTCAGTCTGCAATGCCTGAAAAGGTATCCGATGCTAGAAAGAGTGCAGTCTGGCATTTTTTTAAACAACATCCAATTGATCAGCGCAAAGTCATCCGTCAAAAATGTTCAACTACCTTAAGCAGAGGGCAGAATCTGAAAAGTCTCAATACAAGTTGCATGCATAGACATTTAACCACCATGCATTTGCAAGCTTGGACTAACTACCAAACGTCCCTTAAGGTTGTAGCACCCTCGACCAATGAAGCTAGTCATCAACGCAACATCCCTTCCGGCAGTGTAGGGCCACCATTTTCCGCACCACCTGCAGTATCTGTGCAGGTTTCTTTGCCAGGCCAAAGCAGTCAGGGTCAGGGAATCACCAGTTTCGTAGTAGGAAACACTGCATCTAGGGCACCGGCGGCAACAATACCATCTCCCACCGTCTCTCAGTCTGCCATGTCCACCGGCACCCCCGCTAGTTCCACAATCTCCAGCTCTCCAGTCTAGCTCACCCTACATGAGACTATGGTTAGAAAAAGGAAGTACTTAGCCTCGCATCCGCGTACACAGGGTTTGAACGCCCACATAGCTAGACTAATCTCGTTAGAGATGATGCCCTATCGGTTAGTTGAAAGCGAAGCTTTCAAAGCCCTGATGAACTACGCTGTACCACGCTACGAGCTACCCAGTCGAAAAGCCATCCCAGCCCTCCACCAGCATGTTAAAGAGCGCATCGTCCATGCACTCAGGCAATCTGTGAGCACAAAGGTGCACCTGACAACAGATGCATGGACCAGTAGGCATGGCCAGGGACGTTACGTGTCCATCACGGCACACTGGGTGAATGTTGTGGATGCAGGGTCCACAGGGGACAGCAAGTTTGGGACAGTTCTGCCTAGCCCACGGTCTAGGAAACAGTTGGCTGTAGCCGTTCGCACCCCCTCCTCCTCATCGTCCTCCTGCAGAAGCGAGAGCTCGTCCACAGACCGCAGTCGCACAACCACTCCATCCGCAGCTGCCACTGTTGCACACCAGGTCTCCCATTATGGGGCAGCTACTGGCAAACGTCAGCAGGCTGTATTGGCTATGAAGTGTTTGGGCGACAACAGACACACCGCGGAAGTTCTGTCCGAGTTCTTGCAGAAAGAAACGCAGTCGTGGCTGGGCACTGTAGATCTTGAGGCAGGCAAGGTAGTGAGTGATAACGGAAGGAATTTCATGGCTGCCATCTCCCTTTCCCAACTGAAACACATTCCTTGCCTGGCTCACACCTTAAACCTGGTGGTGCAGTGCTTCCTGAAAAGTTATCCGGGGTTATCCGACCTGCTCCTCAAAGTGCGTGGACTTTGCTCACATATCCGCCGTTCGCCCGTACACTCCAGCCGTATGCAGACCTATCAGCGTTCTTTGAACCTTCCCCAGCATCGCCTAATCATAGACGTTGCAACAAGGTGGAACTCAACACTGCACATGCTTCAGAGACTGTGCGAACAGAGGCGGGCTGTTATGTTTTTGTGGCAGGATACACATACACGGGCAGGCAGTAGGATGGCAGACATGGAGTTGTCAGGTGTGCAGTGGTCGAAGATTCAAGACATGTGTTAAGTCCTTCAGTGTTTTGAGGAATGCACATGGCTGGTTAGTGCAGACAACGCCATAATAAGCATGAGCATCCCCCTAATGCGTCTGCTGATGCAAAGTTTGACGCACATAAAGGATCAGGCGTCTGCAGCTGAGGAAGAGGAAAGCCTTGATGACAGTCAGCCATTGTCTGGCCAGGGCAGTGTACAGGACGAGGTAGCGGGCGAAGAGCAGGAGGAGGACGAGGAGGATGATGGGGATGATTATATTTTTAATGAGGAAGCTTTTCCGGGGCTACTGGAAATTGTTGGCGCGGCAAGGCCGGGTTCTGGTTTTTGGAGGGACACAAGTGATGTGGATTTGCCTGAAACTGCCCCTCAACCAAGCACAACCGCAGATTTGAGAACTGGAACTTTGGCCCACATGGCGGATTATGCCTTACGTATCCTCAAAGGGGACACACGCATTACTAAAATGATGAACGATGACGATTACTGGTTGGCCTGCCTCCTTGATCCTCGCTATAAAGGCAAATTGCAAAATATAATGCCACATGACAACTTGGAAATAATATTAGCAACCAAACAATCAACTCTTGTTGACCGTTTGCTTCTGGCATTCCCTGCACACAGCGCCCGTGATCGTTCTCACACGAGCTGCAGGGTCCAGCAGACCAGAGGTGTTAGAGGGGCAGAAATCAGAAGTGGCGTTGGCCAGAGGGGTTTTCTGACCAGGTTGTGGAGTGATTTTGCTATGACCGCAGACAGGACAGGTACTGCAGCATCAATTCAAAGTGACAGGAGACAACATTTGTCCAGTATGGTTACAAACTATTTTTCATCCCTTATCGACGTTCTCCCTCAACCGTCATTCCCATTTGATTACTGGGCATCCAAATTAGACACCTGGCCAGAATTGGCAGAATATGCATTGCAGGAGCTTGGTTGCCCGGCAGCTAGTGTCCTATCAGAAAGAGTATTCAGTGCTGCAGGTTCAATACTAACAGAAAAAAGGACTCGTCTGGCTACCCAAAATGTAGATGATCTAACCTTCATTAAAATGAACCACAACTGGATTTCGAAATCTTTTGCCCCACCTTGCCCGGCTGACACCTAGCTTTCCTATGAAAAGGTCTTGCCTGTGGACTATTCTGAATGACTTTTCCAATCTCGTAATTTTCTGCACCTGATTGTCCAGCATACGACATGTTTACACCTCACTAAATGGCCAAACTCCCCACACGGGGCCGTGGTATCGCCACTTGGCGCCAGCACCCGTGAGAGTGCTGTTTGTCTGAAGAGGTGGGTGTGCCCGCTTTTGGTCGACGGCACTGCCACTGGGTCCCTCAGAGTACAATAAAGTGTCTCTGGCGGTGGTGGTGCGCACCCAACGTCAGACACACCGTTGTAATATGAGGGGCCCTGGGCCTGTACCGCCGGCCACAAGACAGTTCCCCCCCCCCAGCTCAAACAGTGCTCTACCACTTGCAAAATTATCTCTCACAGCTCCACCAATGTTTAGTCTATGCGCTGACATCCTTCAATGCCTGGCACTGACAATACCATTGCATTGACATTTTTGTTATGTTAGGCCTTCGAAGCCTGTCTGCGGTCCCTCCTTCCACTAGGCCTCCACTGACCATTGTACTGCTGCCTGTGTACCCCTGGAACCAATTTTTAATTGCCAACAGCCCTATTTTTTATGTTCGGCCTTCGAAGCCTGTCTGCGGTCCCTCCTTCCACTAGGCCTCCACTGACCATTGTACTGCTGCCCTTGTACCACTGGAACCAATTTTAAATTGCCAACAGCCCTATTTTTTTATGTTAGGCCTTCGAAGCCTGTCTGCGGTCCCTCCTTCCACTAGGCCTCCACTGACCACACCACTGCTGCCCGTGTACCCCTGGAACCAATTTAAAATTGCCGACAGCCAGCCCAATTTTATTATGTTAGGCCTTCGAAGCCTGTCTTCGGTCCGTTCTTTCTACTACTACTACACTGACCAGGCCACTGCTGCCCGTGTTCCCCTGGAACCAATTTAAAATTGCCTACAGCCATGTGTTATTATGTTAGGCCTTCGATGCCTGTCTGCGGTCTCTCCTTCCACTAGGCCTCCACTGACCACACCACTGCTGCCCGTGTACCCCTGGAACCAATTTAAAATTGCCTACAGCCATCTGTTATTATGTTAGGCCTTCGAAGCCTGTCTGCGGTCCTTCCTTCCAATAGTTCTCCACTGACCAGACCAATGCTGGCCGTGTACCCCTGGAACCCAGCTGAAAGTGCATGTAGCCTCCTTTTTTTCTTTGTTATATATTTAGAAAGCCCAGATGAACTACGCTGTGCAACGGTTCAAGCTACCCAGTCGACATTTCTTTTGCGAGAAAAGCCATCCCAGCCCTCCAGCGGCATGAAAAAGTCTGCATTGTCATAGCACTCTGGCAATCAAACAGTAGAAAGGTGCACCTGACAAGAGACGCATGGACCAGTAGGCATGTCCACAAAAAGTTACGTGTCCATTACGGCGCACTGGGTTAATGTGTTGGATGCATGGTCCACAGGGGACAGCCTACAAAGTCTGTCTGCAGTCCCTCCTTCCAATACTCGTCCACTGACCACACCACTGCTGCCCGTGGACCCCTGGAACCTATTTTTAATTGCATAGAGCATCTTTTTTTAATAGTAGGCGTACAAAGTCTGTCTGCGGTCCACTATTGAAATTGTCCTCCACTGCCCAGAGCACTGCTGCTTGTGTACCCCTGTAACTTTTTTAAGCTGCAGTGAGCCACATTTTTGGTTTAAGTCCTACCACCTGTGTCTGTCTGCGCCACTCAATTCAGCTGTGTTCCTTTGAAAAAAGCTGAGCGTCAATAGTCTTGTTTTCAGCCTCTAGGAATTTTAAAACTGCATTGGGGGTACAACTTTGGTAGGGCCTACTAACGGTGTCTGCCTCCCCAAGGTGTGCCCCAGGTTTCCTCGCCATTGCTTCGATCTTAATGCTCTCGTTTAGTAGTTGTTGGAAACTACACTGCATTAGGCCTACAAATTGGGTATGGGGTGTAGAGAGATGGTGTGTTCCACTCCAAGGTGTTCCCCAGGTTTCCTCTCCATTGCTTCGATCTTCATGCTCTCGTTTAGTAGTTGTTGGAAACTACACTGCATTAGGCCTACAAATTGGGTATGGGGTGCAGAGAGATGGTGTGTTCCACTCCAAGGTGTTCCCCAGGTTTCCTCGCCAATGCTTCGATCTTCATGCTCTCGTTTAGTAGTTGTTGGAAACTACACTGCATTAGGCCTACAAATTGGGTATGGGGTGTAGAGAGATGGTGTGTTCCACTCCAAGGTGTTCTCCAGGTTGCCTTTCCTGAGCTTCGATCTTCCGGCTCTCGTTTAGTAGTTGTTGGAAACTACACTGCATTAGGCCTACAAATTGGGTATGGGGTGTAGAGAGATGGTGTGTTCCACTCCAAGGTGTTCCCCAGGGTTCCTCTCCATTGCTTCGATCTTCATGCTCTCGTTTAGTAGTTGTTGGAAACTACACTGCATTAGGCCTACAAATTGGGTATGGGGTGTAGAGAGATGGTGTGTTCCACTCCAAGGTGTTCCCCAGGTTTCCTCGCCAATGCTTCGATCTTCATGCTCTCGTTTAGTAGTTGTTGGAAACTACACTGCATTAGGCCTACAAATTGGGTATGGGGTGTAGAGAGATGGTGTGTTCCACTCCAAGGTGTTCTCCAGGTTGCCTTTCCTGAGCTTCGATCTTCCGGCTCTCGTTTAGTAGTTGTTGGAAACTACACTGCATTAGGCCTACAAATTTGGTATGGGGTGTAGAGAAATGGTGTGTTACACTCCAAGGTGTTCCCCAGGTTTCCTCTCCATTGCTTCGATCTTCATGCTCTCGTTTAGTAGTTGTTGGAAACTACGCTGCATTAGGCCTACAAATTGGGTATGGGGTGTAGAGAGATGGTGTGTTCCACTCCAAGGTGTTCTCCAGGTTGCCTTTCCTGAGCTTCGATCTTCCGGCTCTCGTTTAGTAGTTGTTGGAAACTACACTGCATTAGGCCTACAAATTGGGTATGGGGTGTAGAGAGATGGTGTGTTACACTCCAAGGTGTTCCCCTGGTTTCTTCTCCAGTGCTTCGATATTCATGCTCTCGTTTAGTAGTTGTTGGAAACTACACTGCATTAGGCCTACAAATTGGGTATGGGGTGTAGAGAGATGGTGTGTTCCACTCCAAGGTGTTCTCCAGGTTGCCTTTCATGAGCTTCGATCTTCTGGCTCTCGTTTAGTAGTTGTTGGAAACTACGCTGCATTAGGCCTACAAATTGGGTATGGGGTGTAGAGAGATGGTGTGTTCCACTCCAAGGTGTTCCCCAGGTTTCCTCTCCATTGCTTCGATCTTCATGCTGTCGTTTAGTAGTTGTTGGAAACTACACTGCATTAGGCCTACAAATTGGGTATGGGGTGTAGAGAGATGGTGTGTTCCACTCCAAGGTGTTCCCCAGGGTTCCTCTCCATTGCTTCGATCTTCATGCTCTCGTTTAGTAGTTGTTGGAAACTACACTGCATTAGGCCTACAAATTGGGTATGGGGTGTAGAGAGATGGTGTGTTCCACTCCAAGGTGTTCCCCAGGTTTCCTCGCCAATGCTTCGATCTTCATGCTCTCGTTTAGTAGTTGTTGGAAATTACACTGCATTAGGCCTACAAATTGGGTATGGGGTGTAGAGAGATGGTGTGTTCCACTCCAAGGTATTCTCCAGGTTGCCTTTCCTGAGCTTCGATCTTCCGGCTCTCGTTTAGTAGTTGTTGGAAACTACACTGCATTAGGCCTACAAATTGGGTATGGGGTGTAGAGAGATGGTGTGTTCCACTCCAAGGTGTTCCCCAGGTTTCCTCTCCATTGCTTCGATCTTCATGCTCTCGTTTAGTAGTTGTTGGAAACTACACTGCATTAGGCTTACAAATTGGGTATGGGGTGTAGAGAGATGGTCTGTTACACTCCAAGGTGTTCCCCAGGTTTCCTCTCCATTGCTTCGATCTTCATGCTCTCGTTTAGTAGTTGTTGGAAACTACGCTGCATTAGGCCTACAAATTGGGTATGGGGTGTAGAGAGATGGTGTGTTCCACTCCAAGGTGTTCTCCAGGTTGCCTTTCCTGAGCTTCAATCTTCCGGCTCTCGTTTAGTAGTTGTTGGAAACTACACTGCATTAGGCCTACAAATTGGGTATGGGGTGTAGAGAGATGGTGTGTTACACTCCAAGGTGTTCCCCAGGTTTCCTCTCCATTGCTTCGATCTTCATGCTCTCGTTTAGTAGTTGTTGGAAACTACGCTGCATTAGGCCTACAAATTGGGTATGGGGTGTAGAGAGATGGTGTGTTCCACTCCAAGGTGTTCTCCAGGTTGCCTTTCCTGAGCTTCGATCTTCTGGCTCTCGTTTAGTAGTTGTTGGAAACTACGCTGCATTAGGCCTACAAATTGGGTATGGGGTGTAGAGAGATGGTGTGTTCCACTCCAAGGTGTTCCCCAGGTTTCCTGTCCATTGCTTCGATCTTCATGCTCTCGTTTAGTAGTTGTTGGAAACTACACTGCATTAGGCCTACAAATTGGGTATGGGGTGTAGAGAGATGGTGTGTTCCACTCCAAGGTGTTCCCCAGGTTTCCTCGCCAATGCTTCGATCTTCATGCTCTCGTTTAGTAGTTGTTGGAAACTACGCTGCATTAGGCCTACAAATTGGGTATGGGGTGTAGAGAGATGGTGTGTTCCACTCCAAGGTGTTCCCCAGGTTTCCTCTCCATTGCTTCAATCTTCATGCTCTCGTTTAGTAGTTGTTGGAAACTACACTGCATTAGGCCTACAAATTGGGTATGGGGTGTAGAGAGATGGTGTGTTCCACTCCAAGGTGTTCCCCAGGTTTCGTCCACATTGCTTCGGTCTTCCGACTCTCGTTTAGTAGTTGTAGAAAACTACACTGCATTAGGCCTACAAATTGGGTATGGGGTGTAGAGAGACGGTGTGTTACACTCCAAGGTGTTCCCCAGGTTTCGTCCACATTGCTTCGATCTTCCGACTCTCGTTTAGTAGTTGTTGAAAACTACACTGCATTAGGCCTACAAATTGGGTATGGGGTGTAGAGAGATGGTGTGTTACACTCCAAGGTGTTCTCCAGGTTGCCTTTCCTGAACTTCTATCTTCAGGCTCTCATTAAATTGTGGTTAAATGGAACAACTGCATTTGGCGTACTAGTTGGTTTGGGGCCTACTATCGGTGTCTGCCACTCCTTGCTGTTCTCCTGGTTTCCTGTCCTGAAATTCCATTTTCAGGCTCTCGTTAAGTAGTTGTTAATAGGGTTGAGCGACCTTGACCTTTTTAGAGTCGAGTCGTGTTTCGCGAAACCCGACTATCTTAGAAGTCGAGTCGAGTGGAATCGGCCGATTATGGCGAAAAGTCGGGTATTGCCCGAAACACGAAACCCACTGCAAGTCAATGGGGGAGCATAGTCGGCAGTGAGTGGAGGCCAGGAAAACACCTACACTGCCCATTTTAATGGCAAAAACATCCATTCTTGTTACAGAAGCTTGTCAATCGTAATTTAGCTTGTAGTAATTGGAAGGCATTTGAAATTGGGGGTCATTTGGCTAAAGTTGTGGTGGGTAGGGCTGGTTCAAGTAATTAGTGGGCCCAGTAAATCTGGACCACGTCACGGCAGTGGAGCAGGGAGAGGTAAGTATTTCAACTTTGCAAGTGCTGTGATCCTGATCAAGCAGGGGGGACCCACTCGTTGGCATTGGCACTGGCACAGGGCCCCTCAAAGTACAGCGGTGTGTTTGCACGGCGGGGGCGCCTCCCACCGGCAGCAACACTTTTGCGTACTATGAGAGGCCCTGTGCCAGTGACGTCGCCAACTAGTATTCCTCCCCCCACCTGATGAAGGAACCTGCACTTTCATCTGCACCTTCCTCTTTGTCCCCGTGTAAGGTGGTATGGTATGCGGGAAGAGGAACCTGACTTTCAGCAGGGTCACAATCTTGCTGTGTAGCGTGCACGGGGAATTTTGCGTTATGGGTCAATGTACCAGCAGACTCATCTATCACTGGCTGGGCAATGGGCAGGATGAGGAGGAAACACAGATATAGGCCCAAAGAATAAAGTTGGCTAAATGCAGTTCAAAATTGGTAACACAGGACTAACCAGGGGGCATTGCAGTGGAGGACAACTGGAATGAGAGGCTGACACAGAAAGTAGGCCCAAATCAGTAAGTAGTCGAAATGCAGTTCAAAATTGGCAACCGTAGTAAACAGGCGGCACAGCTTTGTTCAGTGGAGGAGAACAGCAAGGAGTGGCAGACACCGATAGTAGGCCCCAACCCAACTAGTAGGCCAAATGCAGTCTAACATTAACAACTACTTAACGAGAGCCTGAAAATGGAATTTCAGGACAGGAAACCAGGAGAACAGCAAGGAGTGGCAGACACCGATAGTAGGCCCCAAACCAACTAGTACGCCAAATGCAGTTGTTCCATTTAACCACAATTTAATGAGAGCCTGAAGATAGAAGTTCATGAAAGGCAACCTGGAGAACACCTTGGAGTGTAACACACCATCTCTCTACACCCCATACCCAATTTGTAGGCCTATAGCAGTGTAGTTTTCAACAACTACTAAACGAGAGCCGGAAGATCGAAGCTCAGGAAAGGCAAACTGGAGAACACCTTGGAGTGGAACACACCATCTCTCTACACCCCATACCCAATTTGTAGGCTTAATGCAGCGTAGTTTCCAACAACTACTAAACGAGAGCATGAAGATCGAAGCAATGGAGAGGAAACCTGGGGAACACCTTGGAGTGGAACACACCATCTCTCTACACCCCATACCCAATTTGTAGGCCTAATGCAGTGTAGTTTCCAACAACTACTAAACGAGAGCCAGAAGATCGAAGCTCAGGAAAGGCAACCTGGAGAACACCTTGGAGTGGAACACACCATCTCTCTACACCCCATACCCAATTTGTAGGCCTAATGCAGTGTAGTTTCCAACAACTACTAAACGAGAGCATGAAGATCGAAGCAATGGACAGGAAACCTGGGGAATACCTTGGAGTGGAACACACCATCTCTCTACACCCCATACCCAATTTGTAGGCCTAATGCAGTGTAGTTTCCAACAACTACTAAACGAGAGCCGGAAGATCGAAGCTCAGGAAAGGCAACCTGGAGAACACCTTGGAGTGGAACACACCATCTCTCTACACCCCATACCCAATTTGTAGGCCTAATGCAGCGTAGTTTCCAACAACTACTAAACGAGAGCATGAAGATCGAAGCAATGGACAGGAAACCTGGGGAACACCTTGGAGTGGAACACACCATCTCTCTACACCCCATACCCAATTTGTAGGCCTAATGCAGTGTAGTTTCCAACAACTACTAAACGAGAGCCGGAAGATCGAAGCTCAGGAAAGGCAACCTGGAGAACACCTTGGAGTGGAACACACCATCTCTCTACACCCCATACCCAATTTGTAGGCCAAATGCAGTGTAGTTTCCAACAACTACTAAACGAGAGCATGAAGATCGAAGCATTGGCGAGGAAACCTGGGGAACACCTTGGAGTGGAACACACCATCTCTCTACACCCCATACCCAATTTGTAGGCCTAATGCAGCGTAGTTTCCAACAACTACTAAACGAGAGCCGGAAGATCGAAGCTCAGGAAAGGCAACCTGGAGAACACCTTGGAGTGGAACACACCATCTCTCTACACCCCATACCCAATTTGTAGGCCTAATGCAGCGTAGTTTCCAACAACTACTAAACGAGAGCATGAAGATCGAAGCAATGGACAGGAAACCTGGGGAACACCTTGGAGTGGAACACACCATCTCTCTACACCCCATACCCAATTTGTAGGCCTAATGCAGTGTAGTTTCCAACAACTACTAAACGAGAGCCGGAAGATCGAAGCTCAGGAAAGGCAACCTGGAGAACACCTTGGAGTGGAACACACCATCTCTCTACACCCCATACCCAATTTGTAGGCCAAATGCAGTGTAGTTTCCAACAACTACTAAACGAGAGCATGAAGATCGAAGCATTGGCGAGGAAACCTGGGGAACACCTTGGAGTGGAACACACCATCTCTCTACACCCCATACTCAATTTGTAGGCCTAATGCAGTGTAGTTTCCAACAACTACTAAACGAGAGCCGGAAGATCGAAGCTCAGGAAAGGCAACCTGGAGAACACCTTGGAGTGGAACACACCATCTCTCTACACCCCATACCCAATTTGTAGGCCTAATGCAGCGTAGTTTCCAACAACTACTAAACGAGAGCATGAAGATCGAAGCAATGGAGAGGAAACCTGGGGAACACCTTGGAGTGGAACACACCATCTCTCTACACCCCATACCCAATTTGTAGGCCTAATGCAGTGTAGTTTCCAACAACTACTAAACGAGAGCCGGAAGATCGAAGCTCAGGAAAGGCAACCTGGAGAACACCTTGGAGTGGAACACACCATCTCTCTACACCCCATACCCAATTTGTAGGCCTAATGCAGTGTAGTTTCCAATAACTACTAAACGAGAGCATGAAGATCGAAGCAATGGACAGGAAACATGGGGAACACCTTGGAGTGGAACACACCATCTCTCTACACCCCATACCCAATTTGTAGGCCTAATGCAGTGTAGTTTCCAACAACTACTAAACGAGAGCCGGAAGATCGAAGCTCAGGAAAGGCAACCTGGAGAACACCTTGGAATGGAACACACCATCTCTCTACACCCAATACCCAATTTGTAGGCCTAATGCAGTGTAGTTTCCAACAACTACTAAACGAGAGCATGAAGATCGAAGCAATGGACAGGAAACCTGGGGAACACCTTGGAGTGGAACACACCATCTCTCTACACCCCATACCCAATTTGTAGGCCTAATGCAGTGTAGTTTCCAACAACTACTAAACGAGAGCCGGAAGATCGAAGCTCAGGAAAGGCAACCTGGAGAACACCTTGGAGTGGAACACACCATCTCTCTACACCCCATACCCAATTTGTAGGCCTAATGCAGTGTAGTTTCCAACAACTACTAAACGAGAGCATGAAGATCGAAGCATTGGCGAGGAAACCTGGGGAACACCTTGGAGTGGAACACACCATCTCTCTACACCCCATACCCAATTTGTAGGCCTAATGCAGCGTAGTTTCCAACAACTACTAAACGAGAGCCGGAAGATCGAAGCTCAGGAAAGGCAACCTGGAGAACACCTTGGAGTGGAACACACCATCTCTCTACACCCAATACCCAATTTGTAGGCCTAATGCAGTGTAGTTTCCAACAACTACTAAACGAGAGCATTAAGATTGAAGCAATGGCGAGGAAACCTGGGGCACACCTTGGGGAGGCAGACACCGTTAGTAGGCCCTACCAAAGTTGTACCCCCAATGCAGTTTTAAAATTCCTAGAGGCTGAAAACAAGACTATTGACGCTCAGCTTTTTTCAAAAGAACACAGCTGAATTGAGTGGCGCAGACAGACACAGGTAGTAGGACTTAAACCAAAAATGTGGCTCACTGCAGCTTAAAAAAGTTACATGGGTACACAAGCAGCAGTGCTCTGGGCAGTGGAGGACAATTTCAATAGTGGACTGCAGACAGACTTTGTACGCCTACTATTAAAAAAAGGATGCTCTATGCAATTAAAAATAGGTTCCAGGGGTCCACGGGCAGCAGTGGTGTGGTCAGTGGACGAGTATTGGAAGGAGGGACCGCAGACAGGCGTAGTAGGCCTAACATAACAAAATTAGGCTGTAGACACTGTAAAATTGGTTCCAGGGGTACACGGGCAGCAGTGGTGTGGTCAGCGGAGGAAAATTGGAATTAGGGACTGCAGACAGACTTTGTAGGCTGTCCCCTGTGGACCATGCATCCAACACATTAACCCAGTGCGCCGTAATGGACACGTAACTTTTTGTGGACATGCCTACTGGTCCATGCGTCTCTTGTCAGGTGCACCTTTCTACTGTTTGATTGCCTGAGTGCTATGACAATGCAGACTTTTTCATGCCGGTGGAGGGCTGGGATGGCTTTTAGATGAACATAGAGAAAAGCGGAGGGCACCACTAGATATATGTCTAAATAATTACATGCTGGGGCTCACCAAGGACTTGAAAAGCTACAATTAGACCAGAAAAAAAAAAAAAGATCATGTCCATAAAAATGGGAGCACCTCAGACAGATAAATAAAATGCAAAGTTTTTATTATATATCAACAAGATAATATACCACACACAAATACACATAGAATATAAAAACATTTAAAAGTGCAAAGTGCAACAGACAAAAAGAAAAACACAGCACTCATATCCTAATATAGGGAAAATGACAACCCACAACCCTATCTTCTCCCAAGATAACAAGGATATATATATGTACACAAACGTGGTAACCCAAAGAACAGTTCCGCGATCACATATACTATATAGATAAACAATAGGAAATTCTCAACCTCAGAAGGGACAATGCAGTGCATACAAGCGCATGTCGCTACTTGATATCACAGTACCATATAGACCTACAAAAACAACCAAAATGTAATGCTCACCGGCACGTGCAATCCCATGCCTGGGCAGTTGTTGAAACAAGGCTCCTAGCACCTAGGAAAAGAGCATGCTGGACACAATTTGTCTGTTGCACTTTGCACTTTTAAATGTTTTTATATTCTATGTTTTTTGTGTGTGGTATATTATCTTGTTGATATATAATAAAAACTTTGCATTTTATTTATCTGTCTGAGGTGCTCCCATTTTTATGGACATGATCTTTTTTTTTTTCTGGTCTAGCTGGGATGGCTTTTCTCGCAAAAGAAATGTCAACTGAGTAGCTTGAACCGTTGCACAGCGTAGTTCATCTGGGCTTTCTAAATATAAAACAAAGAAAAAAAGGAGGCTACATGCACTTTCAGCTGGGTTCCAGGGGTACACGGCCAGCATTGGTCTGGTCAGTAGAGAACTATTGGAAGGAAGGACCGCAGACACGCTTCGAAGGCCTAACATAATAACAGATGGCTGTAGGCAATTTTAAATTGGTTCCAGGGGTACACGGGCAGCAGTGGTGTGGTCAGTGGAGGCCTAGTGGAAAAAGTGACCGCAAACAGGCATCGAAGGCCTAACATAATAACACATGGCTGTAGGCAATTTTAAATTGGTTCCAGGGGAACACGGGCAGCAGTGGCCTGGTCAGTGTAGTAGTAGTAGAAAGAACGGACCGCAGACAGGCATCGAAGGCCTAAAATAAAAAAATTGGGCTGGCTGTAGGCAATTTTAAATTGGTTCCAGGGGTACACGGGCAGCAGTGGTGTGGTCAGTGGAGGCCTAGTGGAAGGAGTGACCGCAGACAGGCATCGAAGGCCTAACATAATAACACATGGCTGTAGGCAATTTTAAATTGGTTCCGTGGGTACACGGGCAGCAGTGGTGTGGTCAGTGGAGGCCTAGTGGAAGGAGTGAACGCAAACAGGCATCGAAGGCCTAAAATAAAAAAAATTGGGCTGGCTGTAGGCAATTTTAAATTGGTTCCAGGGGTACACGGGTAGCAGTGGTGTGGTCAGTGGAGGCCTAGTGGAAGGAGGGACCGCAGACAGGCATCGAAGGCCTAACATAATAACAGATGGCTGTAGGCAATTTTAAATTGGTTCCAGGGCTACACGGGCAGCAGTGGTGTGGTCAGTGGAGGCTTAGTGGAAGGAGGGACCGCAGACAGGCTTCGAAGGCCGAACATAAAAAAATAGGGCTGTTGGCTATTTAAAATTGCTTCCAGGGGTACACGGGCAGCAGTACAATGGTCAGTGGAGGCCTAGTGGAAGGAGGGACCGCAGACAGGCTTCGAAGGCCTAACATAACAAAAATGTCAATACAATGGTATTGTCAGTTCCAGGCATTGAAGGATGTCAGCGCATAGACTAAACATTGGTGGAGCTGTGAGAGATAATTTTGCAAGTGGTAGAGCACTGTTTGAGCTGGGGGGGGAACTGTCTTGTGGCCGGCGGTACAGGCCCAGGGCCCCTCATATTACAACGGTGTGTCTGACGTTGGGTGCGCACCACCACCGCCAGAGACACTTTATTGTACTATGAGGGACCCAGTGGCAGTGCCGTCGACCAAAAGCAGGCACACCCACCTCTTCAGACAAACAGCACTTTCACGGGTGCTGGCGCCAAGTGGCGATACCACGGCCCCATGTGGGGAGTTTGGCCATTTAGTGAGGTGTAAACATGTCGTATGCTGGACAATCAGGTGCAGAAAATTACGAGATTGGAAAAGTCATTCAGAATAGTCCACAGGCAAGACCTTTTCATAGGAAAGCTAGGTGTCAGCCGGGCAAGGTGGGGCAAAAGATTTCGAAATCCAGTTGTGGTTCATTTTAATGAAGGTTAGATCATCTACATTTTGGGTAGCCAGACGAGTCCTTTTTCTGTTAGTATTGAACCTGCAGCATTGAATACTCTTTCTGATAGGACACTAGCTGCCGGGCAACCAAGCTCCTGCAATGCATATTCTGCCAATTCTGGCCAGGTGTCTAATTTGGATGCCCAGTAATCAAATGGGAATGACGGTTGAGGGAGAACATCGATAAGGGATGAAAAATAGTTTGTAACCATACTGGACAAATGTTGTCTCCTGTCACTTTGAATTGATGCTGCAGTACCTGTCCTGTCTGCGGTCATAGCAAAATCACTCCACAACCTGGTCAGAAAACCCCTCTGGCCAACGCCACTTCTGATTTCTGCCCCTCTAACACCTCTGGTCTGCTGGCCCCTGCAGCTCGTGTGAGAACGATCACGGGCGCTGTGTGCAGGGAATGCCAGAAGCAAACGGTCAACAAGAGTTGATTGTTTGGTTGCTAATATTATTTCCAAGTTGTCATGTGGCATTATATTTTGCAATTTGCCTTTATAGCGAGGATCAAGGAGGCAGGCTAACCAGTAATCGTCATCGTTCATCATTTTAGTAATGCGTGTGTCCCTTTTGAGGATACGTAAGGCATAATCCGCCATGTGGGCCAAAGTTCCAGTTCTCAAATCTGCGGTTGTGCTTGGTTGAGGGGCAGTTTCAGGCAAATCCACGTCACTTGTGTCCCTCCAAAAACCAGAACCCGGCCTTGCCGCGCCAACAATTTCCAGTGGCCCCGGAAAAGCTTCCTCATTAAAAATATAATCATCCCCATCATCCTCCTCGTCCTCCTCCTCCTCTTCGCCCGCTACCTCGTCCTGTACACTGCCCTGGCCAGACAATGGCTGACTGTCATCAAGGCTTTCCTCTTCCTCAGCTGCAGACGCCTGATCCTTTATGTGCGTCAAACTTTGCATCAGCAGACGCATTAGGGAGATGCTCATGCTTATTATGGCGTTGTCTGCACTAACCAGCCGTGTGCATTCCTCAAAACACTGAAGGACTTGACACATGTCTTGAATCTTCGACCACTGCACACCTGACAACTCCATGTCTGCCATCCTACTGCCTGCCCGTGTATGTGTATCCTCCCACAAAAACATAACAGCCCGCCTCTGTTCGCACAGTCTCTGAAGCATGTGCAGTGTTGAGTTCCACCTTGTTGCAACGTCTATGATTAGGCGATGCTGGGGAAGGTTCAAAGAACGCTGATAGGTCTGCATACGGCTGGAGTGTACGGGCGAACGGCGGATATGTGAGCAAAGTCCACGCACTTTGAGGAGCAGGTCGGATAACCCCGGATAACTTTTCAGGAAGCACTGCACCACCAGGTTTAAGGTGTGAGCCAGGCAAGGAATGTGTTTCAGTTGGGAAAGAGAGATGGCAGCCATGAAATTCCTTCCGTTATCACTCACTACCTTGCCTGCCTCAAGATCTACAGTGCCCAGCCACGACTGCGTTTCTTTCTGCAAGAACTCGGACAGAACTTCAGCGGTGTGTCTGTTGTCGCCCAAACACTTCATAGCCAATACAGCCTGCTGACGTTTGCCAGTAGCTGCCCCATAATGGGAGACCTGGTGTGCAACAGTGGCAGCTGCGGATGGAGTGGTTGTACGACTGCGGTCTGTGGACGAGCTCTCGCTTCTGCAGGAGGACGAGGAGGAGGAGGAGGGGGTGCGAACGGCTACAGCCAACTGTTTCCTAGACTGTGGGCTAGGCAGAACTGTCCCAAACTTGCTGTCCCCTGTGGACCCTGCATCCACAACATTCACCCAGTGTGCCGTGATGGACATGTAACGTCCCTGGCCATGCCTACTGGTCCATGCATCTGTTGTCAGGTGCACCTTTGTGCTCACAGATTGCCTGAGTGCATGGACGATGCGCTCTTTAACATGCTGGTGGAGGGCTGGGATGGCTTTTCTGGAAAAAAAGTGTCGACTGGGTAGCTCATAGCGTGGTACAGCGTAGTCCATCAGGGCTTTGAAAGCTTTGCTTTCAACTAACCGGTAGGGCATCATCTCTAACGAGATTAGTCTAGTTATGTGGGCGTTCAAACCCTGTGTACGCGGATGTGAGGCTAAGTACTTCCTTTTTCTAACCATAGTCTCATGTAGGGTGAGCTGGACTGGAGAGCTGGAGATTGTGGAACTAGCGGGGGTGCCGGTGGACATGGCAGACTGAGAGACGGTGGGAGATGGTATTGTTGCCGCCGGTGCCCTAGATGCAGTGTTTCCTACTACGAAACTGGTGATTCCCTGACCCTGACTGCTTTGGCTTGGCAAAGAAACCTGCACAGATACTGCAGGTGGTGCGGAAAATGGTGGCCCCACACTGCCGGAAGGGATGTTGTGTTGATGACTAGCTTCATTGGCCGAGGGTGCTACAACCTTAAGGGACGTTTGGTAGTTAGTCCAAGCTTGCAAATGCATGGTGGTTAAATGTCTATGCATGCAACTTGTATTGAGACTTTTCAGATTCTGCCCTCTGCTTAAGGTAGTTGAACATTTTTGACAGATGACTTTGCCCTGATCAATGGGATGTTGTTTAAAAAATGCCAGACTGCACTCTTTCTAGCATCGGATACCTTTTCAGGCATTGCAGACTGAGCTTTAACCGGATGGCCACGCTGTCCTCCAACAGGTTTTGGCTTTGCCACGCGTTTTGGGCAAGATATGGGCCCGGCAGATGGAACCTGTTGCGATGTTGATGCCTGCTGCGGCCCCTCCTCCTCCGCTTCAGAACTGCTGCCGCCTGCACCCTGTTCCCCCAATGGCTGCCAATCGGGGTCAAGAACTGGGTCATCTATTACCTCTTCTTGTAGCTCGTGTGCAACTTCGTCTGTGTCACCGTGTCGGTCGGTGGTATAGCGTTCGTGATGGGGCAACATAGTCTCATCAGGGTCTGATTCTTGATCATTACCCTGCGAGGGCAATGTTGTGGTCTGAGTCAAAGGACCAGCATAGTAGTCTGGCTGTGGCTGTGCATCAGTGCACTCCATGTCAGATTCAACTTGTAATGGGCATGGACTGTTAACTGCTTCACTTTCTAAGCCAGGGACGGTATGTGTAAAGAGCTCCATGGAGTAACCCGTTGTGTCGCCTGCTGCATTCTTCTCTGTTGTTGTTTTTGCTGAAGAGGACAAGGAAGCGACTTGTCCCTGACCGTGAACACCCACTAACGACGCGCTGCTTTTACATTTACCAGTTTCACGAGAGGAGGCAAAAGGGCTAGAGGCTGAGTCAGCAAGATAAGCCAAAACTTGCTCTTGCTGCTCCGGCTTTAAAAGCGGTTTTCCTACTCCCAGAAAAGGGAGCGTTCGAGGCCTTGTGTAGCCAGACGACGAACCTGGCTCCACAGCTCCAGACTTAGGTGCAATATTTTTTTTCCCACGACCACCTGATGCTCCACCACTACCCTCATTACCAGCTGACAATGAACGCCCCCGGCCACGACCTCTTCCACCAGACTTCCTCATTGTTTTAAAAACGTAACCAAACTAACAGTATTTGTTGCTGTCACACAACTTACACGGTGAGCTATAACTTCAGAATGATTTAGCTACCCCTTTACAGGTGGGTGAGACCACAACGAAAATCAGGCACAATGTTACACACTCTGTTTTTGGTGGCACCAAATGAGAGAGATGCCACACACGCAGGACTGTCACTGAAGCACAAATGTAAATATTAATCTCCCACTGATTTGATTTTTTTTTTTTTTCAGGGAGACTTTAGAAAAAAAAATAATAGAATAAAATGATTTTTTCAGGAAGAATTTAGAAACCAAATAAAATAAAATGATTTCTTCAGGGAGAATTTAGAAAACAAATAAAACAAAAAATAGGCTTTCTATGGCCCACTGAGTGAGAGATGACACACACAGGAGTCAGGAGTGGCACACAAGCCCAGAGGCCAATATTGTTCTCCCAATGATTGATGTAGTGATTTTTTCAGGTAGATTTTGGAACCCAAATCAAGCTAAAAAAATAATAGGCTTTCTATGGCCCACAATTGGAGAGAGAGAGAGAGATGGCACACCCAGGAGTCAAGACTGGCACACAAGCAGAAAGGGCAATATTAATCTCCCACGGATTTGATTTTTTTTTTTTTTCAGGGAGACTTTAGAAAAAAAAATAATAAAAAAAAATGATTTTTTTTCAGGAAGAATTTAGAAACCAAATAAAATAAAATGATTTTTTCAGGGAGAATTTAGAAAACAAATAAAACAAAAAATAGGCTTTCTATGGCCCACTGAGTGAGAGATGACGCACACAGGAGTCAGGAGTGGCACACAAGCCCAGAGGCCAATATTTATCTCCCACTGATTGATTTAGTGATTTTTTCAGGTAGATTTTGGATCCCAAATCAAGCAAAAAAAATAATAGGCTTTCTATGGCCCACAATTGGAGAGAGAGAGAGAGATGGCACACCCAGGATTCAAGACTGGCACACAAGCAGAAATGGCAATATTAATCTCCCACTGATTTGATTTTTTTTTTTTTTCAAGGAGACTTTAGAAAAAAAAAATAATAAAAAAAAATGATTTTTTCAGGAAGAATTTAGAAACCAAATAAAATAAAATGATTTTTTCAGGGAGAATTTAGAAAACAAATAAAACAAAAAATAGGCTTTCTATGGCCCACTGAGTGAGAGATGACGCACACAGGAGTCAGGAGTGGCACACAAGCCCAGAGGCCAATATTGTTCTCCCAATGATTGATGTAGTGATTTTTTCAGGTAGATTTTGGAACCCAAATCAAGCTAAAAAAATAATAGGCTTTCTATGGCCCACAATTGGAGAGAGAGAGATGGCACACCCAGGAGTCAAGACTGGCACACAAGCAGAAAGGGCAATATTAATCTCCCACTGATTTGATTTTTTTTTTTTTTCAGGGAGACTTTAGAAAAAAAAATAATTAAAAAAAATGATTTTTTCAGGAAGAATTTAGAAACCAAATAAAATAAAATGATTTTTTCAGGGAGAATTTAGAAAACAAATAAAACAAAAAATAGGCTTTCTATGGCCCACTGAGTGAGAGATGACGCACACAGGAGTCAGGAGTGGCACACAAGCCCAGAGGCCAATATTGTTCTCCCAATGATTGCTGTAGTGATTTTTTCAGGTAGATTTTGGAACCCAAATCAAGCAAAAAAAATAATCGGCTTTCTATGGCCCACAATTGGAGAGAGAGAGAGAGATGGCACACCCAGGAGTCAAGACTGGCACACAAGCAGAAAGGGCAATATTAATCTCCCACTGATTTGATTTTTTTTTTTTTTCAGGGAGACTTTAGAAAAAAAAATAATAAAAAAAAATGATTTTTTCAGGAAGAATTTAGAAACCAAATAAAATAAAATGATTTTTTCAGGGAGAATTTAGAAAACAAATAAAACAAAAAATAGGCTTTCTATGGCCCACTGAGTGAGAGATGACGCCCACAGGAGTCAGGAGTGGCACACAAGCCCAGAGGCCAATATTTATCTCCCACTGATTGATTTAGTGATTTTTTCAGGTAGATTTTGGAACCCAAATCAAGCAAAAAAAATAATAGGCTTTCTATGGCCCACAATTGGAGAGAGAGAGAGAGATGGCACACCCAGGAGTCAAGACTGGCACACAAGCAGAAAGGGCAATATTAATCTCCCACTGATTTGATTTTTTTTTTTTCAGGGAGACTTTAGAAAAAAAAATAATAAAAAAAAAATGATTTTTTTAGGAAGAATTTAGAAACCAAATAAAATAAAATGATTTTTTCAGGGAGAATTTAGAAAACAAATAAAACAAAAAATAGGCTTTCTATGGCCCACTGAGTGAGAGATGACGCACACAGGAGTCAGGAGTGGCACACAAGCCCAGAGGCCAATATTGTTCTCCCAATGATTGATGTAGTGATTTTTTCAGGTAGATTTTGGAACCCAAATCAAGCAAAAAAAATAATAGGCTTTCTATGGCCCACAATTGGAGAGAGAGAGAGAGAGATGGCACACCCAGGAGTCAAGACTGGCACACAAGCAGAAAGGGCAATATTAATCTCCCACTGATTTGATTTTTTTTTTTTCAGGGAGACTTTAGAAAAAAAAATAATAAAAAAAAAATGATTTTTTCAGGAAGAATTTAGAAACCAAATAAAATAAAATGATTTTTTCATGGAGAATTTAGAAAACAAATAAAACAAAAAATAGGCTTTCTATGGCCCACTGAGTGAGAGATGACGCACACAGGAGTCAGGAGTGGCACACAAGCCCAGAGGCCAATATTGTTCTCCCAATGATTGATGTAGTGAGTTTTTCAGGTAGATTTTGGAACCCAAATCAAGCAAAAAAAATAATAGGCTTTCTATGGCCCACAATTGGAGAGAGAGAGAGAGATGGCACACTCAGGAGTCAAGACTGGCACACAAGCAGAAAGGGCAATATTAATCTCCCACTGATTTGATTTTTTTTTTTTTTTCAGGGAGACTTTAGAAAAAAAAATAATAAAAAAAATGATTTTTTTCAGGAAGAATTTAGAAACCAAATAAAATAAAATGATTTTTTCAGGTAGAATTTAGAAAACAAATAAAACAAAAAATAGGCTTTCTATGGCCCACTGAGTGAGAGATGACGCACACAGGAGTCAGGAGTGGCACACAAGCCCAGAGGCCAATATTGTTCTCCCAATGATTGATGTAGTGATTTTTTCAGGTAGATTTTGGAACCCAAATCAAGCAAAAAAAATAATAGGCTTTCTATGGCCCACAATTGGAGAGAGAGAGAGAGAGAGATGACACACCCAGGAGTCAAGACTGGCACACAAGCAGAAAGGGCAATATTAATCTCCCACTGATTTGATTTTTTTTTTTTTTCAGGGAGACTTTAGAAAAAAAAATAATAGAATAAAATGATTTTTTCAGGAAGAATTTAGAAACCAAATAAAATAAAATGATTTTTTCAGGGGAATTTAGAAAACAAATAAAACAAAAAATAGGCTTTCTATGGCCCACTGAGTGAGAGATGACACACACAGGAGTCAGGAGTGGCACACAAGCCCTGAGGCCAATATTTATCTCCCACTGATTGATTTAGTGATTTTTTCAGGTAGATTTTGGAACCCAAATCAAGCAAAAAAAATAATAGGCTTTCTATGGCCCACAATTGGAGAGAGAGAGAGAGATGGCACACCCAGGAGTCAAGACTGGCACACAAGCAGAAAGGGCAATATTAATCTCCCACTGATTTGATTTTTTTTTTTTTCAGGGAGACTTTAGAAAAAAAAAATAATAAAAAAAAAATGATTTTTTCAGGAAGAATTTAGAAACCAAATAAAATAAAATGATTTTTTCAGGGAGAATTTAGAAAACAAATAAAACAAAAAATAGGCTTTCTATGGCCCACTGAGTGAGAGATGACGCACACAGGAGTCAGGAGTGGCACACAAGCCCAGAGGCCAATATTGTTCTCCCAATGATTGATGTAGTGATTTTTTCAGGTAGATTTTGGAACCCAAATCAAGCAAAAAAAATAATAGGCTTTCTATGGCCCACAATTGGAGAGAGAGAGAGAGATGGCACACCCAGGAGTCAAGACTGGCACACAAGCAGAAAGGGCAATATTAATCTCCCACTGATTTGATTTTTTTTTTTTTCAGGGAGACTTTAGAAAAAAAAATAATTAAAAAAAATGATTTTTTCAGGAAGAATTTAGAAACCAAATAAAATAAAATGATTTTTTCAGGGAGAATTTAGAAAACAAATAAAACAAAAAATAGGCTTTCTATGGCCCACTGAGTGAGAGATGACGCACACAGGAGTCAGGAGTGGCACACAAGCCCAGAGGCCAATATTGTTCTCCCAATGATTGCTGTAGTGATTTTTTCAGGTAGATTTTGGAACCCAAATCAAGCAAAAAAAATAATCGGCTTTCTATGGCCCACAATTGGAGAGAGAGAGAGAGATGGCACACCCAGGAGTCAAGACTGGCACACAAGCAGAAAGGGCAATATTAATCTCCCACTGATTTGATTTTTTTTTTTTTTCAGGGAGACTTTAGAAAAAAAAATAATAAAAAAAAATGATTTTTTCAGGAAGAATTTAGAAACCAAATAAAATAAAATGATTTTTTCAGGGAGAATTTAGAAAACAAATAAAACAAAAAATAGGCTTTCTATGGCCCACTGAGTGAGAGATGACGCCCACAGGAGTCAGGAGTGGCACACAAGCCCAGAGGCCAATATTTATCTCCCACTGATTGATTTAGTGATTTTTTCAGGTAGATTTTGGAACCCAAATCAAGCAAAAAAAATAATAGGCTTTCTATGGCCCACAATTGGAGAGAGAGAGAGAGATGGCACACCCAGGAGTCAAGACTGGCACACAAGCAGAAAGGGCAATATTAATCTCCCACTGATTTGATTTTTTTTTTTTCAGGGAGACTTTAGAAAAAAAAATAATAAAAAAAAAATGATTTTTTTAGGAAGAATTTAGAAACCAAATAAAATAAAATGATTTTTTCAGGGAGAATTTAGAAAACAAATAAAACAAAAAATAGGCTTTCTATGGCCCACTGAGTGAGAGATGACGCACACAGGAGTCAGGAGTGGCACACAAGCCCAGAGGCCAATATTGTTCTCCCAATGATTGATGTAGTGATTTTTTCAGGTAGATTTTGGAACCCAAATCAAGCAAAAAAAATAATAGGCTTTCTATGGCCCACAATTGGAGAGAGAGAGAGAGAGATGGCACACCCAGGAGTCAAGACTGGCACACAAGCAGAAAGGGCAATATTAATCTCCCACTGATTTGATTTTTTTTTTTTCAGGGAGACTTTAGAAAAAAAAATAATAAAAAAAAAATGATTTTTTCAGGAAGAATTTAGAAACCAAATAAAATAAAATGATTTTTTCATGGAGAATTTAGAAAACAAATAAAACAAAAAATAGGCTTTCTATGGCCCACTGAGTGAGAGATGACGCACACAGGAGTCAGGAGTGGCACACAAGCCCAGAGGCCAATATTGTTCTCCCAATGATTGATGTAGTGAGTTTTTCAGGTAGATTTTGGAACCCAAATCAAGCAAAAAAAATAATAGGCTTTCTATGGCCCACAATTGGAGAGAGAGAGAGAGATGGCACACTCAGGAGTCAAGACTGGCACACAAGCAGAAAGGGCAATATTAATCTCCCACTGATTTGATTTTTTTTTTTTTTTCAGGGAGACTTTAGAAAAAAAAATAATAAAAAAAATGATTTTTTTCAGGAAGAATTTAGAAACCAAATAAAATAAAATGATTTTTTCAGGTAGAATTTAGAAAACAAATAAAACAAAAAATAGGCTTTCTATGGCCCACTGAGTGAGAGATGACGCACACAGGAGTCAGGAGTGGCACACAAGCCCAGAGGCCAATATTGTTCTCCCAATGATTGATGTAGTGATTTTTTCAGGTAGATTTTGGAACCCAAATCAAGCAAAAAAAATAATAGGCTTTCTATGGCCCACAATTGGAGAGAGAGAGAGAGAGAGATGACACACCCAGGAGTCAAGACTGGCACACAAGCAGAAAGGGCAATATTAATCTCCCACTGATTTGATTTTTTTTTTTTTTCAGGGAGACTTTAGAAAAAAAAATAATAGAATAAAATGATTTTTTCAGGAAGAATTTAGAAACCAAATAAAATAAAATGATTTTTTCAGGGGAATTTAGAAAACAAATAAAACAAAAAATAGGCTTTCTATGGCCCACTGAGTGAGAGATGACACACACAGGAGTCAGGAGTGGCACACAAGCCCTGAGGCCAATATTTATCTCCCACTGATTGATTTAGTGATTTTTTCAGGTAGATTTTGGAACCCAAATCAAGCAAAAAAAATAATAGGCTTTCTATGGCCCACAATTGGAGAGAGAGAGAGAGATGGCACACCCAGGAGTCAAGACTGGCACACAAGCAGAAAGGGCAATATTAATCTCCCACTGATTTGATTTTTTTTTTTTTCAGGGAGACTTTAGAAAAAAAAAATAATAAAAAAAAAATGATTTTTTCAGGAAGAATTTAGAAACCAAATAAAATAAAATGATTTTTTCAGGGAGAATTTAGAAAACAAATAAAACAAAAAATAGGCTTTCTATGGCCCACTGAGTGAGAGATGACGCACACAGGAGTCAGGAGTGGCACACAAGCCCAGAGGCCAATATTGTTCTCCCAATGATTGATGTAGTGATTTTTTCAGGTAGATTTTGGAACCCAAATCAAGCAAAAAAAATAATAGGCTTTCTATGGCCCACAATTGGAGAGAGAGAGAGAGATGGCACACCCAGGAGTCAAGACTGGCACACAAGCAGAAAGGGCAATATTAATCTCCCACTGATTTGATTTTTTTTTTTTTCAGGGAGACTTTAGAAAAAAAAAATAATAAAAAAAAAAATGATTTTTTCAGGAATAATTTAGGAACCAAATAAAATAAAATTATTTTTTCAGGGAGAATTTAGAAAACAAATAAAACAAAAAATAGGCTTTCAACGGGCCCACTGAGTGAGAGATGATGCACACAGGAGTCAGGAGTGGCACACAAGCCCAGAGGCCAATATTGTTCTCCCAATGATTGGTGTAGTGATTTTTTCAGGTAGATTTTGGAACCCAAATCAAGCTAAAAAAATAATAGGCTTTCTATGGCCCACAATTGGAGAGAGAGAGAGAGATGGCACACCCAGGAGTCAAGACTGGCACACAAGCAGAAAGGGCAATATTAATCTCCCACTGATTTGATGTTTTTTTTGTTTTTTTTTCAGGGAGACTTTAGGAAAAAAAAAATAGAATAAAATGATTTTTTCAGGAAGAATTTAGAAACCAAAGAAAATAAAATGATTTTTTCAGGGAGAATTTAGAAAACAAATAAAACAAAAAATAGGCTTTCTATGGCCCACTGAGTGAGAGATGACGCACACAGGAGTCAGGAGTGGCACACAAGCCCAGAGGCCAATATTTATCTCCCACTGATTGATTTATTGATTTTTTCAGGTAGAATTTAGAACCCAAATCAACCAAAAAAATAAATAGGCTTTCTATGTCCCACTATCTGAGAGAGAGAGATGGCACGCTTAGGACTGGCACACAAGCCCAAAGGCCAATATTAATCTCCCTTTTTTTTTTCAGGGAGAATTTATAAAACCAAAAAAAAATAAATAAATAGGCTTTCTATGGCCCACTATTTGTGAGAGAGATGGCACGCTTAGGACTGGCACACAAGCCCAAAGGCCAATATTAATCTCCCACTGATTGATTTATTGATTTTTTCAGGTAGAATTTAGAACCCAAATAAAGCAAAAAAAAAAAAATAGGTTTTCTATGGCCCACTGAGTGAGTGATGATGCACACAGGAGTCAGGAGTGGCACACAAGCCCTGAGGCCAATATTTTTCTCCCACTGATTGATGTAGTGATTTTTTCAGGTAGATTTTGGAACCCAAATCAAGCAAAAAAATAAATAGGCTTTCTATGGCCCACTGACTGAGAGATGGCACACACAGGAGTCAGGAGTGGCACACAAGCCCTGAGGCCAATATTTTTCTCCCACTGATTGATGTAGTGATTTTTTCAGGTAGATTTTAGAACCCAAATCAAGCAAAAAAATAAATAGGCTTTCTATGGCCCACTGAGTGAGAGATGGCACAGACAGGGATGGCACTCTATCAGAAATGCCAATCTTAATCTCCCACAAAAAAAAAAGGAACTGTCCTTCAATTACTATCTCCCTGCAGTAATCTCAGCCAGGTATGGCAGGCTGCAATAAGGAGTGGACTGATGCACAAATTAAATAAAAAGTGTGGACAAACAAACAAGATAGCTGTGCAGAAAGGAAGGAACAAGAGGATTTGTGCTTTGAAAAAAGCAGTTGGTTTGCACAGCGGCGTACACACAGCAATGCAGCTATCAGGGAGCCTTCTAGGGCAGCTACAGTGCTGAGGAAAAAAAAAAAATTTAGCTTCCACTGTCCCTGCACACCGAAGATGGTGTTGGACAGTGCAAATCGCTACAGCACAAGCGGTTTGGTGGTTAATGGACCCTGCCTAACGCTATCCCTGCTTCTGACGAAGCGGCAGCAACCTCTCCCTAAGCTCAGATCAGCAGCAGTAACTTGGCGGTCGGCGGGAACGCCCCTTTATAGCCCCTGTGACGCCGCAGACAGCAAGCCAATCACTGCAATGCCCTTCTCTAAGATGGTGGGGACCAGGACCTATGTCATCACGCTGCCCACACTCTGCGTTTACCTTCATTGGCTGAGAAATGGCGCTTTTCACGTCATTGAAACGCGACTTTGGCGCGAAAGACGCGTACCGCATGGCCGACCCCGCACAGGGGTCGGATCGGGTTTCATGAAACCCGACTTTGCCAAAAGTCGGCGACTTTTGAAAATGAACTACCCGTTTCGCTCAACCCTAGTTGTTAATGTTAGACTGCATTTGGCCTACTAGTTGGGTTGGGGCCTACTATCGGTGTCTGCCACTCCTTGCTGTTCTCCTCCACTGAAGAAAGCTGTGCCGCCTGTTTACTACGGTTGCCAATTTTGAACTGCATTTCGACTACTTACTGATTTGGGCCTACTCTCTGTGTCAGCCTCTCATTCCAGTTGTCCTCCACTGCAATGCCCCCTGGTTAGTCCTGTGTTACCAATTTTGAACTGAATTTAGCCAACTTTATTCTTTGGGCCTATATCTGTGTTTCCTCCTCATCCTGCCCATTGCCCAGCCAGTGATAGATGAGTCTGCTGGTACATTGACCCATAATGCAAAATTCCCCATGCACGCTACACAGCAAGATTGTGACCCTGCTGAAAGTCAGGTTCCTCTTCCCGCATACCATACCACCTTACACGGGGACAAAGAGGAAGGTGCAGATGAAAGTGCAGGTTCCTTCATCAGGTGGGGGAGGAATACTAGTTGGCGATGTCACTGGCACAGGGCCTCTCATAGTACGCAAAAGTGTTGCTGCCGGTGGAAGGCGCCCCCGCCGTGCAAACACACCGCTGTACTTTGAGGGGCCCTGTGCCAGTGCCAATGCCAACGAGTGGGCCCCCCCTGCTTGCTCAGGATCACAGCACTTGCAAAGTTGAAATACTTACCTCTCCCTGCTCCACTGCCGTGACGTGGTCCAGATTTACTGGGCCCACTAATTACTTGAACCAGCCCTACCCCCCACAACTTCAGCCAAATGACCCCCAATTTCAAATGCCTTCCAATTATTATAAGCTAAATTACGATTGACAAGCTTCTGTAACAAGAATGGATGTTTTTGCCATTAAAATGGGCAGTGTAGGTGTTTTCCTGGCCTCCACTCACTGCCGACTATGCTCCCCCATTGACTTGCATTGGGTTTCGTGTTTCGGGCGATACCCGACTTTTCGCCATAATCGGCCGATTCCACTCGACTCGACTTCTAAGATAGTCGGGTTTCGCGAAACACGACTCGACTCTAAAAAGGTCAAGGTCGCTCAACCCTAATGGCCACATAAGGGAAATTTGTAAAAAAAAACGAAAAATCTTCTAACAAATATTTGATTCTATTATTCTTTGCAAAACTACTGTGTTAGAAGAAAACTTGCACTTCAATTAATTTTCTACAAAACAAATTCCATTTTAAAATGTTCTTCAAATTTGAAAAAATTGCTGACAAACTGATAAGTCTTCTAACTTTCAAAAGAAATAAAAGTCCTTTTCAAAAAAAATATTTCAACCTACAATATACATATGACAAATGTTATGTCTTACTTTTTTTGCATACTCTATCCACTAAGAATATAAAATTGGATACATTTTTCAAGTGAAAGCTACATTTTGCTAATTTTCATAAATAGAGTCTATCTAAATTTAACACTGACATAAAGTAAATTGAGTAAAAACATTCTCAGAGTTTCTGCCATAGTTTAAAGTATTTAATTGTTACTATCATATAAAGTGACATATGTCATCCTTGAAATATGAGGTTGTGTCAGGAAGGAAAACTTGACTGATCACAGAACACCGCATTGCATATGATTAAATTGCCTAATTACCAGATTTTTTGGACTATAAGACACACTTCTTTACCCAAAAATTTTAGTGGAAAATGGGTGTGCGTCTTATGGTCGGAATATAAAGTGCCTTGCAAAAGTATTCGGTTCCCTGGAACTTTTCAACCTTTTCCCACATATCATGCTTCAAACATAAAGATACCAAATGTAAATTTTTGGTGAAGAATCATCAAAAAGTGTAACATAATTGTAAAGTAGAACGAAATGTATTGGTTATTTTACATTTTTGGGGAAATTCAAAAACTGAAGTGGGGCATGCAATATTATTCAGCCCCTTTAACTTAATACTTTATTGCGCCGCTTTTTGCTGTGATTACAGCTACAAATCGCTTGGGGTATGTCTCTATCAGTTTTGTATATCGAGAGACTAAAATTCTTGTCCATTCTTCCTTGGCAAACAGCTCGAGCTCAGTGAGGTTTGATGGAGATCATTTGTGAACAGCAGTTTTCAGCTCTTTTCACAGATTCTCGATTGGATTGAGGTCTGGACTTTGACTTGGCCATTCTAACACCTGGATATGCTTATTTGTGAACCATTCCATTGTAGATTTTGCTTTATGTTTGGGATCATTGTCTTCTTGTAAGATAAATCTCCGTCCCAGTCTCAGGTTTTTTGCAGACTCCAACAGGTTTTCTTCAAGAATGGTTCTGTATTTGGCTCCATCCATCTTCCCATCAATGTTAACCATCTTCCCTGTCCCTGCTGAAGAAAAGCAGGCCCAAACCATGATGCTGCTCCACCATGTTTGACAGTGGGGATGGTGTGCTCAGGGTGATGAGCTGTGTTGCCTTTACGCCAAACATATCGCTTGGCATTGTTGCCAAAAAATTCGATTTTGGTTTCATCTGACCAGAGCACCTTCTTCCACATGTTTGGTGTGTCTCCCAGGTGGCTTGTTGCTAACTTTACATGACACTTTTTATGGATGTCTTTGAGAAATGGCTTTCTTCTTGCCACTCTTCCATAAAGGCCAGATTTGTGCAGTGTACAACTGATTGTTGTCCTGTGGACAGACTGTCCCACCTCAGCTGTAGATCTCTGCAGCTCATCCACAGTGGTCATTGGCCTCTTGGCTGCATCTCTGATCAGTCTTCTCCTTGTTTGAGCTGAAAGTTTAGAGGGACGTCCGGGTCTTGGTAGATTTGCAGTGGTATGATACTCCTTCCATTTCAATATGATTGCTTGCACAGTGCTCCTTTGGATGTTTAAAGTTTTGGAAATCATTTTGTATCCAAATCTGTCTTTAAACTTCTCCACAACAGTATCAGTATCACCACCAGAGCCCACCTTAAAGCGGGAGCACTGACCTCAGATGTCCTATTCCGTCTGAGGTCAGCAAGGGGTTAAGGCTCTTTATTACCATAAGTACAATGTAACCAAAACCACAGGGACATCATGAAATTAGCCTTGTCATTATATAGAGTTCTGAAAAGTGACCTGACCAAAGCTGAAAATAGCTGTGGAGCAGGACAGGTAAGAACCGGCAGAAAATGGTTACATACACTGTATAATATATATATATATATATATATATATATATTTACAGTACAGACCGAAAGTTTGGCCACACCTTCTCATTTAAAGATTTTTTTTTATTTTCATGACTATGAAAATTGTAAATTCACACTGAAGGCATCAAAACTATGAATTAACACATGTGGAATTATATACTTAACAAAAAATGGTGAAACAACTGAAAATATGTCTTATATTCTAGGTGCTTCAAAGTAGCCACCTTTTGCTTTGATGACTGCTTTGCACACTCTTGGCATTCTCTTGATGAGCTTCATGAATTAGTCACTGGAAATTGTCTTCCAACAATCTTGAAGGAGTTCCAAGAGATGCTTAGCACTTGTTGGCCCTTTTGCCTTCACTCTGCGGTCCAGCTGACCCCAAACCATCTCGATTCGGTTTAGGTCTGGTGACTGTGGAGGCCAGGTCATCTGGCGTAGCACCCCATCACTCTCCTTGGTCAAATAGACCTTAAACAGCCTAGAGGTGTGTTTGAGGTCATTGTCCTGTTGAAAAACAAATGATGGTCCAACTAAACGCAAACCGGATGGAATAGATGCTGTGGTAGCCATGCTGGTTCAGTATGCCTTCAATTTTGAATAAATCCCCAACAGTGACACTAGCAAAGCACCCCCACACTATCACACCTCCACCTCCATGCTTCAAGGTGGGAACCAGGCATGTAGAGTCCATCTGTTCACCTTTTCTGCGTCGCACAAAGACACGGTGGTTGGAACCAAATATCTCAAATTTGGACTGATCAGACCAAACCACAGATTTCCACTGGTCTAATGTCCATTCCTTGTGTTCTTTAGCCCAAACAAGTCCCTTCTGCTTGTTGCCTGTCCCTAGCAGTAGTTTCCTAGCAGCTATTTAATATGAAGGCCTGCTGCACAAAGTCTTCTCTTAACAGTTGTTGTAGAGATGTGTCTGTTGCCAGAACTTTGTGTGGCATTGATCTGGTCTCTAATCTGAGCTGCTGTTAACCTGCAATTTCTGAGGCTGGTGAATCGGATAAACTTATCCTCAGAAGCAGAGGTGACTCTTGGTCTTCCTTTCCTGGGGCGGTCCTCATGTGAGACAGTTTTTTTTGTAGCGCTTGATGGTTTTTGCAACTGCACTTGCAATTTCAAAGTTTTCCCAATTTTTCAGACTGACTGACCTTCATTTCCTAAAGTAATGAAGGCCACTCATTTTTCTTTACTTAGCTGTTTTTTTCTTGCCATAATACAAATTCTAACAGTCTATTCAGTAGGACTATCAGCTGTGTATCCACCAGACTTCTGCTCAACCCAACTTATTGTCCCAACCCCTCTATAATGCCAGAAACCCCACTTATTAAACCGGACAGGGCACACCTGTGAAGAGAAAACCATTTCCGGTGACTACCTCTTGAAGCTCATCAAGAGAATGCAAGTTGTTTCAACCTTTTTTGTTAAGTATATAATTCAGTGTGAATTTACAACTTTCATAGTCATGAAAATACAGAAAAATCTCTTAGGAAAAATATTTCTTAAGATTTTGAACTACTGCTGTGTTGTTAGCATGCTATCAAATTGAACAGGAGAAGTTTTTTTTTGTTTTTTTACTAAATACTGTATAATTAATAAAAAAATAATAATTTTAATTTATCTGTAAATAAAGCTCCAATATAGCTAATATTAAGTGATATTAATGTGACAATGTTTAATTAATGTTTTGTTTGCTACTTACATTTTACTAGAAAGTCACAATTATTGAATATTTCCAACAATGCATTTCTTATGCTATTTGATTAATAATTAATAAAATGTGAATTTAGTGACACGACTGTATAAATTATTTTCCTTTTTTAAGATTTCCAGTTAATAGCTTGCACTACATGAAATTCCTAGCTCATTTTTTGGAGCATTTGTTACTCACCACTTATGCATCATGTGAAAAGGATACGGTTTTAGGTGTTCATTTGATGGTCCAGAGAATCTGGCTGAATACTTTGTCCTTTACTGACCTGTATACTTTATATTTAGATACATTATTCATAGCTGCAAATTATTCCGAAATCATAGAGATTTTAAATTGAACAAGCAAAGAGATTCTATTGTTCATATTCATGTTTCCTGTTAGGAAAGGAATATACTTTTAATGAAAATGATAAAAGAACTCAGTTTGTAATTGATGCTTGAAATTATATATTAAAATTGAAAAGCATTAAAAAGTAACCGGCGAGATAGATTAAATGTAAAACTCTTTAACCATAGATTTGTGATATTTTATAGTGATTTATAAAAATGTTTAAAGAAAATGTTATTTTTTCTTGATAGAGGCAGTACGATTGCAAAGATACCAAACATAGTTTTTTAGTGGTGAAAAAACATTCAGAAATTTGTATGAAAAAATAAAAAATGATTTTTTTCATTGTGTTGCCATTTCTGAGATACATAATGCTTTCAATTTTAGGGATCTGGGGCTTTGTGAAGGCTTATTTTTGCACCCTGAGCTGACATTTTTAATCATGCCATTTTCGGATAGATATGATGTTTTGATTGCTTCTTATTGCATTTTGCTGCAATGTTACTGGGGCCAAAAAAAATTTCATGCTGGCATTTTAATTTTTTTTCTCATTTACCAATCAAATGAATTTGTTTTATATTTGGATAGGTTACACTTTTCAAAATATAAATACCGTATTTTTCTGACCATAAGACGCACTTTTTTTCCTCCAAATTTGGGAGGAAAGTGTGGGTGCGTGTTATGATACGGATGTAGCATGTGGGGAGGGGGGCAGCAGTGAGTGGGATCGCACTGTTATCCCACTTCAGGATGTCCCTGCTGCCCACAATCAGTGCTGGGGAAACCATGTGGTCCCGATGATTAAGTGCAGTGAATATTCATTAGCTACTCCCCGCCCACCTATCAGCTGAGTGGTGAGCTGGGAGAGGCAAATGAATACTGCACTTAAGCAGGGACACACATGGCTTCCCCAGCGCTGATTCCTGCAGCAGCTGGGGAGATCTGTGTGTCCGGGGCAGGAGGAGGCAGCAGCAGCAGGGTCCGGGGGAGAGGAGATCGCTGGTACCTTCCTGGGCTGGAGCTGAGTGCTGTGCAGTGTGCACAAGGAGGACCTGTGATGATGTCAGAAGTGGGCGGGCTGGAGCATCACATGGCAGCACAGAACCCTCCCTCTTCTTGACATCATCACAGGTCCTTCAGACTCCAACACTAGAATCTGCTAGCTTCCATTACCTGTGCTGTGGAAAGGCAACAAGAGTGAGGGCTTTGTGTGCAGTCATGGGATGCTTTTACCTCACCACAGTGTGGCTGGCTGCCACAATTAAGAAGTTAGTCTTTCCAAAACACAAAGCACTCTGCCACTTCTTTAGTGAACTATAACTTCCAGCATGTCATATTATCTGCAGGACATGCTGGGAGTTATAGTTCTCCCATTGGATTTTAAAGCAGCACTCCAGTGTTATTTTGCAGTGCTGGAGTGGTGCTTTCAATATAAGCCCTGTGCCCCCATTCTTATACTCCCCCTCCAGCATCTTCATATAGTACTGTACAGACACCACACTGGGCCCGCAGCTTCCAACATAATAACATACTAATTATATGTGGTGTTATTATATATAATAGTATGTTATTAAATATTTTACCACTTTTTTTGCTTCAAATATTTTTTTCACTATTTTCCACCTCTAAAACCTGGGTGCGGTTTATAGTCTGGTGCGTCTTATAGTCTGAAAAATACGGGTATATATATTTTTAATTGTTTTCTTTAATAGGCCAAAAGGCGAGTGATTTGATCTTTTTTGTTTTTTTCAATTCTTTTGCAAACTTTTTTCTGCATTTAGTAGTCTTTTTGGGGACTTGAAGCAGTAACAATGCATAACAATGATTCAGCCATTCTATGTATAGATAAAACCATGATCTCTTAAGAATCTCAGCTAAATGCTGGTTTTCACAGGAGTATCATAATGCAGACACAGGGGTCATCAGTTGACTGCTGGCTGTCATGACATCTTATTGACACCCACCGATCACGTCACTGGGGCACCATTGGGAGAATGAAATAATGTGCCCTTCTGCCACTGAGTGTTGAATGCCACTGTCAGAGATTGACAGCGGCATTTAAGAAGTTAACAGCCATCATCTGCCAGGAGAGATACAGGCTACATAAAGGCTACATTCTGCCCGGCTGGGAACTACCCAATCGGGCAGAATGTATCTTTTGCATAGTTTATAGCAACAATGGAGTAATTACAGTCTATGTTATAGGCAGTGCTACAGAGCACAAGTAAAGGCGTTAGTGTGGCAATTACCAATATGAGGAAGGCTGTGGCCTGAATAGGCCTGTGGAGCATAGTAACCCAGTCTCTTAGATGTGCTTAAAATGTACATGAACTGGCCAATACCCCACCACCATTTCTTTGCAAGGACCCAAATGTAGAAATTATAAGTGGAACAACAGTTTAATATAGAGACATAAGTCTCATTTAGGAGCCTGGAAAAGTCAGGAATGGTCTTTGTCCATCACCGTTCAATGTAAAGTGCTAACTAGTGTTGAGCATTCGGATATCGCAAGTATCGGGTATCGGCTGATACTTGCGGTATCGGAATTCCGATACCGAGTTCCAATACTTTTGTGGTATCGGGAATCGGTATCTGATCCATATTAATGTGTAAAATAAAGAATTAAAATAAAAAATATTGATATACTCACCTCTCCGTAGGCCCCTGGACATCACCGCTGGTAACCGGCAGCCTTCTTTGTTTAAAATGAGCGCGTTTAGGGACTTCCATGACGTCACGGCTTCTGATTGGTCGCGTGCCACTCATGTGACCGCCACGCGACCAATCAGAAGCCGCGACGTCATTCTCAGGTCCTAAACTCCTCATTCTAGGAATTTAGGACCTGAGAATGACGTCGCGGCTTCTGATTGGTCGCGTGGCGGTCACATGAGCGGCACGCGACCAATCAGAAGCCGCGACGTCATTCTCAGGTCCTAAACGCGCTCATTTTAAGCAAAGAAGGCTGCCGGTTACCAGCGGTGATGTCCAGGGGCCTCTGGAGAGGTAATTATATCAATATTTTTTATTTTAATTCTTTATTTTACACATTAATATGGATCCCAGGGCCTGAAGGAGAGTTTCCTCTCCTTCAGACCCTGGGAACCATCAGGATACCTTCCGATACTTGGTGTCCCATTGACTTGTATTGGTATCGGGTATCGGTATCGGCGATATCCGATACTTTTCGGGTATCGGCCTATACTATCTGATACCGATACTTTCAAGTATCGGACGGTATCGCTCAACACTAGTGCTAACGAATGTTGTCAGGAACTAGTAAGAAGTTCTTATTACTTCAATTACACATACAGAGCTCTCAGCTGCAGTTTCCTCTGCCTGCCAGCACAAGGCTGGAGTTCTAAGCCACTCTTCCTCCCCCCCGCTACATAGCCATAATGTGACACCAGCGTGCCAGCAACACTCACTGAAATCGCTGAGGAATTTTTATGGCTTTGTGCTGCGAGAGCCAGTCTTCTCCCTAAACCCCTCATCCCCCCTCCCGCCGGATACCAGCCATAACTGGTACAGCAACTGTCGATGGCATGGGACTCTTTTGTTCTTGAAAAGTGATGTACAATGGCACCAATCAGGGATAGAAATATAAGGGTTACATATTCTGAATGTCAACTGAGAGATCTATAACTCACTAAAATCACTAGGATCTAAACACACGAAATGCAATGAACGGATTTCTCTGAAAGCGGGTCATATATCTATGCTAAGTTTATAAGTAAAAGAGCCCCCCTGACGTGGTGAGCATCATGAGCATTGTGTCATTCTTCTATGAGGTTCATACAGCAAGTTATGTATAGAAATGGCTTGTCATAACTCTAAGAAATGGGAGTATTCAGCCTCTGAGTAAGGTCACCACAGGGTAGTGCCTTGGTTTTGGGTATGGAGATAAGTGAGTGAGTCATCAGTCTTCACTAGTCTTTTGTCCCGGGTCTAGCTGCAAGACAAATCTGTGATGCATCTAGATGTGTGCCCATCCCCGACAACACAATGTCAGCCATGAGATGAAATGATATGACTGAACTGTAAGTGTTTTTCAACTTCAATCCCATTTTGTTTGTAATTGTACTGTACATGCGATACTTGTCTACTTTTATAATACCGTTTTATACTTCTGTAAACACTGCCTACCATTTTTGGAGTAAAATATATAAAATTACCAGTTTTTTTTTCTCCTTGCTCTATAACAAACTGTCATGTCTTCTGAAGTGAATTACGCTACTAACCCGGGTTGGCTCCGGGCCCGTTATTAATTAAGAAATCAGAGCTGGTGGCAGTGAATTTGTACTGTGCATTTGGGAGGCTTTGTAGCAACGGATGGCGTTGACAATTATTATTCCTGCCTGAGTGGGAGTAGTTATATTACCCTCTCTGCAGTGTGCCCATTAGCCAGTATAAAGTAAGGCAGTCTTTTGGATGACTAATTATCCTAGGTGCAGTACCCTGTCTGACCTGAGGGTAAGGGGGTGCCAGAGACCTGCAAGTACCAAATCAGAACTGGGAAATGGGATATAGATAAATCTCCTTCAGAAAGGAACCAGGGGCAACCAAGCAACCCCGGTTCATGACAAATTGGTGGCGGGGATGGTGGCGGTGGGGAAGAAAAAGATATCCTCTCTGTGAATTGTGACATATTGGTGGCAGCAATGGGATGATAAAGGTATCATCCCCGTGAACCATGACAAATATGTATGCCCTATCTAACTAACAATTCGTGAACAGATATATATGCTGACAAGGGACAACTGAACGTTGCGCTGGGACAACAAACTGAATGTGCTTGCTGACTGCTGTGTCTGTGCAACTGCATGTTGTGGAAAGGAGGCCTCAGTGCCTCCTTCCTGGATAGCAGAGTGGGAATGACGTAACACAGGGCAAGGGCGAGTGGTTTCAAGGTCACTCAGACACAGATTTTGTATCCAGGCATTACACCCACCTACTGGGTGCTTCATATATGAACATAAGCTAGCAGAGGTATTATGTCAAATTTCCATTTATAAAGTGATGTGTGGGTAAGATTTTTGAACTAGCAGCATATATATAGAGCATGTTTCATTACTCATATTATTATTCTGTGTAATGCTGAAACTTGAAGAATTGTGGGAGCATATTAATGCATTCACGTACCAAAATGTCCACGTGCATAACCAAAAATCAAGATCAGACTACCAGATACACGCTTAAAGAGACCCTGAGAAGCGGAACACAATAATCAAATTATTATGATAGAATATATAGAGATTGAGAGTAGAAATTTGACCTTTGCACAATGTACAAGGGTCTCCAAAAATTAACCCAAGGGGTCTGTATCATACACGCTGAAAGACGCCGTGATAAGGAATATCACAATACACTTTGCAGTTATTACAATAGATAGTTAAAAAAACATAATTTTCTATTTGTTTAATAAATAGCGTATCTTTATCTAGCAGTTGTGTGACTGGCGCAAAGCCGCTAATGTGACTATTTATCTCTAATTTTAAAAACTCTGCGGTTGCCCTGTGTAATAAAAGTGATATCTTTAAAAAAAATTGCCAGACATTGCTAGATATATTGAATTTGTACAAAACACATTTGTGAGGATACTTGTCAAAAATAAAGCCAGGAATTTTTTTTCATAAGCATAGAGCATTCAATATGACAAAGGGTGATGTTAAGGGACGTGGATGTGGTGGTAACCACCAAGGCCGTGTTACAGATCAGAAGGTGACTGGATCTCATTTTAGCTTCCTATCAACATATGTTCAGCGCGCTACACCACTGACGAACCTAGACAATTGCCAGGATGTTGTATGTTGGATGGCAGACAAGGGCTCCAGTATGTTGACAAGCAGCACCACAAAGTCTTCTACACGGTCTAGTCTCAGTAGCCAAGATGCTGGGCCTCTGAATTCTTAACCTGGTCCTCCTTCCTCCCACCATCAAGAGTTCAGGCGACATATGACCCCAACGGTGGCGACTCTGAGGAACTGTTTACTGATCTAACCTGGCATGGTGGTACGTCTAATGAGCACAGCAGTGCAGAGAGGGATGGATCTGTAGCATGAAAAGAGGCAAAAAGATGTATTGGTTTGATCCAAGATAGAACTCTGACAACTGTTTCACAGAGCCCCCCCACTTGACTAGATAACAGTCCAAGGGAGTGTTGATCCTCTGTATGGCAGTTTTTTTCTGAAAGTCCTTCAGATAAAACAGCTGTAATTGCAGCATCTGCCAAACCAAGCTAAGAAGAGGCAAGACCACTGCCAAATTGAGCACCAGCAGCATGCAAAGGCACATGTCAGCCAGGCACCCTAATAGGTGAGCGGAATGCCTGGGTACCAATTCTGTGTCTGAGGGTGAAACCTCCTTCCCCTGTGTTACGGCCTTCCCAATCTGCTGACGATGAAAGGCTCTGATGCCTCCTGCCCACAGCCAGTGGTTGCATACACACAACAGTCAACAACCACGTCCACTTCGTTGTCTCAGTGCAGCATTCAGTTGTCCCTGCCCCAGATATTTACTAGAAAGAAGAAATATCCAGCCACCCACCCACAGGCCCAATCACTAAAGACCCACATTGCCAGAATGCTAGCCCTGGAACTGTTGCCGTTTCGACTTGTGGGAACTGAGTCTTTCCGTGAACTCTTGGCTGTAGCAGCCCCACGGTACTCGACTCTCAGCTAACACTATTTTTCCCGGTGTGCCGTCCCACGTTACATAAGCATGTGTTACACTATAGCAGCTGTGGTCTGGCCAATGCAGTCACAGGGAAGGTCTACTTTACCACAGATGTGTTCAAGTTCTTGTGGACAGGGACACTATGTTTCCCTTATGACACACTGGCTGAACCTCTTGGAGTCTGGGAAAGAGTCAGAGGCTGGGACATCACACATGTTACCCAAACCAAGAATAGCGGTCCCAACTTCCATCAGTGTTTCAGTCTCCTCGTATTGCAGTTCCTGTCTCTCCTCCTAATCCTCTTCACCGAACTTAGCCTACCCATCACTCCCCAGCTGGGAGGTCTGCAGCACTGCCTTGGTGAAGCGGCAGCACACTCTGCTGAAGCGCATCTATTTAAGTGATAAAGCTCACAACGCAGTCGAGCTGTTGAAGGTGATAAAAGACCCGACTGATCAGTGGCTCTCCCTGCTGAACCTCCAACCAGGTTCTGGTTATGTGCGATAATGGGTGTAATTTGGTGGCGGCTTTAAAGCTTGGCAAGCTGGTAAACACGTTCCATGCATAACCCACATGCTGAACTTGGTTGTACAGCGTGTTTTAAAAACATACCCTGACTTTACGGACCTACTTGCCAAGGTACGGTGTGTCAGTGCACATTTCCAAAAGTCATCTCAGGTTTTCAGCAAACTAGCTTTGCTGCAGCAGTGCTTTAATTTGCCTCATCACCAACTGATTTGTGATCTGCCCACACGCTATAATTCGACCTTTAATAATAATAATAATAATAACAGTAATAATAAATAATAATAATTTTATTTATATAGCACCAACATATTCCGCAGCACTTTTAATTTTAGAGGGGACTTGTACAGACAATAAAAGACATTACAGAATAACAATAATCACTTAAACAACAGATACCAAGAGGAAAGAGGGCCCTGCTCACAAGTTTACAATCTATGAGTAAATAGGGGAGACATGAAAGGTGCAGCCTTAATGTAAGAAATCGGGTGTTCATTTAATGCTGAATGAATTGGTTACCAACCAGTATGTGTAAAAGTACAGACACAGAGGGCTATTAAATGCAAAAAGCATGTGAGAACAAGATACAAGGATCCTGGTTACGAAGAATGTTTTGAATGAACAAAACAGGGATAGTTAGATAAATGTATTGAGGCAGTTCACATGTTGGCAAGGCTTAGTGAGCAACAGAGAGCAGTGTCTGAATACCAGCTTATCAATGCCTGTCAGAGTAACACTCCGCCCCCACACATAACAACTGCCGAATGGGTATGGATTTATCACATTAGTGAGGTTCTTCAAAAATTTGAGTTCTGCACCAGGATGGTGAGCGCTGATGATGCAATTGTCAGCTAAACATCCCGCTGGTCTGTCTATTAAAACATTCACTGCAGAATCTCAAAGAGGTAGCTTTGAATACCAAGCAGGTGGCTATGGAGAAAGATTTTAAAGTGGCTGATATCACACAGCCTAGTCTCACACAATATTCCCAAGCCACTTTGGGTGATGACCAGGAACAGGAGGAGGAGGAGAAGGATGAGGAGGAACAGGAGTTTTTGGTCTGCGCTACAGAGGGGACTTCCAATCCCAGCTTCCTGCCTGTCCAGCATAGCTAGCCTGAAGAGGAGAAGTAGGAGGCTATATTTTCTGAGGAGAGGATGTGTAGTGTTCTTCCTGGTGAGGACACAGAACATTTGACTTTTTGTAGTCTGCCACGCATGACATAGTTTATTTCTAGATGCATTTCCCAAGACCCTTGTGTGAAACACATTTTGTCCAACATTAAACACTGACTGTGCATCTTTCTTGTTCCACAGTACAAGGAGAAATTTGCTTCTCTCATGTCAGAGGCAGATGTGCCATTGTTAGTGCATGTATACCAGAGGGCCGTTGTGGAAGACTTGCTAAAAAGATTACCCTCAGGCAACGATGCGGGCAGAGGTCTTGGCTCCTTTCAGCCAGAAGGATTACAGGGAAGGGCCACGCACACCAGGTGCAACTCAGGAGGGGGAATGTCCACCAACTGGCACATTTTAAAGAGATCGTGACATCAGCAAGGGCAATCTTTGGGTGTAACTATGACGAGGAGGGAGAAGTTGACCAAGATGCTGAAGGACTATTTAAGCGTCATTTCTTATTCTTTAGTGCCCTTTAAATATATGTTCTGCAAGCTCCATATTTACCCGATTTCACCTTCAACACCTTGGAGACACTGCGTTACCCAGCTGCAAGTGAGTTGTCTGAGTAGGTTTTTATTTCGGTTGGTGCTATTATGGCACCCCAGGAGTTCAGGTACCACAGTGGTATTGCCTTCCTCTCGGGGAGAGTAATGCCATGCCTGGAAACTGGAGGAATCCTTTTGAAAGGTAACCTTACATGCAACACATCCTGACTCCAGGCCAGAAGGGGGAGCTCTACACCCGACTTGAGGGGATCTGCTCTCTCTGGTCAGGAGGATGAGTCAGTTGCTAGGCAGTTGCTAGGCAGACAAGCAGACAGTTGACAGTTGGTAGCAGACAGTGAAGGAGCACAGAGGTACTTAGGAGCTAGAGAAAGACTGCTACTGGGCCTCTCTAAGCTGAGCGCAGAAACCAGGTACCGGGAGCCCAAGGCTGAGGGGGACTGCAAGCCCCACGGCAGAATAGGAGGGCAGGAAACTAAAAGGGACTTGCCCACATAATACCTGAGGTACGGTAGCAATCAAAGTCCAGAGTCACCGTGAACAGAGACCCAAAAGAGATGGCTCAAGTTGCATACAGTGCAGGTACTGTCCCTGGACAGGGAAGAAAGACGGCCTTGTTAGAGAGCTACAGGCAGCAAGGGACCACACACCAGCACATAGTGGAAGGCTCCCAAACTAACCTGTCAAGGGGATTTCCACCTGTCTTCAGCCTGCCTGAACTCCAGCTACACCTGTTACCGGTACCCTGGACTGAGGGTGAATATCATCTCATTAAACCAGGTTAAAGCTGCAACCCTGTGTCTTCCAATTATTTGTGGCATTCACCATCCCTGCCAAATACACTGGTAGCCCTGGGGACATTGCTTCACCTGTGGGAAGTGACACCATCTTTGCTGCAGCACAATCGCCCCCGGAGGACCCCTTTAAGCAGCGTCGGTCACCTCTGACCGAGAATCACAGGTGGCGCCACCTAACTTTCCTTATTTCCACAACCCCTTTAAAGACCATCCCTTTTACTTGGGTGCCCAGGGCCACAGACCGGATTAATTTAATTATTTAATTGCGACCGGACCCGGTACTGAGTACCCCACTGCCCTGATGGGTGACTCACAATCATAATGGATAGGCGCACATGCCTGTCAATGGAAAATGCAGACAGGCTGACTCTTCTAAAATTGAACAAGGGCTGGATTTCCTGCAATGTTGTAAGCCCTACATATGACAGCAACATAATGTAAAATCAGGCCAAATGTTTTTTGTTGGGAAGTTGTCTTAACATTCATCCCTTACCATCCATTTGGCTCATTAAATCACCTCCTCCTCATCCTCCTCCTGCTTCTGCAAGAAGTACTAAGTGGTTATGTACAGTTGTGCTCTAAAGTTTACATAAACTGGAAGAATTTTTCTTTCTTGGCCTTTTTTTCAGAGAATATGAACGATAACACCAAAACTTTTTCTCCACTCATGGTTATGGTTGAGTGAAGCAATTTATTGTCAAAATATTGTGTTTACTCTTTTAAATCATAATGACAACCCAAAACATCCAAATGACCCTGATCAAAAGTTCACATGCCCTGGTGATTTTGACCTGATAACATAAATAATGTAATAAAGGTAACATGTGACCTGTTTGCTTGTAATCAGGGTATTTCTGCATAAAAGCTGAGTGAATGTCTGGGATCCTTACAGACTTTTGCATTTTTCATCCAGCCACTGATGTTTCTGGATTGTTTCAGTCATGGGAAAAACAGAAGGATTGTCAACAGATCTACGGGAAAAAGTAGTTGAACTGTATAAAATAGGATAGGGATCCAAAAAGATATCCAAGGAATGAATAATGCCAGTCAGCAGCGTTCAAACTGTGATTAACAAATGGAAAATCAGGATCCCTGTAAAAAAAATACCACGGTCAGGTAGACCAACAAATATGTTGTCCACAACTGAAAGTAACATTTTTTAGGATGCAAATAAAAACCCACAAATAACATCAGCTGAAATACAGGACTGTCTGAAAACTAGCGGTGTGGCTGTTTCAAGATGCACAATAAGGAGGCACATGAAGAAAAATGGGCTACATGGTCGTGTCGCCAGAAGAAAGCCATTACAGCGCAAATGCCACAAAGTATCTCTCCTACAATAAGCAAAACAGACAAGCCTCAAAACTTCTGAAACAAGACCAAAATTTAACGTTTTGGCCACAACCATAAACATTACATTTATAGAGAGTTCAACAAGGCCTATGATGAAAGGAACACCATCCCTACTGTAAAGCACGGAGGTGGATCGCTGATGTTTTGATGATTTGTGAGCTACAAAGGCACAGGAAACTTGACCACAGTTGAAGGAAAGAGGAAAGCAGCATGTCATCAGCAAATACTCGAGGCAAATTTGCATTCATCAGCCAGGAAGCTGCGCATAGGATGTACTTGGACGTTCCAACATGACAATGATCCAAAACACAAGGCCAAATTGATTTGTCATTAGATACAACAGAACAAAGTGAAGGTTCTGGAGTGGTCATCTCAGTCTCCTGATCCCAATATCATTGAGCGACTCTGCGTAGATCTTAAGTGCGCAATTCATGCTAGACAGTCCTGGAAATTACAGGAACTGGAGGCTTTTTGCAAAGAAGAGTGGGCAGGTTTACAATCTCAGAAAATAAAGAGCCTCATCCATAACTACCACAAAAGACTTTATGTTGTTATTTATCTTAGATGGGGCAATACATGGTATTAAGAAACGGGGTATGTGAACATTTGATCATGGTTAATTGGATGTTTGGGTTGTCATTATGATTTTAAAAAAATAAACACAGTAGTTTGACAATAAATGGCGTCACCCAACCATTAACCATGAGTGGAGAAAAAGTGCGAAGAAATTAAGAATACTGCCCCTTCCAAATTGTCATGTAAGATTATCTCTACCCAGATTGCGCCAGTCGCACAACTGCTAGATATCTATCTACTGTATATAATCGTCTAAGGGGTACTTCCGTCTGTTTGTCTGTCTGTCTGTAACGGAAGTCACACATCACTGATTGGTCATGGCCAGCTGGCTGCGACCAATCAGCTACAGGCTTAGTCCGGCCACGAATTGGCCCCTCCCTACTCTCCTCAAGTCAGTGCCCCCTCCCTTCTCCCCTCCAATCAGTGCCAGTGTGTCGCCTTATCCCGGACCAACTTTTTACTATTGATGCTGCCTTTGCAGCATCAGTAGTAAAAAGATATAATGTTAAAAATAATAAAAAAAAATAAAAAATTGTGCAATTCTTACTTTCTGCTGTCCACTGATGCGCGCGATGCTTCTGCCAGCTTCCGTTCCCAGTGATGCATTGCGAAATTACTCAGATGACTTAGCCGTCTCGCGAGACCGCTAAGTCATCTGGGTAATTTTGCAATGTATCACTGGGAACGGAAGCTGGTGGCAGCATCGCGTGCATCGGGACAGCTTCGGTGGACGCTGGAGGGTGTGTATATAATTATTTTTTATTTTATTTTTTTAACAGGGATATGGTGCCCACACTGCCATATACTATGTGGGCTGTGTTATATGCTACGTGGGCTGTGTTATATACTACGCGGACTGTGCTATATATTACGTGGGCTGTGTTATATACTGCCTGGCTGCTATATACTATGTGGGCAGTGTTATGTACTGTGTGGTCTGTGTTATATACTACATGGCCTGTGTTATATACTGCGTGGGCTGTGCTATATATTACGTGGGCTGTGTTATATATAACGTGGCTGCTATATACTACGTGGCTGTGCTGTATACTATGTGGCTGTCTATGTTACGTGGGCTGTGCTATATACCTACATGCATATTCTAGAATAGTCGATGCGTTAGAATCGGGCCACCAACTAGTAGCTATATAGATATGCTATTTTTTAAACCAATTGAAAATTATGATTTTTTTTTCAATCGCCTTGCTGACAAACTCCAAATGTGGAGTAATTAAGTTTATTGCCCCTGCTAAATTATCCATTATTCTATTCATGTGATGTGGGCCTATTTGACAATGGACGTAATAATATGTGATTGCGATCACTTGTGCACACCGGGGTGCGGGGGCAATTGCGCTCGGGTGTCAGCTGATTCTGACTGCTGACACACGGTACTAGGTGGTAGGAGTGGTCACAGACCACTCCCGGAACTTTAACCCCGAAATACTGAGATCAAACATGATTGCATCATTCTGGAAACTGACAGAGGGCTGACAGCCCCTCTGCCTTTTGGATCGGAGACCCTGTGGTGTGACGGGGGGCCTGATCGTTGCCACGGTGATTAGATGTCATTGTGACAACATCTGAGTAACCAGAGCAAAGAAACTTGTTGATCATGCCCGGAGCATGATCAGTGAGTCTCTGTCAGTGCAGCATTTACAGCTTCTACAGCATGGAGAGGCTGCTTCATCTGCATGCTATAGAAGTGATCAGCCTGCAAAAAATGATAGTCCCATGATAGTCCTACATTGGGACAAAGTAAAAAAGTTAGAAAAAATAAAAAAATGTTTTAAATAACTGTAAAATATATAAATAAATCAAAAATAATAATAAAAAATTCAATATATACGAGTTATTCTATCTCTCAATAAATATTTGAATAAAAAAACAAAAAAAACTAATAAAAGTTCACACATTTGGTATTGATGATGCCGCGTCCGCAACGACCCGACCTACAAAACTGGCCCACCAGTTAACCCCTTTAGTGAATACCATAAAAAAATAAAAAACAAGGCAAAAAAACAATGCTTTAAAGGGACACTGTCACCTGAATTTGGAGGGAACAATCTTCCGCCATGGAGGCGGGGTTTTGGGGTTTTTGATTCACCCTTTCCTTACCCGCTGGCTGCATGCTGGCTGCAATATTGGATTGAAGTTCATTCTCTGTCCTCCGTAGTACATGCCTGCACAAGGCAATCTTGCCTTGCGCAGGCGTGTACTATGGAGGACAGAGAATGAACTTCAATCCAATATTGCAGCCAGCATGCAGCCAGCGGGTAAGGAAAGGGTGAATCAAAAACCCAAAAACCCCGCCTCCATGGCTGAAGATTGTTCCCTCCAAATTCAGGTGACAGTGTCCCTTTAACCTCAAACCGCAAAACAAAAAGTGGAATATAACACACAATCAAAAAGACGGATATAAGCAAACATGGTACCACTGAAAATGTCATCTTGTCCCGCAAAAAAAACAAACAGCCATACAGCTCCATCAGCAAGAAAAAAAAATAAGTCCTAGATCTCAGAATAAAGTGATGCAAAAATAATTATTTTTTATATAAAACAGTTTTTATTGTATAAAAGCAGCAAAACATAAAAAAATAAACAAGTGAGGTATCACTGTAATCGTACTGACCCAAAGAATAAAGCTGCCTTATCAATGTTACCACACACGGAGCGACATAAACCCCCCCAAAAAAGAAATTCATGAATTGCTGTTTTTTTGCAATAAAAAGCATCCTTAGTGTGTGACAGCATCCAAACATAAAAACCCGCTATAAGGCCTCTTTCACACATCCTGATATTTCCGGTACCGGAGATGTCAGTGTCCATGTTTGAAATACGTGTGGCATCAGTACCAAAAGGATGGGCGCCAGGGAAGAATCGTTACAGTAAGCGATGTTCACCGGCACCGTGTGCTGAACATGGCTCTCATCATTTTCTGCCAGCGATCGGCGCGATCAGGGAAGAATGATGAGAGTTATACTTAAGTAATAAAAGAGATAGCATGCGGCGGCTGATGGGACTATTACTCATCAGCCTACCTCTGCTACTGCTGCTAATAGTGGTGACAGCAGGAGTGGCTGATGGGAGTATTCATCTGCCATCGCCTGAGCTATAAATAAATAAATAAATGAAAAAAAACAGGGTGTTTCCCCCTCTATTTTCTATAACCAGCCAGGTAAAATTCACAGCTAGGGGCTGCAACCCTCAGCTGTCATCTTCAGCAATGTCGGTTATCAAGAATAGAGGGGTCCCAATGATGTTTTTTAAATAAGTAATTTAAAAAACAGAGTGGGGTCTCCTCCATATTTTTGACAACCAGGCTTGCTAACGTTCATAGCTGGGAGCTGGTATTCTCAGGCTGGAAAGGGGCCATGGATATTGACCGCCCGAGCCTAAAAATAGCAGCCCGCAGCTGCACAGAAAAGGCACATCTATTAGATGTGCCAATTTTGTCACTTTGCCCTGCTCTTCCCACTTACTCTCTAGTGGTGGCAAGTGGGGTTCATATTTGTGGGGCTTGATGTCACCTTTGTATTCCTCCTACCCATCCGAGCTCTGCCATGCGCCCAAAAAATGGTTTGCTCCCACATCTAAAGTATCAGAGTACTTAAGACAAATTGTGCAACAATATTTGATGTCCTATTTCTCCTGGTACTCTTGGTGAAATAAAAAATTGGGGGCAAAAAGATCATTTTTGTGGAAAAAATATGATTTTTTTTTTTTACGGCTCTACGTTATAAACTTCTGTGAAGCACTTGGGGGTTCAAAGTGCCCACCACACATCTAGATAAGATGCTTTGGGGGTATAGTTTCCAAAACAGGGTCATTTATGGGAGGTTTCTACTGTTTAGGCACACCAGGGCTCTTCAAACACGACATGATGTCCAATCTTAAATCAAGCCAATTGTGGATTGAAAAAGTCAAATGGCGCTCCTTCCCTTCTGAGCTCTGCCATGCAGCCAAATAGGGAATTTTTTTCTAACAATAGGGTATTTTTGACCTCACTGTGCTCTTTTGTGTCTTCAAGTTTCTTGGTGGTGTGTGAACAGGTTCCTATAGACTTGTTCATTGTGCAAGTAGCCCATGTGTTTCTGGTTCTGTAATTGTTCTCTTGTTTCTACAAGACTAGGGAGTCCACCACTCCTTATGGGTCATTTGCATCAAAGCTGTTCCATCCAGCATGTCCACATGAAAATTCCCTCTCTGAACCCTGCTTATACAGGTACTATACAGATCTCACTGTGCTCTTTTGTGTCTTCATGCAGCCAAATAGTGGTTTACTCCCAGATATGGGGTACCAGCATACTCAGAACAAATTGCACAACAACTATCGGGGTATAATTTCTCCTGTCACCCTTGATGAAATAAAAAACTGAGGGTGAAAAAATAATATATGTGGAAAAAATATGTTTTTTTATTTTCACGTCTATACGTTATAAACTTCTGTGAAACACTTGGGGGTTCAAAGTGCTCACCGCACATCTAGATAAGTTCTTTGGGGGAGTCTAGTTTCCAAAATGGTCTCAGATATGGGGGGCTTCCACTGTTTATGCACATCAAGGGCTCTCCAAACGCAGCATGGCATCCGATCACAATTCCAGCCAATTTTGCGTTGAAAAAGTCAAACAACGCTCCATCCCTTCCGAGCTCTGTCATGCATCCAAACAGCGGTTTACCCCCACATATGGGGTATTAGTGTACTCAAGACAAATTCCACAATAGCATTTGGGATCCAGTTTCTCCTCTTACCCTTGGGAAAATAAAAAAATTGGGGGCCAAAATATCACTTTTCTGGAAAAAATATGATTTTTTTATTTTTATGGCTCTACGTTGTAAACTTCTGTGAAGTACTTGGTAGTTCAAAGTGCTCATCACACATCTAGATAAGTTCCTGTCCTTTGTCTGGAAATTAGTGTACCTGGCTGCTGTTGGTACAGGAACCCACTCTCCGAGCCATGTGTGGATGACTGGCCTGACAATAGTGTGAATGGTCCTTGTTCTTCGTAATCTTCCTCTTGTGCCACTACCTCATCGCATAGAAATGGGATCATATCGCATAGTCTCTCCAGCATATTCAAGGTGGAGTTCCACCTTGTTGGTATGATGCATATGAGGCAGTGAGCAGTAAGGTAGAAGTGATTCTGCAGCGCAGACAGGCTAGAAGCAGCAGGATGAGACTGCCAAAAGCCCACACTTTCTGCAGCAGCTCTGCCAGGAAGATCTGATTCACTAAATTCAGCCCATGTGCCAAGCAAGGGATGTGTGTCAAACCAGCTAGGCTCAGAGCTGCTAGGAGATTTTGCCCATTATCGCACACCACCATGACGGGCTTGAGTTTCAATGGCATCAACCACTCATCGGTCTGTTGTTTGATCCCCATCCACTGCTTCTGCATGGCATGGTATTTTCCCCCCAAACAGATGAGTTTAAGAAAAGCCTGCAGTCGCTTTCACCTGGCTGTCCTGAAGTTGGTGGTGCATGTGTTACGCTGACCAGATGAGGAGGCGGTGGAGGAAGCAACATGGACAGAGAAACATCAAAAACACATCCATAAATCCTTGGTGCTAGTATCACATGTGCCAAAACACTTTATTTCTCAGGCCCAGCCACCACTACATTTAACAATTGGGCAGTAAGGAAGATGCAATGTCCCTATCCATGATTACTGGTCCATGTATCGGTAGTTATGTGGATTTTGCAACTGATGGCATTGCAAAGTTCACACCTGATTTTTTCCTCAACATGATCAAGCAGGGCGGCTTGGAACCACATACTGTGGTTACCTTGATGACAATGTATTGTTATCCCTTTAAAAACAACTTGTGAGCAGGAGAAAGCCGAGAACGTGGCAGGAGGAGGCTCAGACCCTTTATGGTTTTTCAGGTGTGTGCTCCACGGCAAAACATTTATGCCTCACTTAAGTCTCCGATGGCACAGCGTGCAAACCACCAAAATCTTGACAGGGAGATGAGTTCAACTGATTTTGGTGTGCATAGCTCAATGGCATGGTGGACAGTAGCAGCCAATAAACTGGCTAGGGGCTGGCTGATCTGTTTATGCTGCGAGGTCTAGGATCTCGTCATCACACCATTGCATCATCATACCTTCTCTTCACTACTCCTCCACTTCTCCACTCTGCAAATCCCTTTGGTGGCTCCCAATTTCACAACATATCCACTTTATGCTGCTAACACTGACCTACAAAGTTGTCCATAATCTGTCCCCCCATATATCTCTGAACTAATCTCCTGATGTCCTCCACCATGTAATGTCCTGTCCTCCCAAGACCTCCTTCTCTCTTCCACAATCATACACTTCAAACTAAATTGCCTGCAAAACTTCTCCCTAATATTCATCATCCTCTGGAATTCTGTGCGCCAACACGTTTGATTATCCCTTACATTCAGAATTTTCAAGCACAACTTGAAAACTCATCTCTTCAGAAAAGTTTGCAGCCTACAATGACCTCTCTGCCACCTCACCACTACCAGAACTGCCGCCTCACCAACACCAAAGGTGCTGCAAACCCTTAATCTACTGTCACTTTCCCTATTATCCTTTAGAATGTAAGGCTGCAGGGGTAGGGTCCTCTCCCCTCTGTACTTGTCTCTCACTATTAGTTTGTTCATTGTAATTTCAATTTTTTTTTTGTATGGAACTTCTACTCATGTTACTCATGTACAACACCATGGAATCAATGGTGCTCTAAAAATAAATAGTAAAAATAATCACCCACATGATTTTCCACCCAGTCCTCACCCCTGCCCTCCTTGCCAGTCTGCACATAGTAGAAAGTCGCAGCAGTTGGCACCTCTGTTTCACCATAATCATCAGAGATGAGCTGCCGCTGGTCCGATGACTGTTTTCACTACCCCTCCCATGTACTGATCCTCAAACAGAGCAAGTAGTTAGGCATCAGTACACTCGATCTCTTCCACTTGTGAGGCAGTGCCAGGTGGATGAACCATGGGACCCCAGCCAGCGGAGTCATCAATAAGCAGAAGTGACTGCTGCATGACTTGGGCCTCAGAATGCTTGCCTGATTTGCAAGGGGGTGAGGTAGAAGACAGATACCCATGAGCCACAGGTGCAAACTCTGTGTTTCCAAAAGGGGAGCGGGTGGAAGAAAAAGTGAAGGAACTGGAGGCACTCCTAGCCATTCTATCTAAAACTGCCTCTAATTGTTCTGACCTCACCATTTGTCCGGCAGTACAAGTGCCTATGAAATTACACAGAACGTCCTGTCACCTGCATGCACCAAAGAAAAGTGTTTCATTTGAGTATGTAGCAGACATAGATCGACCACGTCATTTCTCTCTGTAGCAGCTACACTATCACCAGCAGGAACACGGCCGCACCTCATACTTGATGCTCTCCTCATTCTTTCCCCAAAAAAGTGCAGAGCATTACACGGCCTGTAAACAGTGAGAGGGTGGACAGCAGATTATTACACTGTCTGTATGCAGAGTACCCCCACATAGAATGTTTTCAGAGTACCTCCAAGATTGGACTATATTTCGACCAAACCTGAGGAACCTTAACATCCACAGGTCCGCTCATCCCTAATCATCACTCAGGGCCGGCTCCAGATTTTCGTGGGCCCTGGCCGAATGAGTCTCAGTGGGCCCCTTTAACACCTACCACAATTCATAATGCACAGTTACAGCAGAGAAATATAGGTATTTCACTTCTTTCATTACATTAGTGATATCTATTGTAAATTCTTCAATAGGTCAGAAATCGGAAAGCATAGTCCTCCATACCGTATTATGGGCATCACATAATGCTCCATGCAGAACAATGTGCCCCATATATTGCTCCTTACAGTATTATGGGCACCACATAGTGCTCCATACATAATAAAGTGCCCCATATATTGCTCTATACAGTATTATGGGCACCACATAATGTTCCATGCATAATAATGAGCGCCACACATTGCTCCATACAGAATAATGAGAAATATATATTGCTCTATACAGAATAATGGACTGCATGCAATGCTCCATACAGTATAATGAGTCACATATTAATGCTCCATACAGTACAATGAGCCACATATATTGCTCCATATAGTATTATGGGCACCATATATTGCTCCTTTCAGAATAATAGGCCCCATTCAGATTAATGAGCCCCATATATTTATCCATACAGAATAATGGACCTCATATAGTGCTCCATACAGCATAATGAGCCACATATATTGCTCCATACAGAATAATGAGCCCCATATATGTTAGGGTTGGCGGAACGCACCAAATATATTGTTTATTAAATGGAATTGGTGCGTTCGCAACCCGGGATCCACCGTGCAGGAAAGTACCTGCTGCTAAATAATGGCGGCTCTATATGGCGGTATATACCAACTCTGTTAGCTTCACAGAGTAACCGCGAGAGTCAGGCTCTGTGCCCTGTTAGACTTTCACAGAGGCACAGGCCAACTACCCAGATGTGAGCAGTGAGTGGTCATGCATGCATACACAATCTCCTCGCCGGAGGAGCCAGCATTCTAGGGGCTTATTTCAGCCGGGTCCCTGAACACACTTATACACAATCTCCTCGCCGGAGGTGCCAGCATTCTAGGGGCTTATTTCAGCCGGGTCCCTGAACACATACAAACGCATGACCACATTGGCGCAAAGCATATGACAAAAGACGATACTAGCACATGGCCGTGCGGTCATGCGCAGTTTATATAGTTAGAGCACAGGAAGCTGCTACCAAAGTTTTGCCCTTTCAGGACCTTCCTAGAGGACCAATGGGATGCGCTGCAGTACCTGAACATGTGACCAAACATGTGACCCTCGACCTCCAATGGGAGACCTTGCCCTGGGCATGCTCAGTGTGTGTAAATAAGGACTTAGTCCCAGAGAGGCCTGCTCGCCGCAGATCAGTGCAGGGTACCATAGGAAAGCCAGAAAAGGCAGTAGTGACCCTATGCACCGAATCAGCCTCAGCGAGACGCTGGGAGCGACGTCTCCGCTGAGCAGACCCCACTGCGGCCGATGCTGAATGGGAGACCGCAGCAGACACGGATCGAGATTCCCCCTGTGCAGCAGAGGAAACTCGACTCCTAACATTACCCCCCCTCCTAGGGCCCCCCCTCCTTGAGCCTCACTACGCTCAAAAGCTGCAATAAGCAGCGGAGCCCGAATGTGCTCCACAGGCTCCCAGGTTCTATCCTCTGGGCCGTGACCCTTCCAATCCACCAGATAAAATTTCTTGCCACGTACCACCTTGCACCCCACAATAGCATTCACCTCAAACTCATCCGTGGATGAACCCGATGTCCCAGCAGATGACTCAGAAAACCGGGACAAATGAATGGGCTTTAAGAGGGAAACGTGAAAAGTATCGGTGATACCAAGGCGTGGAGGAATAGCCAAACGGTAGACCACAGGGTTGACCTGTTCCAGAACCTTAAACGGGCCAATGTAGCGAGGAGCAAACTTAGTGGACTCAACTCGCAGCCTGATGTTACGGGCGGAGAGCCACACTAAGTCGCCAGGAGCAAAAACCGGAGCGGGGCGCCGGCGTGTATCAGCCGAAACCCTCATTCTCTCCTTGGAGGCCCGGATGGCATCCTGTGTGCGTTCCCAGATGTCACGTGCCTCCACCGCCCAGTCTGCCACCCTAGAATCGGTGGATGACACGGGCATGGGCACAGGGACACGCGGATGCTGGCCGAAATTAAGGAGAAAAGGAGTTTGACCAGTGGAATCGGCTACGGCGTTGTTCAAGGCAAATTCCGCCCAAGGTAGCAAAGATGCCCAGTCATCCTGCCTAGCAGAGATGAAATGTCACAAATATGTCACCAGAGTCTGGTTGGTTCTCTCCACCAACCCATTCGTCTCGGGATGGTATGCAGAGGAGAGGTTTAACTCTATGCTGAGTAAACGGCAGAGCTCTCTCCAAACCCGAGACGCGAACTGGGGACCCCGATCGCTGACAATCTTATCAGGCATACCATGCAATCGGAAAACGTGCTTAATGAACAACACCGCCAAGGCCCGTGCTGAGGGTAACCGAGGAAGCGGCACCAAATGCACCATCTTAGAGAAATGGTCGGTGACAACCCAAATAATGGAGCAGCCACGCGACTTGGGTAGGCCCACCACAAAGTCCATCCCGACCATCTCCCAGGGCCTGTCTGCCACCGGTAGAGGGTAAAGCAACCCAGCAGGCCGTTGCCGAGGAGACCGATTCTGGGCGCAAGAAACGCACGCCTGAATATAGTCCCTGACATCTCGGGCCATATGCGGCCACCAGTATGTTCTCGCCAAAAGCTCAGATGTCCTCTTGGTCCCAAAATGCCCACCCACTCTGGAGGAGTGAGCCCAAGAGAGAACCTCCGGTCGCAAGTTAGCTGGTACGAAAGTCTTGCCTGGGGGCACAGACTCAAGCGAAACCGGAGCTACAGTTCTCAGGCTCTCAGAAGGGACAATAAGCCGAGGCTCCTCCTCCTCCTCCTCCGATGACACTACGGAGCGGGAGAGAGCGTCAGCACGAATGTTCTTCTCCCCGGAGAGGAAATGGAGAGTAAAATGGAACCGGGAGAAGAACAGGGACCATCTAGCCTGGCGAGAATTCAGCCGCTGGGCCGTTTGTAGATATACCAAGTTCTTGTGGTCTGTGAAGACTTGGAAGGGAAAGCGAGCTCCCTCCAAGAGATGTCTCCACTCTGAAAAAGCCAACTTCATGGCTAGCAACTCCCTGTCCCCGATGGAATAATTCCTCTCCGCTGGTGTGAAGGTCTTGGAGAAGAAAAAGCAAGGATGCTTCCGACCTTGAGCATCCTTTTGGAAAAGGACTGCTCCAGCACCAACGGATGAGGCATCCACCTCCAAGATAAATGGTATATCAACATCGGGGCGATGTAGGATGGGAGCGCTAGCGAAGTGTGACTTGATCGAGAGAAAGGCTTTGGAGACCTCCTCTGACCACAACTTGGGATTTGCTCCCTTTTTGGTGAGGGCAACCAAGGGATCTACCAAAGTTGAGAAGTGTGGAATGAACTGGCGATAGTAATTAATGAACCCCATAAAGCGCTGCACCGCTTTAAGAGAATGGGGTTCCTGCCAGTCCATTACAGCCTGTAGCTTGGCAGGATCCATAGCCAAACCCTGGGCAGAGATGATGTAACCAAGGAAAGGCAAGGACTCCTGCTCAAACACACACTTCTCCAACTTGGCGTAGAGGGAGTATGCCCGTAAGAGGTCGAAGACTTTGCGAACAACTCTCCGATGGGAGTTAATATCTGGAGAGAAGATGAGAATATCATCCAGATAGACTACGACCGAGGTGGTGAGCATATCCCGGAAGATGTCATTCACAAAGTCTTGGAAAATGGCTGGGGCATTACAGAGCCCAAAGGGCATCACCAGATATTCATAGTGCCCATCCCAGGTGTTAAAAGCCGTCTTCCATTCATCCCCTTCACGGATGCGAATCAGGTTGTAAGCACCCCGCAGATCTAACTTCATAAATACCCTCGCTCCCCGTAGCCTATCAAACAGCTCAGATATCAGGGGTAATGGGTACTTGTTCTTAACGGTGATGGCATTAAGACCCCTGTAGTCTATGCATGGACGTAAGTCTCCAGTCTTCTTCTGTACGAAGAAGAACCCAGCCCCTGCCGGTGACACTGACTTCCTAATGAATCCTCTTGCCAGATTTTCTTGGATGTACTGAGACATTGCCTCCGTCTCCGGGAGAGATAACGGATAGACTCGACCCCGGGGAGGTTCAGCACCAGGCAAGAGGTCAATAGGACAGTCATAGGGGCGGTGAGGCGGAAGGGTCTCCGCAGCTCTTTTGGAGAACACGTCTGCATAGGGCCAATAGTGCTTGGGGAGAGAGGAAAAATCTGCGGGTACCTGTGTAGTAGCAACCTGAACGCACTCCCTCTGACATCTACCCTCGCAGGATTTACTCCATCCCAAAATTCTCCCAGAGGACCACTCAATATGTGGAGAATGGTAGCGAAGCCATGGTATCCCCAACAGGACCTCATCAATTCCCTCAGGAATGACTAATAGGGAGATTATCTCCTGATGTGATGGAGGCACAGAAAGCGTGAAAGGAATGGTTTGGTGGGTAATCTGTGAGGGTAGTGTTGACCCATTTACCACTCGAACGGTTACAGGCTTGGCGAGCATCACCAAGGGTATTGCGTGATGCTGGGCAAAAGAGGAAGACATAAAATTACCCTCTGCCCCAGAATCCACGCAAAGCTCGACCATAAGAGTGGATGGGCCTATGGTAATTGTCCCCTTGAAGGACAACTTTGAGGCAAACTTCGCCATGTCTAGTGTACCTCCTCCAACTGCCACTAGACGCTAAAGTTTCCCCGACCGCTGAGGACCCTTGGAGGCAAGATGTCCTGACTGCCGGCAAACATGACGGACCTTATGTGCACGGGCGGACTGAGACTAGGATCCCGCTCGTGTCACCTCTAAGGCCTCATGTGACTCGGACGCCTGGACTGGAGATTCCAAAGGTTTGGCGAAGGTGGGAGCCAGCCGAAACCTCTGCCTACACTGGGCTCGCTCCAACCTTCGCTCGTGAAAACGAAGGTCTATGCGAGTAGATATGGCTATGAGCTCCTCCAGTGTGGCGGGAATCTCCCTAGTGGCCAAAGCGTCCTTCACATGGTCAGCCAGCCCCCTCCAAAATACGGGAATGAGGGTTTTATCTGGCCATTCCAACTCAGACGCTAATGTCCGGAAGAGAACAGCAAAATGGCTGACCATGGTTGAACCCTGAGTCAAAGCCAGCAGTTGGAGTGCTGTATCATGGGTGACTTGAGGTCCTAAAAAGACCTGTTTCAGAGAGTCCAGAAACCGAGGAACACTCCGCACCACATGATCGTTGCACTCCCACAGCGGCGTAGCCCACTCCGTCAAGAGGGAGATTATGAATACCACCTTTGCCCGCTCAGTAGGGAAACGTGCAGCCAGGAGCTCGAGGTGTATACCACATTGGCTCACGAAACCCCTACAGGACTTACTGTCTCCAGAGTATCTCTCAGGCAAAGGAAGGTGAGATAGGGTCGGAACAGAGGTCGCAGTGAGTAAAGCTGCTGCAGCCACGCTAGCAGCCTGAACAGCTATTGCGGTAACATCCACCGCCGAGGTTGCACGCTCAAGAGACGCCAACCGGCCCTCCAGCAGCTGGATGTACCCCTGCAATCGCTGTTCATCTGACATTACTTAGCCAGATCCTGGCGCTAGTATACTGTTAGGGTTGGCAAAACGCACCAAATATATTGTTTATTAAATGGAATTGGTGCGTTCGCAACCCGGGATCCACCGTGCAGGAAAGTACCTGCTGCTAAATAATGGCGGCTCTATATGGCGGTATATACCAACTCTGTTAGCTTCACAGAGTAACCGCGAGAGGCAGGCTCTGTGCCCTGTTAGACTTTCACAGAGGCACAGGCCAACTACCCAGATGTGAGCAGTGAGTGGTTATGCCAGCATTCTAGGGGCTTATTTCAGCCGGGTCCCTGAACACACTTATACACAATCTCCTCGCCGGAGGTGCCAGCATTCTAGGGGCTTATTTCAGCCGGGTCCCTGAACACATACAAACGCATGACCACATTGGCGCAAAGCATATGACAAAAGACGATACTAGCGCATGGCCGTGCGGTCATGCGCAGTTTATATAGTTACAGCACAGGAAGCTGCTACCAAAGTTTTGCCCTTTCAGGACCTTCCTGGAGGACCAATGGGATGCGCTGCAGTACCTGAACATGTGACCGAACATGTGACCCTCGACCTCCAATGGGAGACCTTGCCCTGGGCATGCTCAGTGTGTGTAAATAAGGACTTAGTCCCAGAGAGGCCTGCTCGCCGCAGATCAGTGCAGGGTACCATAGGAAAGCCAGAAAAGGCAGTAGTGACTAGGGTTGAGCGAAACGGGTCGTTCATTTTCAAAAGTCGCCGACTTTTGGCGAAGTCGAGTTTCATGAAACCCGATCCGACCCCTGTGCGTGGTCGGCCATGCGGTACGCGACTTTCGCGCCAAAGTCGCGTTTCAATGACGCGAAAAGCGCCATTTCTCAGCCAATGAAGGTAAACGCAGAGTGTGGGCAGCGTGATGACATAGGTCCTGGTCCCCACCATCTTAGAGAAGGGCATTGCAGTGATTGGCTTGCTGTCCGCGGCGTCACAGGGGCTATAAAGGGGCGTTCCCGCCGACCGCCATGTTACTGCTGCTGATCTGAGCTTAGGGAGAGGTTGCTGCCGCTTCGTCAGAAGCAGGGATAGCGTTAGGCAGGGTCCATTAACCACCAAACCGCTTGTGCTGTAGCGATTTCCACTGCTCAACACCACCATCGGTGTGCAGGGACAGTGGAAGCTACATTTTTTTTTTTTCCCCTCAGCGCTGTAGCTCATTGGGCTGCCCTAGAAGGCTCCCTGATAGCTGCATTGCTGTGTGTACGCCGCTGTGCAAACCAACTGCTTTTTTCAAAGCACAAATCCTCTTGTTCCTTCCTTTCTGCACAGCTATCTTTTTTGTTTGTCCACACTTTTTATTTAATTTGTGCATCAGTCCACTCCTTATTGCTGCCTGCCATACCTGGCTGAGATTACTGCAGGGAGATAGTAATTGTTGGACACTCCCTGTTTTTTTTTTTGTTTTGTTTTTGTGGGAGATTAAGATTGACATTTCTGCTAGAGTGCCATCCCTGTGTGTGCCATCTCTCACTCAGTGGGCCATAGAAAGCCTATTTATTTTTTTGCTTGATTTGGGTTATAAAATCTACCTGAAAAAATCACTACATCAATCAGTGGGAGAAAAATATTGGCCTCAGGGCTTGTGTGCCACTCTTGACTCCTGTGTGTGCCATCTCTCAGTCAGTGGGCCATAGAAAGCCTATTTATTTTTTTTGCTTGATTTGGGTTCTAAAATCTACCTGAAAAAATCACTACATCAATCAGTGGGAGAAAAATATTGGCCTCAGGGCTTGTGTGCCACTCCTGACTCCTGTGTGCATCATCACTCACTCAGTGGGCCATAGAAAGCCTATTTTTTTTTTTTTTGCTTTATTTTGGTTCTAAATTCTACCTGATAAAATCAATAAATCAATCAGTGGGAGATTAATATTGGCCTTTGGGCTTGTGTGCCAGTCCTAAGCGTGCCATCTCTCTCTCTCACAGATAGTGGGCCATAGAAAGCCTATTTATTATTTTTTTTATTGGGTTTATAAATTTTCCCTGGAACAAAAAAAAAAAAAGTGGGAGATTAATATTGGCCTCTGGGCTTGTGTGCCAGTCCTGAGCGTGCCATCTCTCTCACAAATAGTGGGCCATAGAAAGCCTATTTATTTTTTTTTTTTTTGGTTTTATAAATTCTCCCTGAAAAAAAAAAGGAGATTAATATTGGCCTTTGGGCTTGTGTGCAAGTCCTAAGCGTGCCATCTCTCTCTCTCAGATAGTGGGCCATAGAAAGTCTATTTATTATTTTTTTTATTGGGTTTATAAATTTTCCCTGAAAAAAAATAAAAAGTGGGAGATTAATATTGGCCTCTGGGCTTGTGTGCCAGTCCTGAGCGTGCCATCTCTCTCACAAATAGTGGGCCATAGAAAGCCTATTTATTTATTTTTTTTTGGTTTTATAAATTCTCCCTGAAAAAAAAAAGGGAGATTAATATTGGCCTTTGGGCTTGTGTGCCAGTCCTAAGCGTGCCATCTCTCTCTCTCAGATAGTGGGCCATAGAAAGCCTATTTATTATTTTTTTTATTGGGTTTATAAATTTTCCCTGAAAAAAAATAAAAAGTGGGAGATTAATATTGGCCTCTGGGCTTGTGTGCCAGTCCTGAGCGTGCCATCTCTCTCACAAATAGTGGGCCATAGAAAGCCTATTTATTTTTTTGGTTGATTTGGGTTCTAAATTCTACCTGAAAAAATCAATAAATTAATCAGTGGGAGATAAATATTGGCCTCTGGGCTTGTGTGCCACTCCTGACTCCTGTGTGCGTCATCTCTCACTCAGTGGGCCATAGAAAGCCTATTTTTTGTTTTATTTGTTTTATAAATTTTCCCTGAAAAAATCATTTTTATTTTATTTGGTTTCGAAATTCTTCCTGAAAAAATCATTTTTTTTTATTATTATTTTTTTTTCTAAAGTCTCCCTGGAAAAAAAAAAAAAATCAAATCAGTGGGAGATTAATATTGCCCTTTCTGCTTGTGTGCCAGTCTTGACTCCTGGGTGTGCCATCTCTCTCTCTCTCTCCAATTGTGGGCCATAGATAGCCTATTATTTTTTTTAGCTTGATTTGGGTTCCAAAATCTACCTGAAAAAATCACTACATCAATCATTGGGAGAACAATATTGGCCTCTGGGCTTGTGTGCCACTCCTGACTCCTGTGTGCGTCATCTCTCACTCCGTGGGCCATAGAAAGCCTATTTTTTCTTTTATTTGTTTTCTAAATTCTCCCTGAAAAAATCATTTTATTTTATTTGGTTTCTAAATTCTTCCTGAAAAAATCATTTTATACTATTATTTTTTTTTCCTAAAGTCTCCCTGAAAAAAAAAAAAAAATCAAATCAGTGGGAGATTAATATTGCCCTTTCTGCTTGTGTGCCAGTCTTGACTCCTGGGTGTGCCATCTCTCTCTCTCTCTCCAATTGTGGGCCATAGAAAGCCTATTATTTTTTTTAGCTTGATTTGGGTTCCAAAATCTACCTGAAAAAATCACTACATCAATCAGTGGGAGATAAATATTGGCCTCTGGGCTTGTGTGCCACTCCTGACTCCTGTGTGCGTCATCTGTCACTCAGTGGGCCATAGAAAGCCTTTTTTTGTTTTATTTGTTTTCTAAATTCTCCCTGAAAAAATCATTTTATTTTATTTGGTTTCTAAATTCTTCCTGAAAAAATCATTTTATTCTATTATTTTTTTTTCCTAAAGTCTCCCTGAAAAAAAAAAAAAATCAAATCAGTGGGAGATTAATATTGCCCTTTCTGCTTGTGTGCCAGTCTTGACTCCTGGGTGTGCCATCTCTATCTCTCTCTCCAATTGTGGGCCATAGAAAGCCTATTTTTTTTTTAGCTTGATTTGGGTTCTAAAATCTACCTGAAAAAATCACTACATCAATCACTGGGAGATAAATATTGGCCTCTGGGCTTGTGTGCCACTCCTGACTCCTGTGTGCGTCATCTCTCACTCAGTGGGCCATAGAAAGCCTTTTTTTGTTTTATTTGTTTTCTAATTTCTCCCTGAAAAAATCATTTTATTTTATTTGGTTTCTAAATTCTTCCTGAAAAAATCATTTTATTCTATTATTTTTTTTTCCTAAAGTCTCCCTGAAAAAAAAAAAAAAATCAAATCAGTGGGAGATTAATATTGCCCTTTCTGCTTGTGTGCCAGTCTTGATTCCTGGGTGTGCCATCTCTCTCTCTCTCTCCAATTGTGGGCCATAGAAAGCCTATTATTTTTTTAGCTTGATTTGGGTTCCAAAATCTACCTGAAAAAATCACTACATCAATCAGTGGGAGATAAATATTGGCCTCTGGGCTTGTGTGCCACTCCTGACTCCTGTGTGCGTCATCTCTCACTCCGTGGGCCATAGAAAGCCATTTTTTGTTTTATTTGTTTTCTAAATTCTCCCTGAAAAAATCATTTTATTTTATTTGGTTTCTAAATTCTTCCTGAAAAAATCATTTTATTCTATTATTTTTTTTTCCTAAAGTCTCCCTGAAAAAAAAAAAAAATCAAATCAGTGGGAGATTAATATTGCCCTTTCTGCTTGTGTGCCAGTCTTGACTCCTGGGTGTGCCATCTCTCTCTCTCCAATTGTGGGCCATAGAAAGCCTATTATTTTTTTAGCTTGATTTGGGTTCCAAAATCTACCTGAAAAAATCACTACATCAATCAGTGGGAGATAAATATTGGCCTCTGGGCTTGTGTGCCACTCCTGACTCCTGTGTGCGTCATCTCTCACTCAGTGGGCCATAGAAAGCCTTTTTTTGTTTTATTTGTTTTCTAAATTCTCCCTGAAAAAATCATTTTATTTTATTTGGTTTCTAAATTCTTCCTGAAAAAATCATTTTATTCTATTATTTTTTTTTCCTAACGTCTCCCTGAAAAAAAAAAATCAAATCAGTGGGAGATTAATATTTACATTTGTGCTTCAGTGACAGTCCTGCGTGTGTGGCATCTCTCTCTTTTGTTGCCACCAACAACAGAGTGTGTAACATTGTGCCTGATTTTCGTTGTGGTCTCACTCACCTGTAAAGGGGTAGCTAAATCATACTGAAGTTATAGCTCACCGTGTAAGTTGTGTGACAGCAACAAATACCGTTAGTTTGGTTACGTTTTTTAAACAATGAGGAAGTCTGGTGGAAGAGGTCGTGGCCGGGGGCGTTCATTGTCAGCTGGTAATGAGGGTAGTGGTAGTGGTGGAGCATCAGCTAGTCGTGGGAAAAAAAATATTGCACCTAAGTCTGGAGCTGTGGAGCCAGGTTCGTCGTCTGGCTACACAAGGCCTCGAACGCTCCCTTTTCTGGGAGTAGGAAAACCGCTTTTAAAGCCGGAGCAGCAAGAGCAAGTTTTGGCTTATCTTGCTGACTCAGCCTCTAGCTCTTTTGCCTCCTCTCGTGAAACTGGTAAATGTCAAAGCAGCGCGTCGTTAGTGGATGTTCACGGTCAGGGACAAGTCGCTTCCTTGTCCTCTTCAGCAAAAACAACAACAGAGAAGAATGCAGCAGGCGACACAACGGGTTACTCCATGGAGCTCTTTACACATACCGTCCCTGGCTTAGAAAGTGAAGCAGTTAACAGTCCATGCCCATTACAAGTTGAATCTGACATGGAGTGCACTGATGCACAGCCACAGCCAGACTACTATGCTGGTCCTTTGACTCAGACCACAACATTGCCCTCGCAGGGTAATGATCAAGAATCAGACCCTGATGAGACTATGTTGCCCCATCACGAACGCTATACCACCGACCGACACGGTGACACAGACGAAGTTGCACACGAGCTACAAGAAGAGGTAATAGATGACCCAGTTCTTGACCCCGATTGGCAGCCATTGGGGGAACAGGGTGCAGGCGGCAGCAGTTCTGAAGCGGAGGAGGAGGGGCCGCTGCAGGCATCAACATCGCAACAGGTTCCATCTGCCGGGCCCGTATCTTGCCCAAAACGCGTGGCAAAGCCAAAACCTGTTGGAGGACAGCGTGGCCATCCGATTAAAGCTCAGTCTGCAATGCCTGAAAAGGTATCCGATGCTAGAAAGAGTGCAGTCTGGCATTTTTTTAAACAACATCCAATTGATCAGCGCAAAGTCATCTGTCAAAAATGTTCAACTACCTTAAGCAGAGGACAGAATCTGAAAAGTCTCAATACAAGTTGCATGCATAGACATTTAACCACCATGCATTTGCAAGCCTGGACTAACTACCAAACGTCCCTTAAGGTTGTAGCACCCTCGGCCAATGAAGCTAGTCAGCAACGCAACATCCCTTCCGGCAGTGTAGGGCCACCATTTTCCGCACCACCTGCAGTTTCTGTGCAGGTTTCTTTGCCAGGCCAAAGCAGTCAGGGTCAGGGAATCACCAGTTTCGTAGTAGGAAACACTGCATCTAGGGCACTGGCGGCAACAATACCATCTCCCACCGTCTCTCAGTCTGCCATGTCCACCGGCACCCCCGCTAGTTCCATGATCTCCAGCTCTCCAGTCCAGCTCACCCTACATGAGACTATGGTTAGAAAAAGGAAGTACTTAGCCTCGCATCCGCGTACACAGGGTTTGAACGCCCACATAGCTAGACTAATCTCGTTAGAGATGATGCCCTACCGGTTAGTTGAAAGCGAAGCTTTCAAAGCCCTGATGGACTACGCTGTACCACGCTACGAGCTACCCAGTCGACACTTTTTTTCCAGAAAAGCCATCCCAGCCCTCCACCAGCATGTTAAAGAGCGCATCGTCCATGCACTCAGGCAATCTGTGAGCACAAAGGTGCACCTGACAACAGATGCATGGACCAGTAGGCATGGCCAGGGACGTTACGTGTCCATCACGGCACACTGGGTGAATGTTGTGGATGCAGGGTCCACAGGGGACAGCAAGTTTGGGACAGTTCTGCCTAGCCCACGGTCTAGGAAACAGTTGGCTGTAGCCGTTCGCACCCCCTCCTCCTCCTCTTCGTCCTCTTGCAGAAGTGAGAGCTCGTCCACAGACCGCAGTCGCACAACCACTCCATCCGCAGCTGCCACTGTTGCACACCAGGTCTCCCATTATGGGGCAGCTACTGGCAAACGTCAGCAGGCTGTATTGGCTATGAAGTGTTTGGGCGACAACAGACACACCGCGGAAGTTCTGTCCGAGTTCTTGCAGAAAGAAACGCAGTCGTGGCTGGGCACTGTAGATCTTGAGGCAGGCAAGGTAGTGAGTGATAACGGAAGGAATTTCATGGCTGCCATCTCCCTTTCCCAACTGAAACACATTCCTTGCCTGGCTCACACCTTAAACCTGGTGGTGCAGTGCTTCCTGAAAAGTTATCCGGGGTTATCCGACCTGCTCCTCAAAGTGCGTGGACTTTGCTCACATATCCGCCGTTCGCCCGTACACTCCAGCCGTATGCAGACCTATCAGCGTTCTTTGAACCTTCCCCAGCATCGCCTAATCATAGACGTTGCAACAAGGTGGAACTCAACACTGCACATGCTTCAGAGACTGTGCGAACAGAGGCGGGCTGTTATGTTTTTGTGGGAGGATACACATACACGGGCAGGCAGTAGGATGGCAGACATGGAGTTGTCAGGTGTGCAGTGGTCGAAGATTCAAGACATGTGTCAAGTCCTTCAGTGTTTTGAGGAATGCACACGGCTGGTTAGTGCAGACAACACCATAATAAGCATGAGCATCCCCCTAATGCGTCTGCTGATGTAAAGTTTGACGCACATAAAGGATCAGGCGTCTGCAGCTGAGGAAGAGGAAAGCCTTGATGACAGTCAGCCATTGTCTGGCCAGGGCAGTGTACAGGACGAGTTAGCGGGCGAAGAGGAGGAGGAGGACGAGGAGGATGATGGGGATGATTATATTTTTAATGAGGAAGCTTTTCCGGGGCCACTGGAAATTGGTGGCGCGGCAAGGCCGGGTTCTGGTTTTTGGAGGGACACAAGTGACGTGGATTTGCCTGAAACTGCCCCTCAACCAAGCACAACCGCAGATTTGAGAACTGGAACTTTGGCCCACATGGCAGATTATGCCTTACGTATCCTCAAAAGGGACACACGCATAACTAAAATGATGAACGATGACGATTACTGGTTGGCCTGCCTCCTTGATCCTCGCTATAAAGGCAAATTGCAAAATATAATGCCACATGAGAACTTGGAACTAATATTAGCAACCAAACAATCAACTCTTGTTGACCGTTTGCTTCTGGCATTCCCTGCACACAGCGCCCGTGATCGTTCTCACACGAGCTGCAGGGGCCAGCAGACCAGAGGAGTTAGAGGGGCAGAAATCAGAAGTGGCGTTGGCCAGAGGGGTTTTCTGACCTGGTTGTGGAGTGATTTTGCTATGACCGCAGACAGGACAGGTACTGCAGCATCAATTCAAAGTGACAGGAGACAACATTTGTCCAGTATGGTTACAAACTATTTTTCATCCCTTATCGATGTTCTCCCTCAACCGTCATTCCCATTTGATTACTGGGCATCAAAATTAGACACCTGGCCAGAATTGGCAGAATATGCATTGCAGGAGCTTGCTTGCCCGGCAGCTAGTGTCCTATCAGAAAGAGTATTCAGTGCTGCAGGTTCAATACTAACAGAAAAAAGGACTCCTCTGGCTACGCAAAATGTAGATGATCTAACCTTCATTAAAATGAACCACAACTGGATTTCGAAATCTTTTGCCCCACCTTGCCCGGCTGACACCTAGCTTTCCTATGAAAAGGTCTTGCCTGTGGACTATTCTGAATGCCTTTTCCAATCTCGTAAGTTTCTGCACCTGATTGTCCAGCATACGACATGTTTACACCTCACTAAATGGCCAAACTCCCCACACGGGGCCGTGGTATCGACACTTGGCGACAGCACCCGTGAGAGTGCTGTTTGTCTGAAGAGGTGGGTGTGCCCGCTTTTGGTCGACGGCACTGCCACTGGGTCCCTCCTAGTACAATAAAGTGTCTCTGGCGGTGGTGGTGCGCACCCAATGTCAGACACACCGTTGTAATATGAGGGGCCCTGGGCCTGTACCGCCGGCCACAAGACAGTTCCCCCCCCCAGCTCAAACAGTGCTCAACCACTTGCAAAATTATCTCACAGCTCCACCAATGTTTAGTCTATGTGCTGACATCCTTCAATGCCTGCCACTGACAATACCATTGTATTGACATTTTTGTTATGTTAGGCCTTCGATGCCTGTCTGCGGTCACTCCTTCCACTAGGCCTCCACTGACCACACCACTGCTGCCCGTGTACCCCTGGAACCAATTTAAAATTGCCTACAGCCATGTGTTACTATTTTAGGCCTTCGATGCCTGTCTGCGGTCACTCCTTCCACTAGGCCTCCACTGACCACACCACTGCTGCCCGTGTACCCCTGGAACCAATTTAAAATTGCCTACAGCCAGCCCAATTTTTTTATTTTAGGCCTTTGATGCCTGTCTGCGGTCACTCCTTCCACTAGGCCTCCACTGACCACACCACTGCTGCCCGTGTACCCCTGGAACCAATTTAAAATTGCCTACAGCCAGCCCAATTTTTTTATTTTAGGCCTTCGATGCCTGTCTGCGGTCACTCCTTCCACTAGGCCTCCACTGACCACACCACTGCTGCCCGTGTACCCCTGGAACCAATTTAAAATTGCCTACAGCCATGTGTTATTATTTTAGGCCTTCGATGCCTGTCTGCGCTCACTCCTTACAATATGCCTCCACTGACCACACCACTGCTGCCCGTGTACCCCTGGAACCAATTTAAAATTGCCTACAGCCAGCCCAATTTTTTTATTTTAGGCCTTCGATGCCTGTCTGCGGTCCGTTCTTTCTACTACTACTACACTGACCAGGCCACTGCTGCCCGTGTACCCCTGGAACCAATTTAAAATTGCCTACAGCCATGTGTTATTATTTTAGGCCTTCGATGCCTGTCTGCGGTCACTCCTTCCACTAGGCCTCCACTGACCACACCACTGCTGCCCGTGTACCCCTAGAACCTATTTATAATTGCACAGAGCATCCTTTTTTTAATAGTAGGCGTACAAAGTCTGTCTGCGGTTCACTATTGAAATTGTCCTCCACTGCCCAGAGCACTGCAGCTTGTGTACCCCTGTAACTTTTTTCTGCTGCAGTGAGCCACATTTTTGGTTTGAGTCCTACTACCTGTGTCTGTCTGCGCCACTCAATTCAGCTGTGTTCCTTTGAAAAAAGCTGAGCGTCAATAGTCTTGTTTTCAGCCTCTAGGAATTTTAAAACTGCATTGGGTGTACAACTTTGGTAGGGCCTACTAACGGTGTCTGCCTCCCCAAGGTGTTCCCCAGGTTTCCTCTCCATTGCTTCAATCTTCATGCTCTCGTTTAGTAGTTGTTGGAAACTACGCTGCATTAGGCCTACAAATTGGGTATGGGGTGTAGAGAGATGGTGTGTTCCACTCCAAGGTGTTCTCCAGGTTGCCTTTCCTGAGCTTCGATCTTCTGGCTCTCGTTTAGTAGTTGTTGGAAACTACACTGCATTAGGCCTACAAATTGGGTATGGGGTGTAGAGAGATGGTGTGTTCCACTCCAAGGTGTTCCCCAGGTTTCATCCACATTGCTTCGGTCTTCCGACTCTCGTTTAGTAGTTGTAGAAAACTACACTGCATTAGGCCTACAAATTGGGTATGGGGTGTAGAGAGATGGTGTGTTCCACTCCAAGGTGTTCCCCAGGTTTCCTCTCCATTGCTTCGATCTTCATGCTCTCGTTTAGTAGTTGTTGGAAACTACGCTGCATTAGGCCTACAAATTGGGTATAGGGTGTAGAGAGATGGTGTGTTCCACTCCAAGGTGTTCTCCAGGTTGCCTTTCCTGAGCTTCGATCTTCTGGCTCTCGTTTAGTAGTTGTTGGAAACTACACTGCATTAAGCCTACAAATTGCGTATGGGGTGTAGAGAGATCGTGTGTTCCACTCCAAGGTGTTCTCCAGGTTGCCTTTCCTGAGCTTCGATCTTCTGGCTCTCGTTTAGTAGTTGTTGGAAACTACACTGCATTAGGCCTACTAATTGGGTATGGGGTGTAGCGAGATGGTGTGTTCCACTCCAAGGTGTTCCCCAGGTTTCGTCCACATTGCTTCGGTCTTCCGACTCTCGTTTAGTAGTTGTAGAAAACTACACTGCATTAGGCCTACAAATTGGGTATGGGGTGTAGAGAGATGGTGTGTTCCACTCCAAGGTGTTCCCCAGGTTTCCTCTCCATTGCTTCGATCTTCATGCTCTCGTTTAGTAGTTGTTGGAAACTACGCTGCATTAGGCCTACAAATTGGGTATGGGGTGTAGAGAGATGGTGTGTTCCACTCCAAGGTGTTCCCCAGGTTTCCTCTCCATTGCTTCGATCTTCATGCTCTCGTTTAGTAGTTGTTGGAAACTACACTGCAATAGGCCTACAAATTGGGTATGGGGTGTAGAGAGATGGTGTGTTCCACTCCAAGGTGTTCTCCAGGTTGCCTTTCCTGAGCTTCGATCTTCTGGCTCTCGTTTAGTAGTTGTTGGAAACTACACTGCATTAGGCCTACAAATTGGGTATTGGGTGTAGAGAGATCGTGTGTTCCACTACAAGGTGTTCTCCAGGTTGCCTTTCCTGAGCTTCGATCTTCTGGCTCTCATTTAGTAGTTGTTGGAAACTACACTGCATTAGGCCTACAAATTGGGTATGGGGTGTAGAGAGATGGTGTGTTCCACTCCAAGGTGTTCTCCAGGTTGCCTTTCCTGAGCTTCGATCTTCTGGCTCTCGTTTAGTAGTTGTTGGAAACTACACTGCATTAGGCCTACAAATTGGGTATGGGGTGTAGAGAGATCGTGTGTTCCACTCCAAGGTGTTCTCCAGGTTGCCTTTCCTGAGCTTCGATCTTCTGGCTCTCGTTTAGTAGTTGTTGGAAACTACACTGCATTAGGCCTACAAATTGGGTATGGGGTGTAGAGAGATGGTGTGTTCCACTCCAAGGTGTTCTCCAGGTTGTCTTTCCTGAGCTTCGATCTTCTGGCTCTCGTTTAGTAGTTGTTGGAAACTACACTGCATTAGGCCTACAAATTGGGTATGGGGTGTAGAGAGATGGTGTGTTCCACTCCAAGGTGTTCCCCAGGTTTCCTCTCCATTGCTTCGATCTTCATGCTCTCGTTTAGTAGTTGTTGGAAACTACGCTGCATTAGGCCTACAAATTGGGTATGGGGTGTAGAGAGATGGTGTGTTACACTCCAAGGTGTTCTCCAGGTTGCCTTTCCTGAGCTTCTATCTTCAGGCTCTCATTAAATTGTGGTTAAATGGAACAACTGCATTTGGCGTACTAGTTGGTTTGGGGCCTACTATCGGTGTCTGCCACTCCTTGCTGTTCTCCTCCACTGAACAAAGCTGTGCCGCCTGTTTACTACGGTTGCCAATTTTGAACTGCATTTCGACTACTTACTGATTTGGGCCTACTCTCTGTGTCAGCCTCTCATTCCAGTTGTCCTCCACTGCAATGCCCCCTGGTTAGTCCTGTGTTACCAATTTTGAACTGCATTTAGCCAACTTTATTCTTTGGGCCTATATCTGTGTTTCCTCCTCATCCTGCCCATTGCCCAGCCAGTGATTGATGAGTCTGCTGGTACATTGACCCATAACGCAAAATTCCCCGTGCACGCTACACAGCAAGATTGTGACCCTGCTGAAAGTCAGGTTCCTCTTCCCGCATACCATACCACCTTACACGGGGACAAAGAGGAAGGTGCAGATGAAAGTGCAGGTTCCTTCATCAGGTGGGGGGAGGAATACTAGTTGGCGACGTCACTGGCACAGGGCCTCTCATAGTACGCAAATGTGTTGCTGCCGGTGGGAGGCGCCCCCGCCGTGCAAACACACCGCTGTACTTTGAGGGGCCCTGTGCCAGTGCCAATGCCAACGAGTGGGCCCCCCCTGCTTGCTCAGGATCACAGCACTTGCAAAGTTTAAATACTTACCTCTCCCTGCTCCACTGCCGTGACGTGGTCCAGATTTACTGGGCCCACTAATTACTTGAACCAGCCCTACCCCCCACAACTTTAGCCAAATGACCCCCAATTTCAAATGCCTTCCAATTATTATAAGGTAAATTACGATTGACAAGCTTCTTTTACAAGAATGAATGTTTTTGCCATTGAAATGGGCAGTGTAGGTGTTTTCCTGGCCTCCACTCACTGCCGACTATGCTCCCCCATTGACTTGCATTGGGTTTCGTGTTTCGGGCGATACCCGACTTTTCGCGATAATCGGCCGATTCCACTCGACTCGACTTCTAAGATAGTCGGGTTTCGCGAAACACGGCTCGACTCTAAAAAGGTCAAGGTCGCTCAACCCTAGTAGTGACCCTATGCACCGAATCAGCCTCAGCGAGACGCTGGGAGCGACGTCTCCGCTGAGCAGACCCCACTGCGGCCGATGCTGAATGGGAGACCGCAGCAGACACAGATCGAGATTCCCCCTGTGCAGCAGAGGAAACTCGACTCCTAACAATATATTGCTTCATACAGTATATAATAGGCCCCATATATTGCTCCATACAGTTTAATGAACCCCATGAATTACTCTGTACTGTATAATGGGCCCCATATATTGCTCCATACATAATGGGTCCCATATAATGTTCCATGCAGTATATGATGGGCTCCATATAATGCTCCAGTATAGTATGGGCCCCATATATTGCTCCAAATATAGCGGGCCCCATATAATGCTCCATACAGTATAGGATCAGCCCCATAGAGTATAATGAGCCCTATATATAGCTCCATACCGTATAATAAGCCCCAAATAATGGTCCATATAGTATAATAAGCCTCACATAATGCTCCATACAGCATATGTTGGGCCCCATATAATGCTCCATATAGAGTAGTTTCCGTATAATGCTCCATAGATAATGGGCTCCATATATAATGCTCCAGTGTATGACATGCCCATATCATGCTCCATATATAATTGGCCCCATATATGATGCTCCAGAGTATTATGGGCCCATATATGATGTTCCAGTGTATAAAGTGCTCCATATATGATGCTCCAGTGTATAATGAGCCCTATACATGATGGGCCTCATATACAGTATGATGCTCCAGTGTATGATGGTCCCCATATATAATGCTCCAAACATAAAAAAAAAAAAGTACTCACCTCTCATCACTGGCTGCTGCTCAGCTCCGGACTCCCCAGCGTCGTTGTCTTCTCTGACTTATGACTGCTCAGGCAGAGGGCGCACAGAGGTGATGCCATCGCGCCCTGTGACCTGAACATCACAGACATCAAACGCCACAGCGGTGAAGCTGGGAGAGGTATGTATTAATAATGAGCAAATATACTCGTTACTCGAGATTTCTCAAGCATGCTCGGGGGTCCTCCGAGTGTTTTTTAGTGCTCGGAGATTTAGTTTTCATCGCCGCAGCTGATTGATTTACATCTGTAAGCCAGCATAAGTACATGTGGGGGTTGCCTGGTTGCTAGGGAATCCCCACATGTACTTATGCTGGCTAACAGATGTACATCATTCATCTGCAGCAAGAAAAACTAAATCTCCGAGCACTAAAAAATACCGGGAGGTCACCCGAGCATGCTCAAGAAATCTCAAGTAACGAGTATATTCATCCTTACTAGTAAGTATTACAAGTGCTGGAATCCTGATCAAGCGGAGGGGACCACTCACGGGTGTCTGCACTAGCACAGACACCGGGCCCCTATAGTGCGCAGGTGTCCCCGACGGCGAGTGGGCCCCCCCGCCTGCTCAGGTCCCTAGCACTTGCCCGGGTATGCTGGGTGCTGACGCTGGCCCTATCATCACTCCTCATAGTTTAACAGCAATGTATAATGTTTATAACATTTAATGAGAGTTGTACGTCATGTGTTTTCGCATTAACCTTACACATTGGCACCTTCATATTTTTCTTTGGACCCATGCTTATAGGTAAAAAACATTTGTGCACTTATAGTATAAATTCTTATAAATAGCATTAACAGACATCAAATTGCCACCACGTGTGAATATATAAGATCAGCACAAGATATATGAATTTCCAGTTGATTCTTCCGATTACAAAATATCCCAGCAAATTTTTTGCTCATGTTTTGCTAAAATATTTAGACAAATATATTTCAAGGTACGAACAGGTAGATCGCATTGTAAAATTGTAAATATCTCCTTTCTCTGGGTAAACAATTGCTACAGAGCTAAATCATTAGTTAGGCTAGATGAGCATTACGCAGCAAGGTAAATCAGAACTGTTGGGAGCGAGAAATTAAAGGTTTATTTAAATGATCTATTTACAAGTCAATCGAGGCTCATTTACTGGGCTGTTTGCATAGGCCGCCAAACACAGATGGGAACAGAATGGTCGTTAATACAATCATTATGTCCCCATACAGCATCATGTTATCATCAGCCTTATTTACACACGACAATGTGCTGGGAATAATGATAATTTTTATTCTGAAATAAATCATCCCACTACCTGAAGGATTTTGCTATATATTCTGATCCTTTACATTACAATAAAACAAATCTGATCACAATTCATCAACAAAATGGAGTGAAATACATATTAATTTTATGATATAGAAATCAGAAACATATGGACGTGAAAGAGTGTAAGGTTCAGTACTATATACTGTTTCTCTTGTTTACTTCGGGCAGCAAAAACGTGAGTATGTTCATTTTCGGGTTGCTTTCAGTTAACATTTAAATCACAAAAAAGTAGGCCAACAGTGGTGACGCCACAAAGGAAACACTAATAACATATGCCTAAGCAGTGTTAGGTGGCTCTGTCAGTGGTCGCCCAGTAGCGCTAAAAATGGATACCATGGACAGGCTTTGCAGAAGCTACTCCATTTATCAGAACCAGGAGGTTGCCCTGGTCTTCACACTTTAACTCCTACAACGGGATTCAAACTTACACAGGGGCCCCTGGGCTGAGGTCACAGAGTCAGCTGCTGGCTGGTGGTGCAGGCTGGCAGTGGTAGTCAGGTAGCTAGGTCATAACCAGATCTACAGTACTTTACAAATTCAGCAGGCAAAAGAATGGTCAGGAAGCAGACTGTGCTAAGACAACAGGGATACAACAAAACAAGAGGTGGGACCCAAAGACTGAACCAAAACAAAACTATATATTTCAGCTTTCAGTAGCAAACTAAGAGTTGTATTAGGGCATGGTGCTTTCCAATTGGCCAACGTCAATTACTCCAGTTGGACAGTATACATTCCCATACTGTCAGACTGTACAGCACTACAGGTCCCAGCCACTGTAATCTTATTGGTTGAGCAGAACCTACATCACCCAGAGATACTCACCCTGACATCGCCTCCATCACAAATGCTGCCTGCAGAATGAATATGGTGGTCTCTAGTGACAGAAGCAGATGTCAGTGTAGTAAAGCTAACTGGTTTGCTGGCAACACCCACATTCATAACTATGGAATGGGCTTTTTTCTTTTACACTACCCTGTCCATTGCCGTTGCCACTTTTTTTTACCCTACAATTTGTACAACACTATAATCATTTTTGACAATCTAATCACATCAATTATTCAAGCTAGGTAGGTACATACACACACAGAAAGCAAGTGGTGGCAGGCTGCAGTATATGTAAAGCATGTACAGTTTTGAAATTGAACTAATAAAACTGATTTGCAAAAAAAAAAAATGCCTACATTTTTTATCTTTTTTTGTTTACATCAAAAAGCCTTTCCAAAAATTACATGATAGGAAATTAACCCCTTCACCCCGAAGCCTGTTTTCACCTAAGTGACAGGGCCAATTTTTACAATTCTGACCACTGTCACTTTATGAGGTAATAACTCTGAAACGCTTCAACGGATCCTGGCGATTCTGACATTGTTTTCTCGTGACATATTGTACTTCATGATAGTCGTAAAATTTATTTGATATTACCTTCGTTTCTTTGTGAAAAAAACGGAAATTTGGCGAAAATTTTGAAAATTTTGCAATTTTCAAACTTTGAATTTTTATACCCTTGCATTAGAGACTCATATCGCACAAATTAGTTAATAAATAACATTTCCCACATGTCTACTTTACATCAGCAACATTTTGGAACCAATTTTTTTTTCCTTAGGGAGTTATAAGGGTTAAAAGTTAAACAGCGATTTCTCATTTTTTCAACAACTTTTATAAAACCATTTTTTGTAGGGACCACATCATATTTGAAGTCACTTTGAGAGGCTTATAGGATTTAAAATACCCAAAAGTGACACCATTCTAAAAACTATACCCCCCGAGGTACTCAAAACCACATTCAAGAAGTTTATTAACCCTTCAGGTGCTTCACAGGAATTAACGGACTGTGGAAGGAAAAAAATAACATTTAACTTTTTTTTCCACATAATGATCTTTTAGCAACATTTTTTTTATTTTCACAAGGGTAAAAGAAGAAAATGGACCACGAAAGTTGTTGTGCAATTCCTTCTGAATACACTGATACCCCATATGTGGGAGAAAACCACTGTCTGGGCGCACGGCAGGGCTCGGAAGGGAAGGAGCGCCGTTTGACTATTTCAAACCAAAATTGGCTGGAATTGAGATCGGACACCATGTCCCGTTTGGAGAGCCCCTGATGTGCCTAAACAGTGGAAAACCGCCACAAGTGACCCCATTTTGGAAACTAGACCCTTCAAGGAACTTATCTAGCTATGTGGTGAGCACATTGAACCCCCAGGTGCTTCACAGAAGTTTAGAACGTAGAGGCGTGAAAATAAAAATTCACATTTTTTCCCCAAAAATGATATTTTAACAACAATTTTTTTATCTTCACAAGTGTAAAAAGAGAAAATGGACCACTAAAGTTGTTGACCAATTCATCCTGAATACACTGATACCCCATATGTGGGGGAAAACCACTGTTTGGGCACACGGCAGGGCTCGGAAGGGAAGGAGCGCCTTTTGACTTTTACAAACCAAAATTGGCTGGAATTGAGATCGGACACCATGTCCCGTTTGGAGAGCCCCTGATGTGCCTAAACAGTGGAAAACCGCCACAAGTGACCCCATTTTGGAAACTAGACCCTTCAAGGAACTTATCTAGCTATGTGGTGAGCACTTTGAACCCCCAGGTGCTTCACAGAAGTTTAGAATGTAGAGGCGTGAAAATAAAAATTCACATTTTTTCCCCAAAAATGATCTTTTAACAACAATTTTTTTATCTTCACAAGTGTAAAAGGAGAAAATGGACAACTAAAATTGTTGACCAATTTATCCTGAATACACTGATACCCCATATGTGGGGGAAAACCACTGTTTGGGCACACGGCAGGGCTCGGAAGGGAAGGAGCACCTTTTGACTTTTACAAACCAAAATTGGCTGGAATTGAGATCGGACACCATGTCCCGTTTGGAGAGCCCCTGATGTGCCTAAACAGTGGAAAACCGCCACAAGTGACCCCATTTTGGAAACTAGACCCTTCAAGGAACTTATCTAGCTATGTGGTGAGCACTTTGAACCCCCAGGTGCTTCACAGAAGTTTAGAACGTAGAGGCGTGAAAATAAAAATTCACATTTTTTCCCCAAAAATGATCTTTTAACAACAATTTTTTTATCTTCACAAGTGTAAAAGGAGAAAATGGACCACTAAAGTTGTTGACCAATTTATCCTGAATACACTGATACCCCATATGTGGGGGAAAACCACTGTTTGGGCACACGGCAGGGCTCGGAAGGGAAGGAGCACCTTTTGACTTTTACAAACCAAAATTGGCTGGAATTGAGATCGGACACCATGTCCCGTTTGGAGAGCCCCTGATGTGCCTAAACAGTGGAAAATCGCCACAAGTGACCCCATTTTGGAAACTAGACCCTTCAAGGAACTTATCTAGCTATGTGATGAGCACCGTGAACCTCCAAGTGCCTCACCAAAAATTATAATGATGAGTCGTAAAAACAAAATAGAACACATTTTTTCCACAAAAATGATCTTTAGCAAGGTTTGTTTTGTTTTCCCAAGGGTTATAGGACAAAATAGAAAGAAAAAAATGTTGTGCAATTTTTCTTGAGTACGCCGATACCCCATATGTGGGGAAAAACCACTGTTTGTGCGCATGGCAGAGCTCGGAAGGGAAGGAGCACCATTTGGAATGCAGACTTAGATGGATTGGTCTGCAGGCGTCACGTTGCATTTGCAGAGCCCCTGATGTACCTAAACAGTGGAAATCCTCCACAAGTGACCCCATTTTGAAAACTGGACCTCCCAAGGAATTTATTTAGAAATGTGGTGAGCACCGTAAACCTCCAAGTGCCTCACTCCACAAGTGACCCCATTTTGAAAACTGGACCTCCCAAGGAATTTATTTAGATATGTGGTGAGCACCGTAAACCTCCAAGTGCCTCACTCCACAAGTGACCCCATTTTGAAAACTGGACCTCCCAAGGAATTTATTTAGATATGTGGTGAGCACCGTAAACCTCCAAGTGCCTCACTCCACAAGTGACCCCATTTTGAAAACTGGACCTACCAAGGAATTTATTTAGATATGTGGTGAGCACCGTAAACCTCCAAGTGCCTCACTCCACAAGTGACACCATTTTGAAAACTGGACCTCCCAAGGAATTTATTTAGATATGTGGTGAGCACCGTAAACCTCCAAGTGCCTCACTCCACAAGTGACACCATTTTGAAAACTGGACCTCCCAAGGAATTTATTTAGATATGTGGTGAGCACCGTAAACCTCCAAGTGCCTCACTCCACAAGTGACACCATTTTGAAAACTGGACCTCCCAAGGAATTTATTTAGATATGTGGTGAGCACCGTAAACCTCCAAGTGCCTCACTCCACAAGTGACACCATTTTGAAAACTGGACCTACCAAGGAATTTATTTAGATATGTGGTGAGCACCGTAAACCTCCAAGTGCCTCACTCCACAAGTGACCCCATTTTGAAAACTGGACCTACCAAGGAATTTATTTAGATATGTGGTGAGCACCGTAAACCTCCAAGTGCCTCACTCCACAAGTGACCCCATGTTGGAAACTACACAGTGTGTTGTGTCAACAGGGTATAAACTAATTTTTATTAATTTGTGGACGTGTGGTATGCTTTGAAGCAATCCTTAATGCAAAGGCCAGGTTTCTCAGGGCAGGTTTCACAATGGTAAATTGTGTCCTTTCGGATTCCCCTCTTGGAACATACTCTACACCGTTTTTGTGATCGTCCTGTCCTCGCTGTTTGGGGAACCTGTCCTGGGAAATGTTGACCTTGGACAATACGGGCACTATCAGATTCAGAAGTACTGGGACCCTCACCTCCCTGAGTGCCAAACATTAGGGCCTTGATGACTACCTCCTGAAACTGAAGGAAGGTCCCCGTATTGCCTGCAGATCGGGACAGCACAAAAGCATTGTACAGTGCCATCTGTACAATGTGCATGGCCAATTTTTTGTACCATACGTACGCTTTTCGCATGGCACTATATGGTTGGAGGACCTGATCTGAGAGATCCACACCCCCCATGTACCGATTGTAATCCAGGATACAATCTGGCTTTGGGACTTGTGTTGTGGTCCCACGAACAGTGACAAGGGTGCTGTTGTCACGGTGTATGGTGGTCAGGATAAGGACATCCCTTTTGTCCTTATACTTGACCACCAGCATGTTGTCGCTGCATTTGGCTCTGCTTTCCCCTTTTCTCAGCGTTTGCCCAATTAGCGGCTTAGGGAGGCCTCGCTGATTTTTTCGCACGGTGCCACATGCAGCTGTACCTCTGGCAGAGAGGGCCTTGAAGAGTGGGATGCTGGTGTAAAAGTTGTCAATATAAAGGTGATAACCCTTATCCAGCAGTGGGTGCAGCAATTCCCACACAATTTTCCCACTCACCCCCAGGATGGGGGGGCATTCAGGGGGGTTAATCTGGGTGTCCTTACCCTCGTAGACCCTAAATCTGTGGGTGTACCCTGAGGTACTCTCGCACAGTTTGTACAGCTTTATTCCGTACCTGGACCTCTTACTGGGCAGGTACTGTCGGAATTTTAGCCTCCCTTTGAAATGAACGAGAGATTCATCAATAGCGATGTCCCTCTGGGGTGTGTACGCCTCAGCAAATTTTCTGCTGAAGAGTTCAACCACTGGACGAATTTTATATAGACGATCAAAGTTTGGATCGTCTCGGGGAGGACACTGCGCATTATCACTGAAATGCAAAATTTTTTGGATCGCCTCAAATCGTGTCCTTTTCATGGCCATGCGGAATACCGGTGTACTGTAGAGCAGGGGTCCCCAACTCCAGTCCTCAAGGCCCACCAACAGGTCATGTTTTCAGGATTTCCTTTGCATTGCACAGGTGATGCAATTATTACCTGGGCAAGACTAAGGAAATCCTGAAAACATGACATGTTGGTGGGCCTTGAGGACTGGAGTTGGGGACCCCTGCTGTAGAGAATGTCAGTACTCCAGTATTGCCGAAGCTTTGGCTTTTTGATTAGGCCCATATGCAGCACAATTCCCCAAAATGTCATCATCTCTGCTGCATTTACGGGGGTCCATCTGGCATAAGATGACGTGGGATTTTGGGTAAAAAATTGTTGGGCATACAGGTTCGTCTGGGCCACCATAATATTTATTATTTCATCACTGAAAAAGAATTTGAAGAAGTCAATTTCAGTGAGGCCAGTCATGTCAAACTGGATTCCTGAGCTGCTGCTGAAATCCGGAATGACGGGCTGAAAATTTTCCGGGGGTGCAATCCATACGGGATCGATTGCTGCAGGAGTTGCCTGGGTCCTACGGCGCCGTGTTAGGGGTCTTTCCTCACCAGATGAGGAGGAGGAGGAGGAGGAATAGAGGAATGTGGGATCTTCCTCACTGGCTGAATCCGTGTCGGACGCAAGGATGGCGTAAGCCTCCTCTGGTGAATAGCGCCTTGTTGACGAATGGGCCATTTTTTTTTTCCCAAACCCTGGGTGTGTGTGTAAGTGGTGCTTTTACACGTGTAATGTGTGGGGCTTGTGTATAGGGTACTCTTTATTAAAACCAATCAGAGAGAAAAAACAAGTAGTGAGAAAAAATGTAGAAGAAACAAGAAAAAAAGATGAAAAGAAAAATCAATGTAAAAAAATAAGTTTGTATAAAAAAAAAGTATAAATTTACCCTACGCAACTAAATATTTTTTTTACAAAAGAAAAGCGAACGCCACTAACACTGTGACGTACGCTCCCCTAATGCACTAGAGATAATCCGGCGATAGCAGATTTTTTTTATGCACAAGACGCTACCTCCCTACCTATAAAACTCAGTACGATTTTTTTTTCTTCTAAAAGATGATCGGTCGTCACTAACGCTGTGACGCTGGCTACACTAACACGCTACCACTAAACTACTCTGTACAATTTTTTTTTTCTCCAAAAAAAAAAAAAAAGACCGGTCGTCACGAACGCTGTGACACCAGCTAATCTACGTCTAAGACTACACTGTACTAACTACTATTATATTTTTGTAAAAGAAAAAAAAAAATCGGACGTTGCTTAGACTGCAATGTCCGCTACACTAACTAAAAAAAAAAAGTCCTGTAGCGCAGTCTCTGATCAGCAGCGATACTGATCAGAGCGCTGCGGACACAGGAAGAGCACGAATGCTCTGCGCGGGACGCCGCGCACAGGAAAAAAAGCGCAAAAAAGTGCGCAAAAAATTGAATTGGAGGGGGGTACTTGAACAGGGATGGAGGGTCGTCACCAAACACTGACGCCGGCTACGCTACCTTGTTACGTCTAAAACTACACTGTACTAACTACAATTTTTTTTCTAAAAAAAAAAAAAAAACGGACGTCGCTTAGACTGCAATGTCCGCTACACTAACTAACCTAAAAAAAAAAGTCCTGTGGCGCAGTCTCTGATCAGCAGCGATACTGATCAGAGCGCTGCGGACACAGGAAGAGCACGAATGCTCTGCGCGGGACGCCGCGCACAGGAAAAAAAGCGCAAAAAAAGTGCGCAAAAAATTTCAATTGGAGGGTGGGGGAGGGAGGGGGTACTGGAACAGGGATGGGGGGATGGGAAAGGGGTGGGGGAGGTGCTGCTGCTGCTGTGATCACAGGAGTCACACAGCAGGCAGATGGCAGCAGAGAGCACACAGCTCGGAGCACAAGCTGAAGCAGGAGCACAAGCTGGAGGCAGGAGATCCCAGGGAGGATCGCACTGGCCACCAATGGATTCCTTCACTAAGGTGACACAGAGAGGCTTAGACCACCGCTCTGCACGCCAAATCTGAGAGAAAGATGGCGTGCAGGGCAGTGATCGGTATTTTAAATTAACCCCTTTGGCACTGATTGGCTAGAAGCTATTGTTCAGCCAATCAGCGCCATAGGGGTTAATCAGGTGAGGTGACGTGGCGATCACCCCACCTACAGTGACGGCTCTGATTGGTGCGACGTCACACAGCATCAATCACAGCCTGTCACATGCTTTTTTTTTTTTATTTTTTGAAACTTTATTGTCACATCGCTGTGATTGGCTGGTCAGAATTGACCAGCCAATCACAGCGATCGCTGATGCGGGGGGGCGGTGCAGGCACCCGGGGCTGCGTGCAGGGATTGTCTGCTGTCAGGAACAGCACACACCGGAACCCGATCACCGCGCGATGCCGCGCGGTGACCGGAAAATGGCGGCGCCGTACTAGTACTGCGGCTGGCACTTATGCAGTGCCGGCAGCGCAGTACTAGTACGGCGCATGGCGCGAAGGGGTTAAAGATAGGTATTCAGTACAGCCAAAATGCTAGCACCTGCAAAGGAGCATTGATTTGATGTGGCTTGTACGGATGTAAAATTTAACATTTGGAAAAAAAAGTTGACTCTTGCAGAGGTAAACAGTCTTTGAATTTTGCGGAATTTTCCTTTGCATTTTTAAGAAACCACTAATCCCCTTTTACAGAAAAAATTGCACAAGACATGCAAAGATGTAGTATAGTCACTTGTGGCTAGCAAGCACACATTTGGCTCTCAATTATTTCCAATTTTTTTTTTCTTTAAAAATATTGTACTGCCTTGCTTCTGCCTTCTAGTGAAGTGCAAAATGTCTAATTGTAATTCAAATAAAGCAGGAGTGATGCCACAGACAACATATCACCGACCAAGCTCCCTGAGTCTGGTACTGTTTCCAGCACATCTCCTTTCTCTCTCACTCTATCAATTGAATGTCTATGCTGTATCATTCAGACCCACTACACTCTATTCATCACTATTTGTCCAGTGCATTAGGGTTTTCTCTCCAGTTTTTATAACTGATACTCTATGTTATCCTAAAATAGGTGCTCCATTCCCTGCCAAAACATTCATGCAGGCTATGACAGTCCAGTTTGGCTGTGCTATACCATGTGATATCATAGCTTTAATGCATTTGCATTTAGCCCAGATATCTCAACTTTGGTCTCTTCTAATGATAGCACCTTCTTTTGCTATGTAAAGGACACAACAGCATGTGAAAGCAGGTGCTCTAGTCAGTTGAGACCAAGGTAAAAATTTTTTGCTTAACACCAAGCACTATGTGTAGCAGAAATCTAACACTGCCCAGCACCCTGAGCACACCATCCCCACCATCAAACATTGGTGACAGCATCTAGCCTTGGGGAAGCTTTTGTACAGCAGGGACGGTTCAATTGGCCAGAGTTGATGGGGAGATGGATGGAGCTAAAATACAGGGCAATCGTGAAGGAACACCTGTTAGAGGCTGCAAAAGACTTGAGACTGGAGTGTAGGTTCAACGTCCAGAAACATAATTTAGCTAAACATACTGCCAGAGCTATAATGGAATAGTTTTGATTAAACCATACCATGTTTGATTGACTCAGTAAAAGTCCACAAGTAAATCACATTGAGAATCTGTAGCATTACTTATAAATTTCTGCTCACAGAATCTCACCATCCAATCTCACTGACCTAGAGCTAGTTTGTAAAAATCAATGTTCAAAAATGTCACCCTCTAGATGTGCAAAGCTGGTAGAGCTATATCCCAAAAGACTTTCAGGCATAATTGCATAAAAAGGTGGTCCTACAAAGTATTGAGTTAAGGGGGCTGAATACAAATGAGTATCACAATTTTCAGATCTATTCTTTAAAATATTTAGAAAACCATGTATCAATTCTTTTACATTTCACAAATAATTGCTACTCTGTGTTAGTATATCATATCAAATCAAAATAAAACACATTTAAGTTTGTGGGTGTAACGTGAAAAAATGTGGAAATCTTCACAGGGTATGAATTCTCTTCAAGGCACTATATAGATTATACTTACGGTAGTTAATCTTGGACCGAGTGAAACTCTGTTATTAATGTAAATGGAAGACATGATAATGACTTTACCTTTCTCTAACATTCACTAGAACTTTCTAGGATACGGTAGAGTACAGAGTCACCTACAACCTCTAAAATATACAAATTGTCCACATTAACTATAGTATTAAACATTTGACTGCAGTAAGACTAGGCAATCTGTCATACTTAGTATAGCTATGGAAAAAACTGCGGCCACTGCTGAAAAAGATCCAAATAAATGAGCGTGCTGCAAAATAAAAGCAAAACATGTGAATATATATGTATGTATAAATTTGTTTATATATGCATATATTTTCATGTGTTTTGCTTTTATCCAATCATATAAATTGGTGCGTATTTTTAATGAAATCTAATACCGTGGTAATTTTCATGTGATTTAGTCAGAGGATGTGATGTTCCTGGAATGTTTCTTTTAACGCCTTAACGACCGTCCATTGTTGTGAATTCTGTGGCCAAGCTCCCTCCTGTGGTCGAGAGTGGTACTTCGGCTGGTTCTGTCTATGAGCTTCCTTTGGTGGATGAGAGTGGTACCGCGGCTTCTGAGTTTCCTTCCTCAGGTGTGAGGTTAAGTCGTTAGGTGCTGCTCTATTTAACTCCACCTGGTGCTTTGATCCTGGCCTCCAGTCAATGTTCTAGTATTGGTCTTGCTTCCTCCTGGATCGTTCCTGTGGCCTGTCTCTCCTGCATAAGCTAAGTTTTGCTTGTGTTATTTTTGTTTGCTATTTTTTCTGTCCAGCTTGCTATATTGGTTTTTCTTGCTTGCTGGAAGCTCTGAGACGCAGAGGGAGCACCTCCGTACCGTTAGTCGGTGCGGAGGGTCTTTTTGCCCCTCTGCGTGGTTGTTTGTAGGTTTTTGTGTTGACCGCAAAGCTATCTTTCCTATCCTCGGTCTATTCAGTAAGTCGGGCCTCACTTTGCTAACTCTATTTCATCTCTGTGTTTGTATTTTCATCTTACTCACAGTCATTATATGTGGGGGGCTGCCTTTTCCTTTGGGGAATTTCTCTGAGGCAAGGTAGGCTTATTTTTATATCTTCAGGGCTAGTTAGTTTCTCAGGCTGTGCCGAGTTGCATAGGGAGCGTTAGGCGCAATCCACGGCTACCTCTAGTGTGGTGTGTTAGGATTAGGGATTGCGGTCAGCAGAGTTCCCACGTCTCAGAGCTTGTCCTTGTTTTTTGGTAATTGTCTGGTCACTTTGTGTGCTCTGAACTTCAATGTCCATTGTGGTTCTGAATTACCTGTTCATAACAGTCCATATACCTTTTAATGGCAGCAGTCTTATTCCTCAGTGCCGCTTTTTAACGCCGCTGAGAAATAAAGGTATAGCATCCCCACAATGTGTGAAAATCTCTGGGGTCTCGGCTACAGGGGGTAGCTGAGACTCTGGAGAACATGACTTGGGTAAGTTTTTACCGTCCCCACTCTTGTGATCACCGTTATTCACTGAATACCGGCAATCGCAGAAAAAAGTGAGATTTCCCATTCAATTCTCTCTCCTCTGATATGATCTAGCATACCAGAGGTGAGAGAAATGGGGTCCCCCATGCCCCCCAGTACCTATGCCATCCCTGGACCTTCCTGATCCATCCCCAGCCCTGCACGTCTTCTTACTGGAAATGGCGGGCACATGCTCAGCGCGCACGCCGGAATCTGCAGGCCGGTACCCGGCAACAATAGGAGATTTTTCCTATTGGTTAATTTTGATCACTGAGATATTCCCTATCACAGTGATCAAAATAAAAAAAATAGTAAATCAAACCCTCGTTTTTCACCCCATTAGTTAGGTAAAAATAATAAAATAATAAAATGTGTTTTTTTCCATTCTTTGTGGTTAGGGTTGGGGCTAGCGTTAGGGTTAGGGTTGGGATTAGAACTAAGGTTATGGTTGGACTAAGGTTAGGGTTGGGGCTAGGGTTAGGGTTGGGGCTAGGCTTAGGGTTGGAGTTTTGTTAGAGTTGGGGCTAGGGTTAGGGTTGGGGCTAAGTTTAGGGTTGGGGATGGTGCTAGGGTTAGGTTTGGGTTTGAGGTTAGGGTTGTGTTGCAATTAGGATTGTGTTGGGTTTATGGTGGTGCTGGTGTTACGATTGTGGTGTTGGGGTTAGGGTGGTGTTGGGCCATGCACCCAAACAGTGGTTTTTCCTCACATACAGGGCATCGGTGTACTCAGGAGAAATTGCACAACAAATGTTGTGGTCCATTTTCTCCTGAAAACCTTGTGAAATTAAAAAAGTTTTGGCTCAAAAGTAAAAATTTTTCAGAAAAAAGTAAATGTTCATTTTTTCCTTTCACATTGCTTTAGTTCTCTGGAAGCACCTGAAGGGTTGATAAACTTCTTGGGTATTTATTGATTCCACCACACTCACTTCAAATGTGAGGTGATCCCTAAAAAAATAGTTTTGTAAATTTTGTTGGAAAAATGAGAAATCTCTGGTCAACTTTTAACCCTTGTAACATCCTAACAAAAAAAGTTATGTTTCCAATATTGTGCTGATGTAAAGTTGACATGTGGGAAATGTTAGTAATTAGTTATTTTGTGTGACATGACTCGCTGATTTAAGGGCACAAAAATTAAAAGTTTGAAGATTGCAAAATTTTCATTTTTATCATTTATAAATGCAAGTCACATTTCAGAAATTTTACTGCTATCATGAAGTACAATATGTCAGGGAAAAAAATCTCAGTATCAGTGGAATCTGTTGAAGTATTCTAGACCTATAACCTCATAAAGTGACACTGGTCAGAATTGTAAAAATTTGCTTGGTCAGTAAGGTCAAAATTGTCTCAGTCACTAAGGAGTGAAACATTGCCAATTTGTCTATGTTTGTATGTATGCCTTATGAATAAATTGAATCGATTTTGAAATGCATAGCATCTTTATTAGACCCTTCACTTTTATTCTATTTGGGATCCCACTACATCACTGGCAGCATCCTCATTCATCCTATTTTTTTTTCTCCTGTGTCTGCGGCTTTTTCATAGATCTTTTTATGTACCCTTTTTTTTTACAGAGAGAGGAGTTGGAGCAGCTGTCAGGTCACCTACACAACAGTTTCACATTTTCATCAGAGTTGTGCATGGTTCTTAGCACAACTCTATTTAGTGAGCATATATCATTATTCCATTGATTTTATTCTGTGAGAGTCCTTCACTATGGAGCGCTCTTTGTTTTAATTACACAGTCATACTTTGGGAGAAAGGCAAGATAAATGAATCATTAAATGAATGAAGGCATTAGTACTATTTATAAAAATCCGAGAATGTACACAAAATACTAGAGACATCATTAGATTTAGAAAATGCAGCTCAAAGTTAGATTATTTTGCTGTGAATATTCTTAGCTTTGGTTTTAGACTTAGGGTATGTGCACACGTTGCGGATTTGGCTGTGGATCCGCAACAGATTGGCAAAACCAAATCCGCAGTGCACATGCTGAGGAAAATTCCACGCAGAAACGCAGCGGTTTATTTTCTGCAGCATGTCAATTCTTTGTGCGGATTCTGCAGCGTTTTACACCTATTCTATAATAGGAATCCGCAGGTGCAAAAACCAAGGTGAAATGCACACAAAGACTGCACAAAATCCACAGAAAATCTGCAGGGAATCCGTGAGGACAAATCCACAATAGAATCCGCAATGTTTGCACATAGCCATAGGGCTTCGTCTCATAAGCGTGTAACACGGCTCAGATATTTTATCAGACATCACTCCACCCAATATTATTCATAGGGGCAGTGCAGATCTGCAATTATTTTTTCATGATGATTCAACCTGAGAGAACAATGGCAGCATGCTCTAAGTACATCCGAAAATCGGATCGAACTCACCTATACAAATTTATGGTTGCGTGTGAAACATTGGATAGTCCAATTATCACAGACTCCAGCAATGGAGGACATGGAGAAATGACTTTCTCAGTCTCTTCCGAACCTGTGCTACGATTCTCTCATGTGAGACAATCGGAGCACAGTACACTGGCACTCTGAGTTTGAGCCAAGTGTCATTTGCATAGTCGGCCCTGATTCTCTCGCATGAGAGAATCGACGGCTGAGTGACCCCAGCCTTACATTTCCGTATAAATTGTATAAAGAATATTAAATTAAAACTATATGCTTCCTAAAATAGCTGCATTAAAAAAGAAAACATTTTCTTCAAAATACAAGAAAAAGAAGCCATATGTCACCAACAGCCATAGTGGTGATAAATCTCTCTGTAGCAGACCTTACTTGGAGGCCTTGCAGCAATGCATAGGTCAACACTCTTTTGTATTAAATCAATGAAGCTTATCTTGTATTTTGAACAAAATCAAGGATTATACAATGAATAAAACCTAATTTTAATAACATGATGTAAAATGAGCCATGCTCACACAGATGCAAAAATCTGCCTATATCCTCCTGAGGCTGTGTAGTACTCTGCATATCTCTCTCAGGGCCCTGTGCTGTATCAATTACAGTTGCTTATTATTTACTCCACTCCGCAAATATGTCCCCTTATGATAATTCGCCATTGAGGATGAAATGCAGCCGGAGGGAAATAGGGGTCCTATAAGTTATAGTTTCTTGCGTGGTTACTGCCCTTGATACTGTGGGAGTCACCATACGGGGCACGGCAGGGGACATTAGCTCACCAGTTTTATTTACAATCCCAAGGCTTGCCCCTCCTGGATGGTTCCTCTCCACCGCAAAAAAATGGGTGAAATGTTTTATCCTGCACTTATACAGGAAAGATATATATCTTGGTAACATGTTAGCCAGTAGATAGAAAAATATTTAGAATTGAGAGTCCTCAGTGGTTGATACCTTTTAATGGCTAACTGAATCAGGGCTACCATCCAAGCACAATTGAAAACCAGATTACAACCAGAATATCAAGGAATCACCTGCTACATTACAAAGCTAAAGAAGAAAATAACCTGGTACCTCTAGTAGTTACCTACAATCCAAATCTGGAGGTGCTGAGTGGAGCTGCACGGAAATTACAGCCTTTACTACAAAAAGATGTCCGCTTACAATCCATTTTTCCAGACCTCCCACTATTGTGTTTTAGGCAGCTCCCAAATCTAAGAAGCACCATTGTCAGGAGCTCTCCAATAGCTGCAGGTACCTTTCCTTGCAATCAGAAAAAATTTAAAACCTGTCCATTTATAATGACCACGGACAAGATAAAGATCCCCAATTCACATCAGGACTACAAGATACCAGGTACTTTCAGCTGCGTCACTTCGAATGTGGTGTACCTAATTATTTGTACTAAATGTCCAACTGGGGGTCTGTATGTTGGAGAGACAGGCAAAAGGTTAGAGCAAGAATGAACTCTCATCACCATACAATAAGAGAAAAAAGAATGGATCTACCTGTGGCAATACATTTTTGTCTCCCCAATCATAACATTATGGACATGAAATTACTTGTTTTAAAAGGTAGCTTCAAATCTCAAAGAGACAGAAGAATATGGGAATATAAACTGATGATGACCTTTGACAGTCAGGAATGAATGTGTCGCATGGATTTATGTCTTTTTACATCAACTAAGGAACTAAGAAATTTGCCCTTGAGACTATGTGGGGTCATCAGTGATCACAACAGAACCAGACCCCAATCAGAGGACAATAAAACATTCCCTATCTAAGAATTGGTCCAATATTTATGGACATAACTGTTTATCACCCATGGTAATTCTGCTTCATGTCACCTGTCTTATCCATGCTTTTTTTTTCTGTGATGTTTTGTGCCTATATATGCAGGGGCGGATTATAAGAGGGTCAATCTGGGTGGTAGCCCAGGGCCCAGTGGTGTGGGGGGGCCCTGGGCTACCGCACAGATTGCCCGCCGGCCGCCATCAGGGCATTACTGCACGTGCCCAGGGGCGGGCTGGGCCGGGTTGCAGGAATGCATATGCCCCCCGGGCCGGTGTGTAAGCAGCTGCTGAGGGCCGCTGGAGGACCTGCACTGCAGTGTGTGATGAGCAGGAACAGGAGGGTGGGACACGCAGCCTGCACCTGTGGCTGGAGGCTGGAGCCATGGCCGGCTTCAGTAATGTGCAGACTGCGGTGAGTGGGGGCAGCTCCTGGCACACAGAAGAGGAGGATGGGTGCAATACTTACATAGTAATCACATGCAGCCTCCTCCTCTTCTGTCTGCACTGTGCAGCTCTGTCACTGATGTCCGATCTGCCAGGACCTGGAGGGGGAGGAGCTACAGTGTGCAGAGCAGCAGCAGAAGATGAGAGGTAGGTAGCTCTGTGTGCCCACTGCCCAGCACATTCCAGCTAATCTCTACAGCTGCTCATCTCAAGGTTTGCTGTGCTAAGTAGCAGGGGGGAGGGACCATTTGACAAATTAAATATGGCAGGTCAGAGTATGTGTTTTTTTCTGAGTATGTGTGGTTTCCGATGTGTGTTTTCCTGGGTGTGTGTGTGTGCAGGGGTGTAACTACACACTGACTGGGACAATGCTGGAGACAATGGGGCAATGCTGGAGACACTGGGGCAGATTGCTGGACACACTGGGGGCAATGCTGGAGGACACACTGGGGCAGATGATTGCTGGAGACACTGGGGCAATGCTGGAGACACTGGGGCAGATTGCTGGACACACTGGGGGCAATGCTGGAGGACACAATGGGGCAGATGATTGCTGGAGACACTGGGGCAATGCTGGAGACACTGGGGCAGATGATTGCTGGACACACTGGGGCAATGTTGGAGACACTGGGGCAGATGATTTCTGGACACTGGGGCAATGCTGGAGACACTGGGGCAGATTGCTGGAGACACTGGGGCAATGCTAGAGACACTGGGGCAATGCTGGACACACTGGGGCAGATTGCTGGACACATTGGGCAATGCTGGACAATTGGACATACTGGGGCAGATTGTTGAACACACTGTCTGGGGGCAATGCTGGAAACACTGGGGCAATGCTGGAGACACTGGGGCAATGCTGGACACTGGGGCAGATTGCTGGACACACTGGGCAATGCTGGACAATTGGACATACTGGGGCAGATTGTTGAACACTGTCTGGGGGCAATGCTGGAGACACTGGGGCAATGCTGGAGACACTGGGGTAATGCTGGAGACACTGGGGCAATGCTGGACACTGGGGCAGATTGCTGGACACACTGTGGGCAATAATGGACAATTGGACATACTGGGGCAGATTGCTGGACACACTGGGGGCAATATGCTAGAGTCAGACACTGGGGCAGATTGCTGGACACACTGTCTGGGGCAATGCTGGACACACTGGGGCAGATTGCTGGACACTGGGGCAATATAGTGGACATACTGGGGCAGATTGCTGGACACACTGGCGGTAATATGCTGGACACACTGGGGCAGATTCCTTGACTTACTGGGGGCAGGACTGGAGGCATGGGCAGAATGTAGATACGGGGCATGATTAGAGACACGGGGCAGAATGAAAGACATGGGGCAGAATTGGATCATGGGGCAGGATGGATACGGTGGAGACAGATGGGGCAGGATGGGGAGATCATATGGGGTAGAATGGACCAAAGGAAAAGAGAAAAAGAATGGACTAAACAAGGTCTGCACAACCACGTAATGCAAAAAATATAACACGGCATTTTATTGAACACCACAAAAACAGACATAAAAACACTTAAAATACAATAAAGTGCAACACACCCCTATATATCCAAATAAATATGCAGCAAATTCATAAAGAATCCACCTATAGGCTACTGTGTACAAACATATCAAGTGCTGACAAGTAAGTAAATATCCTGAACAGTAGGACCATAAACATATTACATCATATATATACAGAAAGGCAGAGGACCCTAAATACAACAGCTCTAGTACCCAAATAACCAAATAGTTGATAAACGACTGGTGAGTCAATAAATTTGGAGTAACATGAAAGGGTACAGATATATACGCTGAAAGATACCTAGGTGTCTGAACACGGCTGACAAAATACAGCACACGTAGTGTGTAGTCACAGGAGCCAGAGTCAAAGTGCTCCTATAAGATGGTAAAGGCAGCGTAACCCCACCAAAATACTCAGCTGGATCCAGAGTGTAATAGAAGGAGGTCCATAAGCCAAAAAGCTAGAATGCTGCTGCAAATGCGTGTGTCAAAAAATGACCAGCAGATACCATGGAGGGGGTGTGGGTAGAACGCCCCACGCGTATCGCCGCCTGCAGCGGCTTCGTCAGGGGAAGTGGGGTATGTGGTGAACACCATGCATATAAATAAGAGCTCTAATCAATAGAATGCCCTACCGGTGTGGCGCTCCCAGGAGGGAGAGGAGCGGCGGAAGTGATGTGCGGCCGCGCATGGGAGAAGAGGAAATAACAGGATGGGGATAACGGAGGCCTCCGTGAATCAAAGGTCCGCGCGTGCGCAGACGCGGCTCAAGAAAAGAGCCGCGCCGCGCACGCGTAGGACACGGATGAATCATATGGTAGGGACAGAGTGCCAGAACCAAGCCGCATTACGCATGCGCCGGGCCTGGAGAGCCAAAGTAGTGAAAGTGGGGAGCCGGCAGGTCCGCAAAAGGACCTAGAAATGACAGGATAAGGGGCTGAAATATATGTACATATGAAGGACCAGAAATAAACGGTCCCTAAAAGACCTAAATGTTGAAAAAAACATATTAAATGTAAATGTCAAACAATGCACACTATAAAGTACAAATCAGATTAGTGGGACTCATCCAGGAAGGACCAAGGGGGAAACACTGGAAAATTATTTTTATTTCCATGAACGTATATATATACTGGAGGGCAGCCAATGTGAGATAATACCCCCCTTTGGCCATGTCAAGAGTGAAAGTCAATGGGGCCGATGATCCCTCTCCATTCCATGTCCTGACCAAAAATAGTTGATGCAGAATCGCCGGGAACGCTACAGCATCTATGCAATTTTCATTTCAGTCTTCTCCAGTTCCAAGAGTCAAAAGAAGTCCATTCATAAAGTAACAATGAAAGAAGACAGGACATGTACAGAAGAGCCGCCCGTCCATTAAAGATGATAAGGGATGAATATCCAGTTCCAATCCGCCCAGATCTGGCCCGTCGTCCCATGCAGAGTAGGTGCCAATATCAACGATTCCGTTAATAAAAAAGAAGTCCATTGATGATATAACTCCAACCATGGCAAGTATAGATCGCATATGTCCCGCAGTAGGGTATAGAGGAGAGCAAAATAGACACTCAACTTATTTCCAGGCTATAATGCCAAAGGGCAGAGCCAGAACGGGTGGATAGCTGGGAATAAAAAAGAGAGAAAAGGGCAAAGCCATTAATGCCATAAACCAATAAAAAATAGGAACAACAGCAATGACAAAAAATAATAAAAGAACGGAAAACCCCCCCCCAAAATGACTGGATTAGCCCAGGAACCCTGTAAACAGGAGTTCCTCATTAAGGTCTGAGGGATATACTGCTTGAAGTTGAAAGATCCACCTGGACTCGATTTGCAGAAGATGTTTACGTTTATCACCCCCTCTCTCATTGGGTGCAAGCTTTTGCAGGCCCACCACCTTCAAATTGGACGAAGAGCCCCCATGTTTGGCCAAAAAGTGTTCAGCTACCGGAGTGAGGACCCTGCCCTTTCTCTGATCCGATGTCGCTAGATGAATCGTGGAGATATATATACGTTCATGGAAATAAATATAATTTTCCAGTGTTTCCCCCTTGGTCCTTCCTGGATGAGTCCCACTAATCTGATTTGTACTTTATAGTGTGCATTGTTTGACATTTACATTTAATATGTTTTTTTCAACATTTATGTCTTTTAGGGACCGTTTATTTCTGGTCTTTCGTATGTACATCTCTTTCAGCCCCTTATCCTGTCATTACTAGGTCCTTTTGCGGACCTGCCGGCTCCCCACTTTCACTACTTTGGCTCTCCCGGCCCGGCGCATGCGTAATGCGGCTTGGTTCTGGCACTCTGTCCCTACCATATGATTCATCCGTGTCCTACGCGTGCGCGGCGCGGCTCTTTTCTTGAGCCGCGTCTGCGCACGCGCGGACCTTTGATTCACGGAGGCCTCCGTTGTCCCCATCCTGTTATTTCCTCTTCTTCCATGCGCGGCCGCACATCACTTCCGCCGCTCCTCTCCCTCCTGGGAGCGACACACCGGTAGGGCATTCTATTGATTAGAGCTCTTATTTATATGCATGGTGTTCACCACATACCCCACTTCCCCTGACGAAGCCGCTGCAGGCGGCGACACGCGTGGGGCGTTCTACCCACACCCCCTCCATGGTATCTGCTGGTCATTTTTTGACACACGCATTTGCAGCAGCATTCTAGCTTTTTGGCTTATGGACCTCCTTCTATTACACTCTGGATCCAGCTGAGTATTTTGGTGGGGTTACGCTGCCTTTACCATCTTATAGGAGCACTTTGACTCTGGCTCCTGTGACTACACACTACGTGTGCTGTATTTTGTCAGCCGTGTTCAGACACCTAGGTGTCTTTCAGCGTATATATCTGTACCCTTTCATGTTACTCCAAATTTATTGACTCACCAGTCGTTTATCAACTATTTGGTTATTTGGGTACTAGAGCTGTTGTATTTAGGGTCCTCTGCCTTTCTGTATATATATGATGTAATATGTTTATGGTCCTACTGTTCAGGATATTTACTTACTTGTCAGCACTTGATATGTTTGTACACAGTAGCCTATAGGTGGATTCTTTATGAATTTGCTGCATATTTATTTGGATATATAGGGGTGTGTTGCACTTTATTGTATTTTAAGTGTTTTTATGTCTGTTTTTGTGGTGTTCAATAAAATGCCATGTTATATTTTTTGCATTACGTGGTTGTGCAGTCCTTGTTTAGTCCATTCTTTTTCTCTTTTCCTTTGGTCATATACATTAGTGGACTAGGTTTTGCACCCAAGTTTCATTGGAGATACAGCTAGAGTGCACCCTCTATTTATTTATATATTTTACATGGGGTAGAATGGATACTCATGAGGGCATTATGCGAGAACATATGGCTGGAACCAGGAATGAGATAAACGGGGCCAGGATGGGGAATATTATTACCATAGGGGCTAATTAAGGGATATTATTACTGCAGTGATGTATTTATTTTATCTTTTGAGTATACTGTTTTAAATGGGGGGGCGGTCCTGTTACTATGTAGAGTGACACTATATCGCCTTTTTTTCTTCATGTGGTGTAATGTAGAAGCTGTGAAAAATTAAGTAATGTGTTCTGCAAGCGGAGCTTGAGATAACTGTGTTATTTCCTGCAGAAACGAGTCCTGGCTGGAAGAAATGATGGCGATTTGTTCTGGATGAAAGATGAAAGACTTCAAGTAGAAACGTCACTGGTGAGTCAGTGTTACCTATACACTGACACTATACACTGTATACTATATACAGAGGTCCTGTGTACAATGTCACCAGTGATCACTGTATTACCTCTACACAGCCACTGCATACTAAGTACAGATCTCCTGTGAATACTGGCACTTATGGTGATAGTATTGTGGGGTTTTTTTTACTGATCAGTATTGTAGTATTCAGTCACTATGTGGTGGTAATATGTGGTCTGGAAATGGTGTTGTGGTATGTGTCCCTTGTATGTGCTATTTGGTCACCCAGAGGTGGTAATATGTGGTCTTGACATGGTGCGGTGGTATTTGTTCCTTGTATGTGATATTGGTCAAAATATACCTAAATTGTATTGCATATTTTAACAAATATTTAATAGGTTACAGTAGAGTAGGGCCCGGCCATTTTTCTGGAATAATCTGGTTCAGGTATAACATGACCCCCGTCCCATGACCCCATCACATGACCGGGGGGCCCACAGTGTCTGAACAGCCTGGGGCCCTGGCTACCCTTAATCCACCCCTGTATGTATGTGATTCTCCAGAATTTCTTTTAGTCTTCGCCTGATGAAGAGACCTGTGTAGTCTGGAAAGCTTGCAATTTGTTACCATCTTTTCAGTTAGCCATTAAAAGGTATCAACCACTGAGGACTATCAATTCTAAATATTTTTTTATCCTGCACAGGCAGCATTAATATTGGTACTTTTCTATTTATGGTCCCATGTTATGACTAGGGTTGAGCGAAACGGGTCGTTCATTTTCAAAAGTCGCCGATTTTTGGCAAAGTCGGGTTTCATGAAACCCGATCCGACCCCTGTGCGGGGTCGGCCATGCGGTACGCGACTTTCGCGCCAAAGTCGCGTTTCAATGACGCGAAAAGCGCCATTTCTCAGCCAATGAAGGTAAACGCAGAGTGTGGGCAGCGTGATGACATAGGTCCTGGTCCCCACCATCTTAGAGAAGGGCATTGCAGTGATTGGCTTGCTGTCCGCGGCGTCACAGGGGCTATAAAGGGGCGTTCCCGCCGACCGCCATGTTACTGCTGCTGATCTGAGCTTAGGGAGAGGTTGCTGCCGCTTCGTCAGAAGCAGGGATAGCGTTAGGCAGGGTCCATTAACCACCAAACCGCTTGTGCTGTAGCGATTTCCACTGCCCAACACCACCTTCGGTGTGCAGGGACAGTGGAAGCTACATTTTTTTTTTCCCCCCCTCAGCGCTGTAGCTCATTGGGCTGCCCTAGAAGGCTCCCTGATAGCTGCATTGCTGTGTGTACGCCGCTGTGCAAACCAACTGCTTTTTTCAAAGCACAAATCCTCTTGTTCCTTCCTTTCTGCACAGCTATCTTTTTGGTTTGTACACACTTTTTATTTAATTTGTGCATCAGTCCACTCCTTATTGCTGCCTGCCATACCTGGCTAAAATTACTGCAGGGAGATAGTAATTGAAGGACACTCCCTGTTTTTTTTTTTTTTTTGTGGGAGATTAAGATTGACATTTCTGCTAGAGTGCCATCCCTGTCTGTGTCATCTCGCACTCAGTGGGCCATAGAAAGCCTATTTATTTTTTTGCTTGATTTGGGTTATAAAATCTACCTGAAAAAATCACTACATCAATCAGTGGGAGAAAAATATTGGCCTCAGGGCTTGTGTGCCACTCTTGACTCCTGTGTGCATCATCACTCACTCAGTGGGCCATAGAAAGCCTATTTATTTTTTTGCTTGATTTTGGTTCTAAAATCTACCTGAAAAAATCACTACATCAATCAGTGGGAGAAAAATATTGGCCTCAGGGCTTGTGTGCCACTCCTGACTCCTGTGTGCGTCATCTCTCACTCAGTGGGCCATAGAAAGCCTTTTTTTGTTTTATTTGTTTTCTAAATTCTCCCTGAAAAAATCATTTTATTTTCTTTGGTTTCTAAATTCTTCCTGAAAAAATCATTTTATTCTATTTTTTTTTTTCCTAAAGTCTCCCTGAAAAAAAAACAAAAAAAAAAAACAAATCAGTGGGAGATTAATATTGCCCTTTCTGCTTGTGTGCCAGTCTTGACTCCTGGGTGTGCCATCTCTCTCTCTCTCTCCAATTGTGGGCCATAGAAAGCCTATTATTTTTTTAGCTTGATTTGGGTTCCAAAATCTACCTGAAAAAATCACTACATCAATTAGTGGGAGATAAATATTGGCCTCTGGGCTTGTGTGCCACTCCTGACTCCTGTGTGCGTCATCTCTCACTCAGTGGGCCATAGAAAGCCTTTTTTTGTTTTATTTGTTTTCTAAATTCTCCCTGAAAAAATCATTTTATTTTATTTGGTTTCTAAATTCTTCCTGAAAAAATCATTTTATTCTATTTTTTTTTTTCCTAAAGTCTCCCTGAAAAAAAAAACCAAAAAACAAATCAGTGGGAGATTAATATTGCCCTTTCTGCTTGTGTGCCAGTCTTGACTCCTGGGTGTGCCATCTCTCTCTCTCTCTCTCTCCAATTGTGGGCCATAGAAAGCCTATTATTTTTTTTAGCTTGATTTGGGTTCCAAAATCTACCTGAAAAAATCACTACATCAATCAGTGGGAGATAAATATTGGCCTCTGGGCTTGTGTGCCACTCCTGACTCCTGTGTGCGTCATCTCTCACTCAGTGGGCCATAGAAAGTCTTTTTTTGTTTTATTTGTTTTCTAAATTCTCCCTGAAAAAATCATTTTATTTTATTTGGTTTCTAAATTCTTCCTGAAAAAATCATTTTATTCTATTATTTTTTTTCCTAAAGTCTCCCTTAAAAAAAAAAAAAAATCAAATCAGTGGGAGATTAATATTTACATTTGTGCTTCAGTGACAGTCCTGCGTGTGTGGCATCTCTCTCATTTGTTGCCACCAACAACAGAGTGTGTAACATTGTGCCTGATTTTCGTTGTGGTCTCACTCACCTGTAAAGGGGTAGCTAAATCATACTGAAGTTATAGCTCACCGTGTAATTTGTGTGACAGCAACAAATACCGTTAGTTTGTTTACGTTTTTAAAACAATGAGGAAGTATGGTGGAAGAGGTCGTGGCCGGGGGCGTTCATTGTCAGCTGGTAATGAGGGTAGTGGTAGTGGTGGAGCATCAGCTGGTCGTGGGAAAAAAAATATTGCACCTAAGTCTGGAGCTGTGGAGCCAGGTTCGTCGTCTGGCTACACAAGGCCTCGAACGCTCCCTTTTCTGGGAGTAGGAAAACCGCTTTTAAAGCCGGAGCAGCAAGAGCAAGTTTTGGCTTATCTTGCTGACTCAGCCTCTAGCTCTTTTACCTCCTCTCGTGAAACTGGTAAATGTCAAAGCAGCGCGTCGTTAGTGGATGTTCACGGTCAGGGACAAGTCGCTTCCTTGTCCTCTTCAGCAAAAACAACAACAGAGAAGAATTCAGCAGGCGACACAACGGGTTACTCCATGGAGCTCTTTACACATACCGTCCCTGGCTTAGAAAGTGAAGCAGTTAACAGTCCATGCCCATTACAAGTTGAATCTAACATGGAGTGCACTGATGCACAGCCACAGCCAGACTACTATGCTGGTCCTTTGACTCAGACCACAACATTGCCCTCGCAGGGTGCTGATCAAGAATCAGACCCTGATGAGACTATGTTGCCCCATCACGAACGCTATACCACCGACCGACACGGTGATACAGACGAAGTTGCACACGAGCTACAAGAAGAGGTAATAGATGACCCAGTTCTTGACCCCGATTGGCAGCCATTGGGGGAACAGGGTGCAGGCGGCAGCAGTTCTGAAGCGGAGGAGGAGGGGCCGCAGCAGGCATCAACATCGCAACAGGTTCCATCTGCCGGGCCCGTATCTTGCCCAAAACGCGTGTCAAAGCCAAAACCTGTTGGAGGACAGCGTGGCCATCCGGTTAAAGCTCAGTCTGCAATGCCTGAAAAGGTATCCGATGCTAGAAAGAGTGCAGTCTGGCATTTTTTTAAACAACATCCAATTGATCAGCGCAAAGTCATCTGTCAAAAATGTTCAACTACCTTAAGCAGAGGACAGAATCTGAAAAGTCTCAATACAAGTTGCATGCATAGACATTTAACCACCATGCATTTGCAAGCCTGGACTAACTACCAAACGTCCCTTAAGGTTGTAGCACCCTCGGCCAATGAAGCTAGTCAGCAACGCAACATCCCTTCCGGCAGTGTAGGGCCACCATTTTCCGCACCACCTGCAGTATCTGTGCAGGTTTCTTTGCCAGGCCAAAGCAGTCAGGGTCAGGGAATCACCAGTTTCGTAGTAGGAAACACTGCATCTAGGGCACCGGTGGCAACAATACCATCTCCCACCGTCTCTCAGTCTGCCATGTCCACCGGCACCCCCGCTAGTTCCACGATCTCCAGCTCTCCAGTCCAGCTCACCCTACATGAGACTATGGTTAGAAAAAGGAAGTACTTAGCCTCGCATCCGCGTACACAGGGTTTGAACGCACACATAGCTAGACTAATCTCGTTAGAGATGATGCCCTACCAGTTAGTTGAAAGCGAAGCTTTCAAAGCCCTGATGGACTACGCTGTACCACGCTACGAGCTACCCAGTCGACACTTTTTTTCCAGAAAAGCCATCCCAGCCCTCCACCAGCATGTTAAAGAGCGCATCGTCCATGCACTCAGGCAATCTGTGAGCACAAAGGTGCACCTGACAACAGATGCATGGACCAGTAGGCATGGCCAGGGACGTTACGTGTCCATCACGGCACACTGGGTAAATGTGGTGGATGCAGGGTCCACAGGGGACAGCAAGTTTGGGACAGTTCTGCCTAGCCCACGGTCTAGGAAACAATTGGCTGTAGCCGTTCGCACCCCCTCCTCCTCCTCTTCGTCCTCCTGCAGAAGCGAGAGCTCGTCCACAGACCGCAGTCGCACAACCACTCCATCCGCAGCTGCCACTGTTGCACACCAGGTCTCCCATTATGGGGCAGCTACTGGCAAACGTCAGCAGGCTGTATTGGCTATGAAGTGTTTGGGCGACAACAGACACACCGCGGAAGTTCTGTCCGAGTTCTTGCAGAAAGAAACGCAGTCGTGGCTGGGCACTGTAGATCTTGAGGCAGGCAAGGTAGTGAGTGATAACGGAAGGAATTTCATGGCTGCCATCTCCCTTTCCCAACTGAAACACATTCCTTGCCTGGCTCACACCTTAAACCTGGTGGTGCAGTGCTTCCTGAAAAGTTATCCGGGGTTATCCGACCTGCTCCTCAAAGTGCGTGGACTTTGCTCACATATCCGCCGTTCGCCCGTACACTCCAGCCGTATGCAGACCTATCAGCGTTCTTTGAACCTTCCCCAGCATCGCCTAATCATAGACGTTGCAACAAGGTGGAACTCAACACTGCACATGCTTCAGAGACTGTGTGAACAGAGGCGGGCTGTTATGTTTTTGTGGGAGGATACACATACACGGGCAGGCAGTAGGATGGCAGACATGGAGTTGTCAGGTGTGCAGTGGTCGAAGATTCAAGACATGTGTCAAGTCCTACAGTGTTTTGAGGAATGCACACGGCTGGTTAGTGCAGACAACGCCATAATAAGCATGAGCATCCCCTTAATGCGTCTGCTGATGCAAAGTTTGACGCACATAAAGGATCAGGCGTCTGCAGCTGAGGAAGAGGAAAGCCTTGATGACAGTCAGCCATTGTCTGGCCAGGGCAGTGTACAGGACGAGGTAGCGGGCGAAGAGGAGCAGGAGGACGAGGAGGATGATGGGGATGATTATATTTTTAATGAGGAAGCTTTTCCGGGGACACAAGTGACGTGGATTTGCCTGAAACTGCCCCTCAACCAAGCACAACCGCAGATTTGAGAACTGGAACTTTGGCCCACATGGCGGATTATGCCTTACGTATCCTCAAAAGGGACACACGCATAACTAAAATGATGAATGATGACGATTACTGGTTGGCCTGCCTCCTTGATCCTCGCTATAAAGGCAAATTGCAAAATATAATGCCACATGAGAACTTGGAACTAATATTAGCAACCAAACAATCAACTCTTGTTGACCGTTTGCTTCTGGCATTCCCTGCACACAGCGCCCGTGATCGTTCTCACACGAGCTGCAGGGGCCAGCAGACCAGAGGAGTTAGAGGGGCAGAAATCAGAAGTGGCGTTGGCCAGAGGGGTTTTCTGACCAGGTTGTGGAGTGATTTTGCTATGACCGCAGACAGGACAGGTACTGCAGCATCAATTCAAAGTGACAGGAGACAACATTTGTCCAGTATGGTTACAAACTATTTTTCATCCCTTATCGATGTTCTCCCTCAACCGTCATTCCCATTTGATTACTGGGCATCAAAATTAGACACCTGGCCAGAATTGGCAGAATATGCATTGCAGGAGCTTGCTTGCCCGGCAGCTAGTGTCCTATCAGAAAGAGTATTCAGTGCTGCAGGTTCAATACTAACAGAAAAAAGGACTCGTCTGGCTACCCAAAATGTAGATGATCTAACCTTCATTAAAATGAACCACAACTGGATTTCGAAATCTTTTGCCCCACCTTGCCCGGCTGACACCTAGCTTTCCTATGAAAAGGTCTTGCCTGTGGACTATTCTGAATGCCTTTTCCAATCTCGTAATTTTCTGCACCTGATTGTCCAGCATACGACATGTTTACACCTCACTAAATGGCCAAACTCCCCACACGGGGCCGTGGTATCGACACTTGGCGACAGCACCCGTGAGAGTGCAGTTTGTCTGAAGAGGTGGGTGAGCCCGCTTTTGGTCGACGGCACTGCCACTGGGTCCCTCCTAGTACAATAAAGTGTCTCTGGCGGTGGTGGTGCGCACCCAACGTCAGACACACCGTTGTAATATGAGGGGCCCTGGGCCTGTACCGCCGGCCACAAGACAGTTTCCCCCCACCCCAGCTCAAACAGTGCTCTACCACTTGCAAAATTATCTCACAGCTCCACCAATGTTTAGTCTATGCGCTGACATCCTTCAATGCCTGCCACTGACAATACCATTGTATTGACATTTTTGTTATGTTAGGCCTTCGATGCCTGTCTGTGGTCACTCCTTCCACTAGGCCTCCACTGACCACACCACTGCTGCCCGTGTACCCCTGGAACCAATTTAAAATTGCCTACAGCCATGTGTTATTATTTTAGGACTTCGATGCCTGTCTGCGGTCACTCCTTCCACTAGGCCTCCACTGACCACACCACTGCTGCCCGTGTACCCCTGGAACCAATTTAAAATTGCCTACAGCCATGTGTTATTATTTTAGGCCTTCGATGCCTGTCTGCGGTGACTCCTTCCAGTAGGCCTCCACTGACCACACCACTGCTGCCCTTGTACCCCTGGAACCAATTTAAAATTGCCTACAGCCATGTGTTATTATTTTAGGCCTTCGATGCCTGTCTGCGGTCACTCCTTCCACTAGGCCTCCACTGACCACACCACTGCTGCCCGTGTACCCCTGGAACCAATTTAAAATTGCCTACAGCCATGTGTTATTATTTTAGGCCTTCGATGCCTGTCTGCGGTCACTCCTTCCACTAGGCCTCCACTGACCACACCACTGCTGCCCGTGTACCCCTGGAACCAGTTTAAAATTGCCTACAGCCATGTGTTATTATTTTAGGCCTTCGATGCCTGTCTGCGGTGACTCCTTCCAGTAGGCCTCCACTGACCACACCACTGCTGCCCGTGTACCCCTGGAACCAATTTAAAATTGCCTACAGCCATGTGTTATTATTTTAGGCCTTCGATGCCTGTCTGCGGTCACTCCTTCCACTAGGCCTCCACTGACCACACCACTGCTGCCCGTGTACCCCTGGAACCAATTTAAAATTGCTTACAGCCATGTGTTATTATTTTAGGCCTTCGATGCCTGTCTGCGGTCACTCCTTCCACTAGGCCTCCACTGACCACACCACTGCTGCCCGTGTACCCCTGGAACCAATTTAAAATTGCCTACAGCCATGTGTTATTATTTTAGGCCTTCGATGCCTGTCTGCGGTCACGCCTTCCACTAGGCCTCCACTGACCACACCACTGCTGCCCGTGTACCCCTGGAACCAATTTAAAATTGCCTTCAGCCATGTGTTATTATTTTAGGCCTTCGATGCCTGTCTGCGGTCACTCCTTCCACTAGGCCTCCACTGACCACACCACTGCTGCCCGTGTACCCCTGGAACCAATTTAAAATTGCCTACAGCCATGTGTTATTATTTTAGGCCTTCGATGCCTGTCTGCGGTGACTCCTTCCAGTAGGCCTCCACTGACCACACCACTGCTGCCCGTGTACCCCTGGAACCAATTTAAAATTGCCTACAGCCATGTGTTATTATTTTAGGCCTTTGATGCCTGTCTGCGGTCACTCCTTCCACTAGGCCTCCACTGACCACACCACTGCTGCCCGTGTACCCCTGGAACCAATTTAAAATTGCCTACAGCCATGTGTTATTATTTTAGGCCTTCGATGCCTGTCTGCGGTGACTCCTTCCACTAGGCCTCCAGTGACCACACCACTGCTGCCCGTATACCCCTGGAACCAATTTAAAATTGCCTACAGCCATGTGTTATTATTTTAGGCCTTCGATGCCTGTCTGCGGTGGCTCCTTCCACTAGGCCTCCACTGACCACACCACTGCTGCCCGTGTACCTCTGGAACCAATTTAAAATTGCCTACAGCCATGTGTTATTATTTTAGGCCTTCGATGCCTGTCTGCGGTGACTCCTTCCACTAGGCCTCCACTGACCACACCACTGCTGCCCGTGTACCCCTGGAACCAATTTAAAATTGACTACAGCCATGTGTTATTATTTTAGGCCTTCGATGCCTGTCTGCGGTCACTCCTTCCACTAGGCCTCCACTGACCACACCACTGCTGCCCGTGTACCCCTGGAACCAATTTAAAATTGCCTACAGCCATGTGTTATTATTTTAGGCCTTCGATGCCTGTCTGCGGTCACTCCTTCCACTAGGCCTCCACTGACCACACCACTGCTGCCCGTGTACCCCTGGAACCAATTTAAAATTGCCTACAGCCATGTGTTATTATTTTAGGCCTTCGATGCCTGTCTGCGGTCACTCCTTCCACTAGGCCTCCACTGACCACACCACTGCTGCCCGTGTACCCCTGGAACCAACATCAGAAAATATAAAAATAAGTATGTTGCTTATAAAAAAGAAAATACTGGAGAGATATCAAATGCAGACATTTTAACATTAAAAACAAACACATACAACAAAAATCTGGTACAGTACTAAAAATGGCCACCAGCTACAATAACTTTCTCCTGCAAGTAGTTAACTGAAAGGTTTTTTCAATTTTAAACACAGATATGGCATCCACCGAGTGTTGTCCTGTCGCGTCTTCTTTATATTATTGCCAAGAAGATGCAAAACAATGAAAATAATAAAATCATTATTTACCAAAAAAATAGAGTAAGTCAAAATCACATTGCAAATAAACATTCATTACAAATAAAGAAGCAGGGCGCGTCCGAGGGTGAGTATATACCTAATAAGAATATAATCACCCTCAGACGCGCCCTGCTTCTTTCCGACAGCCTTCCTTCCTAAGAATCAGCCCTTCCGTGGTGTAGAGAGAGGGTTTGTTACACTCCAAGGTGTTCCCCAGGTTGCCTTTCCTGAGCTTCGATCTTCCGGCTCTCGTTTAGTAGTTGTTGGAAACTACGCTGCATTGGGCCTACAAATTGGGTATGGGGTGTAGAGAGATGGTGTGTTACACTCCAAGGTGTTCCCCAGGTTTCCTCTCCATTGCTTCGATCTTCATGCTCTCGTTTAGTAGTTGTTGGAAACTACGCTGCATTAGGCCTACAAATTGGGTATGGGGTGTAGAGAGATGGTGTGTTACACTCCAAGGTGTTCCCCAGGTTTCCTCTCCATTGCTTCGATCTTCCGGCTCTCGTTTAGTAGTTGTTGGAAACTACGCTGCATTAGGCCTACAAATTGGGCATGGGGTGTAGAGAGATGGTGTGTTACACTCCAAGGTGTTCCCCAGGTTTCCTCTCCATTGCTTCGATCTTCCGGCTCTCGTTTAGTAGTTGTTGGAAACTACGCTGCATTAGGCCTACAAATTGGGTATGGGGTGTAGAGAGATGGTGTTTTCCACTGTAGAGAGATGGTGTGTTCCACTCCAAGGTGTTCCCCAGGTTTCCTCGCCAATGCTTCGATCATCATGCTCTCGTTTAGTAGTTGTTGGAAACTACGCTGCATTAGGCCTACAAATTGGGTATGGGGTGTAGAGAGATGGTGTGTTCCACTCCAAGGTGTTCCCCAGGTTTCCTCTCCATTGCTTCGATCTTCATGCTCTCATTTAGTAGTTGTTGGAAACTACGCTGCATTAGGCCTACAAATTGGGAATGGGGTGTAGAGAGATGGTGTGTTACACTCCAAGGTGTTCCCCAGGTTTCCTCTCCATTGCTTCGATCTTCATGCTCTCGTTTAGTAGTTGTTGGAAACTACGCTGCATTAGGCCTACAAATTGGGTATGGGGTGTAGAGAGATGGTGTGTTACACTCCAAGGTGTTCCCCAGGTTTCCTCTCCATTGCTTCGATCTTCCGGCTCTCGTTTAGTAGTTGTTGGAAACTACGCTGCATTAGGCCTACAAATTGGGTATGGGGTGTAGAGAGATGGTGTGTTACACTCCAAGGTGTTCCCCAGGTTTCCTCTCCATTGCTTCGATCTTCCGGCTCTCGTTTAGTAGTTGTTGGAAACTACGCTGCATTAGGCCTACAAATTGGGTATGGGGTGTAGAGAGATGGTGTGTTACACTCCAAGGTGTTCCCCAGGTTTCCTCTCCATTGCTTCGATCTTCCGGCTCTCGTTTAGTAGTTGTTGGAAACTACGCTGCATTAGGCCTACAAATTGGGTATGGGGTGTAGAGAGATGGTGTGTTACACTCCAAGGTGTTCCCCAGGTTTCCTCTCCATTGCTTCTATCTTCCGGCTCTCGTTTAGTAGTTGTTGGAAACTATGCTGCATTAGGCCTACAAATTGGGTATGGGGTGTAGAGAGATGGTGTGTTCCACTGTAGAGAGATGGTGTGTTCCACTCCAAGGTGTTCCCCAGGTTTCCTCGCCAATGCTTCGATCATCATGCTCTCGTTTAGTAGTTGTTGGAAACTACGCTGCATTAGGCCTACAAATTGGGTATGGGGTGTAGAGAGATGGTGTGTTCCACTCCAAGGTGTTCCCCAGGTTTCCTCTCCATTGCTTCGATCTTCATGCTCTCGTTTAGTAGTTGTTGGAAACTACGCTGCATTAGGCCTACAAATTGGGAATGGGGTGTAGAGAGATGGTGTGTTACACTCCAAGGTGTTCCCCAGGTTTCCTCTCCATTGCTTCGATCTTCATGCTCTCGTTTAGTAGTTGTTGGAAACTACGCTGCATTAGGCCTACAAATTGGGTATGGGGTGTAGAGAGATGGTGTGTTACACTCCAAGGTGTTCCCCAGGTTTCCTCTCCATTGCTTCGATCTTCCGGCTCTCGTTTAGTAGTTGTTGGAAACTACGCTGCATTAGGCCTACAAATTGGGTATGGGGTGTAGAGAGATGGTGTGTTACACTCCAAGGTGTTCCCCAGGTTTCCTCTCCATTGCTTCGATCTTCCGGCTCTCGTTTAGTAGTTGTTGGAAACTACGCTGCATTAGGCCTACAAATTGGGTATGGGGTGTAGAGAGATGGAGTGTTACACTCCAAGGTGTTCCCCAGGTTTCCTCTCCATTGCTTCGATCTTCCGGCTCTCGTTTAGTAGTTGTTGGAAACTACGCTGCATTAGGCCTACAAATTGGGTATGGGGTGTAGAGAGATGGTGTGTTACACTCCAAGGTGTTCCCCAGGTTTCCTCTCCATTGCTACTATCTTCCGGCTCTCGTTTAGTAGTTGTTGGAAACTATGCTGCATTAGGCCTACAAATTGGGTATAGGGTGTAGAGAGATGGTGTGTTCTACTGTAGAGAGATGGTGTGTTCCACTCCAAGGTGTTCCCCAGGTTTCCTCGCCAATGCTTCGATCATCATGCTCTCGTTTAGTAGTTGTTGGAAACTACGCTGCATTAGGCCTACAAATTGGGTATGGGGTGTAGAGAGATGGTGTGTTCCACTCCAAGGTGTTCCCCAGGTTTCCTCGCCAATGCTTCGATCATCATGCTCTCGTTTAGTAGTTGTTGGAAACTACGCTGCATTAGGCCAACAAATTGGGTATGGGGTGTAGAGAGATGGTGTGTTCCACTCCAAGGTGTTCCCCAGGTTTCCTCGCCAATGCTTCGATCATCATGCTCTCGTTTAGTAGTTGTTGGAAACTACGCTGCATTAGACCTACAAATTGGGTATGGGGTGTAGAGAGATGGTGTGTTCCACTCCAAGGTGTTCTCCAGGTTGCCTTTCCTGAACTTCTATCTTCAGGCTCTCATTAAATTGTGGTTAAACGGAACAACTGCTTTTGGCGTACTAGTTGGTTTGGGGCCTACTATCGGTGTCTGCCGCTCCTTGCTGTTCTCCTGGTTTCCTGTCCTGAAATTCCGTTTTCAGGCGCTCGTTAAGTAGTTGTTAATGTTAGACTGCATTTGGCCTACTAGTTGGGTTGGGGCCTACTATCGGTGTCTGCCACTCCTTGCTGTTCTCCTCCACTGAACAAAGCTGTGCCGCCTGTTTACTACTGTTGCCAATTTTGAACTGCATTTCGACTACTTACTGATTTGGGCCTACTCTCTGTGTCAGCCTCTCATTCCAGTTGTCCTCCACTGCAATGCCCCCTGATTAGTCCTGTGTTACCAATTTTGAACTGCATTTAGCCCACTTTATTCTTTGGGCCTATATCTGTGTTTCCTCCTCATCCTGCCCATTGCCCAGCCAGTGATAGATGAGTCTGCTGGTACATTGACCCATAACGCAACATTTCCCATGCACGCTACACTGCAAGATTGTGACCCTGCTGAAAGTCAGGTCCCCCTTCCCGCATACCATACCACCTTACACGGGGACAAACAGGAAGGTGCAGATGAAAGTGCAGGTTCCTTCATCAGGTGGGGGGAGGAATACTAGTTGGCGACGTCACGGGCACAGGGCCTCTCATGGTACGCAAAAGTGTTGCTGCCGGTGGGAGGCGCCCCCGCCGTGCAAACACACCGCTGTACTTTGAGGGGCCCTGTGCCAGTGCCAATGCCAACGAGTGGGCCCCCCCTGCTTGCTCAGGTTCACAGCACTTGCAAAGTTGAAATACTTACCTCTCCCTGCTCCACTGCCGTGACGTGGTCCAGATTTCCTGGGCCCACTAATTACTTGAACCAGCCCTACCCACCACAACTTTAGCCAAATGACCCCCAATTTCAAATGCCTTCCAATTATTATAAGGTAAATTACGCTTGACAAGCTTCATTAAGAAGAATGGATGGTTTTGACATTAAAATGGGCACTCTAGGTGTTTTCCTGGCCCCCACTCACTGCCGACTATGCTGCCCCATTGACTTGCATTGGGTTTCGTGTTTCGGTCGATCCCGACTTTACGTCATAATCGGCCGATTTCACTCGACCCGACTTTTGAGATAGTCGGGTTTCGCGAAACCCGGCTCGACTCTAAAAAGGTCAAGGTCGCTCAACTCTAGTTATGACTATAATTTGTATTTTTGCTATTCCTTTATCTTCCTGAGCAAAGCTCATTTTACATCATATTAATAAAAGTTAGGTTTTATTCATGGTACCCTCCTTGCTTTTGGTCAAAATGCAAGATAAGCTTCATTGATGAAAATATAAAAAAAAGTTTTAAGCTATACATTGCACCAAGGTCTCCCAGGATCACTGGAGCAGATAGTTAGCTCCTAATTCCAGCCACCCATTTCAAGTCCCAACTACCTAATATAGCAGCATCGTAAGCAAACAATTCAGGCTAGGGGCATGAAAATGCTGTTTGCTTCTACAGTCCTGCTTGAGAAGGCTAGAAAGTTAAGCTGAATTTTCACAGTTGCTTTATAATTTCTATTTGCAAATACTTATGCTTTGCTGGCATAAAAATACAAGTAGCAATACCATTTCCAGTACAAAAGCAAAATTAGTCACTTTTCAAATATGAAAAAAATGTCTTGGATGCACAGCATGAATTCAAGTTTAGAATTATTTGTATACATTTATTTCCATCCTTAACAGAGAAGCCTATTTTTACCGCTCTGAATAAAATATTAGCATGATTTACATAGTTTAATACTTTCGTCTGAATAAAGCTTTTACCAGGTAAGTCATTATTTTTCATGTTTTAAATATTTCTCATACAGATGCAAATCACTTTCTCTATGTTAAGAAACTACAAAAGCAATTTATACTTTAGCAATACATTCAAGCACAGACATCTATACAATAGGTAAAAGTCCTTTAATAAACATTCATTTTTAAATTATTGTGATAATTTAATTTGATGTTATAATTTCACTTATGCGAAAAAACACCCACTTTCCCAGTGGATCAAAGAAGCATATAAAAAAATGAAATCACTAAATTAAACTTTAAAACTTTGTTTCAATTTTATAAATACTGTGATTTTCGGCCATATTATTATTCATATGCAATTTGTAATTATATTTTTTGCTAACTCATCTGAAAGATATCTGTGAAACGTTCTATACATTTAGCCAAGGATACCATAGATCACAACAGTTTAAAATTCCCAAACTTTTCACATTTAATTGCAATTGTGATAACACAAAACTCAAAGTAAAAAGTATTACTTACATTAATCTTACTAGGGGAGTTTAATGTTAGTAAACACATTGCCCAATTAGAAAGTAGGTATATTTGAACTCTTGAAACTGTTAATTCCCCTGAGGTACAATAAGACCCTATCATTTCTCAGGTGCAATCTCACAATTTTTTACCCTTTTTATTTTTATTTGTTTTACCATATTTTTATTAGTTTTATCATCCTTTTCCTATGACAGTTTTACAAGCCCAACCGTGGAAGAAGCATATACTTTTCTTTATGATATTCTTATTTTAAATACTATATAAGACAGTTGTGTAATTTGTTGATATTTTACATATATACATCTTATGAATATACTCTTCAGAGCATATACAGCTCTGGCAAAAATTAAGAGACCACTTCACAGTTTTATAAAAATCAGCTTCTCTACATGTCTGACAGCCATTCCATTCCAGTGTCAGCTAAATTCCAACCAGAGTACACCTTATTCTACTTCTGATTAGGTGATCATCTGAACCAAATCTTATTTAATGAAGGAAAGTAAATAATGAAGTTCTCAGCAGGGAAAGCGCAGGACCTGGTATACGTGAGATGCCGTAAAGTGGCTACATGGTACACGTAAATTGGCCAATTTATGCGCTAAACGCTCTCATTTTTTCATATTTCTAGTGCAGTAATGCAGTCTAACTTTCATATTTTATGTTTGCATGTTTTGGAGCTACAGTGTGCTGCCTTGTTTGTTTGACATACAAATTACAGACATCACTTACAGTAAGCAAGTTAACAATGACAGACTTAAAGGATTAAAGGATACATGAAAACTTATTATTTTGTGATCACTATTCCCCAAGTGACCCCCAACCCTTATATTTGCTATGCGGTCTGGCCTGTTGGTTAATATTAGGTCTAGCAGTGCCCCCCTTCTTGTTTGGGTCCTGAACCTGCTGTGAAAGGTAATTGTCTCTCATAGTTGTCAAAAAATGATTACCTTTGCTGGAACTGCAGATTTCCGTTCCCCAATCTATTTCAGGGTAGTTGAAGTCCCCCATAATAATGACTTCTCCTTAAGTTGCAGCTTCATCTATTTGCTTTAAGAGGATATTCTCCATTATGCTTCCATTATTTTTGGGGACCTATAACAAACATATATCAGCAATTTATTATTTTTTCCTCCTCCCCGTATTTCCACCTACATGGACTCTAAATTTTTATTAGATTCACATATATTATCATGCAGGATGGTTTTAAAGGATGATTTTACATATAGACACACACCTCCCCCTTGCTTATCTGTTGTTTTCATTTCTGAACAGATTATAGCCCTGTAAGTTAACAGCCCAGTCATGGCTCTCATCCAGCCATGTTTCAGATATCCCCACCATGTCATAATTATGCTCCAACAAAATTAATTCTTACTCCTCCATTTTGCTGGCGAGGCTTCTGGCATTAGTATGCATGCACTTTATGTATCTCTATGAACCTCTATTCTTTCTTAAATTATTAACTGTTCTAACCTCACTCCCCATGCCACCCCCACCTCCAATTTCATTATTTGTGCCCAGTTCTCTATCTGCATTATGTTCCCCTCCTATAAAATGAATACCCCCCAATCCCTAGTTTAAACACTCCTCCAACCTTCTAGCCATTTTCTCCCCCAGCACAGCTGCACCCTCCCCATTGAGGTGCAGCCCGTCCCTAGCGTAAAACTTGTAGCCAATTGAGAAGTCGGCCCAGTTCTCCTGGAACCCAAACCCCTCCTTCCTACACCAATTCTTGAGCCACTTATTAACTTCCCTAATCTCCCGTTGTCTCTCTTGTGTGGCACGTGGTACAGGCAGTAAATCATAAAATACCACCTTGGAGGTCCTTGCTTTAAGCTTGCAACCCAATTCCCTGAAATCATCTTTAAGGACCTTCCATCTACCTCTAACTTTGTCATTTGTGCCAATGTGCACCATGACCGCTGGTTCTCACCAGCCCCTCCCAGTAATCTGTCAACCCGATCTGAGATGGGTCGGACTCAAGTGCCAGGAAGGCAGCACACCATTCGACATCCCTGTCTTTGTGACAGATTGCCCTATCTGTTCCCCTAATAATTGAGTTTCCCACTAGCAGCACCTGTTTAGCCTGCCCTGCTCTCCTATTTCCCCCTTACTGGAGCAGACATTCCTCTGGCTTTCAGAGGACAAACTTTAAGTGCACACTTAAGGGTATTTGTTACTGGAAGGGGGCACTTGTGATATCACATCCTTCAAAGCAGCATACAGGACCTTTGCGCAGTAGGAGCATTAATACTTTCTATGGGATACTTTAACTTTTTGGAGAAGGGAGTAATCATAGTAATGACACCATTTTTTAAATATTGAGATCACTGTTTCCCACCTCAGGTTCACACAGAGTGGGGAGTTTTTGTAAGCTGGGAATGGATGAAGATGGAGCTGGAAATATGAGAAGCCAAATGTGTTTTTGTTGTAACCTCTGCAGATGAGTCGTGGCTGGAGAAGTTGTCATGTCGGACTGGGCCAGATGGAAAAGACGGGAAAAGTGAATGACCGGAATCAGAAAGTATGTCGATTGAAAGTTACTATATATAACTATACTGTAATCACGTGTATGTTCTGTGGGACTGGTATATACCAATATACAAATGCATGTAGAAAAGCTGCGGAGACACCATCACGTGTTTCTCAACGCAAGCAATAAATAGCCAGGTCTTTCCCCGGGAAGGAACAACCACGGGAAGGGCAGCATCCAAAAAGGAAAACCACCTATGCCAAAACATGGTATCCATCCACAGACAGCTGTTTCAGGGTATTTGCCCCTCATCAGTGTGGAGTAGGAAACTGGCTATTAGGAGCAGTGCCTAGTAAAAGGACTATAAACATAAGTATGAATGACCTCGGGGAGATCAAAACATCCAACACCGCGGAGACACCATCACGTGTTTCTCAACGCAGTGATCCAGAAACACTGGATCACTGCATTGAGAAAAACGTGATGGTGTCTCCACGGTGTTGGATGTTTTGATCTCCCCAGGGTCATTCATCCTTATGTTTATATACCAATATACAGTTACTATAAGGTGGTAACATTGCTCTTTATTTCTTTTCTTTTTTTTTTCATTTAGTAACAGCTTAATGTATTTCTGTCATTATGTAGTAGTTGTATGGTAGTGTCATTTGTCTTTGTATAGAGTGTTTTTTTATGTAGAGGTTTTTAAAAACATACACACAAAAAATAAAAATGGATGGTCAAAATAGACTCTGCCACACCTATGTGTTTTTGCATGAACACGTGAAGGGGGCCTAATTTTATGTAGTGGGTTATGTAGTGGGTTGAGGAGCTGACCCCACTCCATACAGATCACTTGTTGTCTGTTATGCATTGTCGGCATCTGCCTGCAAGAGCAGTGATCAGAGCTCACAACCAGTCGTAGTTGTGTTAAAGCGGATATCTGGTACTTTGTTAAAAATATAAGCAAAAATGCCTAAGCACTAACAGGTAGGTAGTTGTTACCTATTTGCCTGTTGTGTGGCTCACATACCGCTTCTGCCTGAGATTCAGCGTTTTCCATCAAGTCAAGAGAGCGGTGACTTATTTTCCTCTCTGCTCTATAGAAAGGGCAGGATTGCCGTTATCGCTATGATTGGTAGCCGACTTTATGCTACCTATCTGGAGGAGCCAACTGTCAATCAGCATGACGTCATCAGTCACTCACTGTCAAAAGAGCATAGAGAAAAAGAAGCCCTGCTCTGTTGATGAGATTGAAGCTGCTGAAACTCATACAGGAGTGATTTGTGACCTTTTTGTGCTGGGGAAGAATGGCACTGGCACAACAGGCAAGTAGGTAGCAACTACCTGCCTGTTGGTGGTTTACCCAAAATTTATGTTAATTTTTTTTAGTAGTCCCAGATAGTGATGAGCAAACGTGCTCGCCACTAGGGTTGAGCGACCTTTACTTTTATAGGATCGGGTCGGGTTTCACGAAACCCGACTTTTTCAAAAGTCGGGTCGAGTGAAATCGGCCGATCCTATAAAAAAGTCGGGGTCGGGGTCGGCCGAAACCCGAAACCCAATGCAGTGCATTGGGTTTCCATGGTTCCCAGGGTCTGAAGGAGAGGAAACTCTCCTTCAGGCCCTGCGATCCATATTTTAGTGTAAAATAAAGAATTAAAATAAAAAATATTGCGGTATATTAGGTATATACTCACCCTCGGACGCGCCCTGCTTCTTTCCGACAGCCTTCCTTCCTAAGAATCAGCGCTTGAAGGACCTTCGGTGACGTCACGGCTTCTGATTGGTCACGCGAGCGGTCACATGGGCGGTCGCGCGACCAATCACAAGCCGCGACGTCACCGCGACGTCACCGCAAGGTCCTGGAAGCGCTGATTCGAAGGAGGAAGGTTCCCGATTAGTACCAGGGCGTGTCAGAGGGTAAGTATTGCGATATTTTTTATTTTAATTCTTTATTTTACACTTAAATCTGAATTCCGATACCAATTCCCGATATCTTAAACATATCGGGAATCGGTATCGGAATTCCGATTCCAGATTCAGAAGATCGCCGACTTCATGGCCAACCCCACACTGGGGTCGGGTCGGGTTTCATGAAACCCGACCTTGCCAAAAGTCGGCGACTTCTGAATATTACCAACCCGTTTCGCTCAACCCTACTCGCCACTACTCGGAACTTGCCCAAGTATCTCTGTGCTCGGTGTACTCGGCGAGCACCGAGTATTTCCGGGATTATTCGGCAGGAGCTCGGGTCTCCGGTCTGCAATTCTGGTGCTCTTTATAGCACCAGTGACAATGCAGGGATTGGCTGCCATGCCCTGTAATTCCGCCACCATCTTTGTTGTGGTATTACAGTGATTGGCTGGCCGCACAGCGTCATCAGGTCTATAAGAAACTTGACTCTGCCCTGGTCGCCGCATTCTGCTCCGGACTTTGGTAGTGTAGGGAGAGTTGCTGCCAAGATAGGGTTAGAATTGTCCTTGTAATAGTTAGTGTGGGTCTGCTAGTGTGCAGTCCACAAATCTAGAGAAACCAACAGTATTTTTTAGGGCTAATATGGGGGTCCTGAGATTGCAGCGCTTGGTAGGCAGGGGAGTCTATGTGCACATATCCACATCAGTGCAAGGCATGCAGGCACTGTATATGAGTACATACATCTCACTGCATACCTCCAAAATCTCCATTCCTGTCTGCTGCTGCTTATTTTCCATATACCTAGCTGCATTTATCTGTGGCAATTTTTTTTTCTGCTTACACCTGCTCATTTTATTCTAAAGGAATCCATAGCCCCTTTTTTCTACATATATTTGCTTGGTTACACCGCAGAATACAGCCCGGTCATTGTAATAGAAAAGCGTGCAAATCTTAAATATATTTTTTTGTCCCAGGCACCATATGTGAGTGCGCCAAAAAAATGTCCTTTATATAGTGCTATCTAATATTTTGTAGTGTCTCACAACATTTTTGGACACCATTTTGCTGCCCCAAAAATCTATAGCTGGCCCGAAAATATTTACTTTATCAGCAAGGACAGTACTCCAAATAACCTGTATATTCTTAAATCTTAGTAGCTGGTTAAAGAATTTAATGATAAAACTTAGCTTTTAATCCTAATAATTAAAATCTCAATAGTGACCACAAGTGCATAAGGTGCCAGTGCTTCAATCAAAAAAAGAAAACACAACCAAAGAAAAAACGCAGATAAAAACCAATAGTACAATGTTTGTAAACCGTCAGCACACAAACAACTCCTCTCCAGAGGTGCCGGAATTCTAGTAGCTATACGTCAGCCCTAAATTCACACACAAAAACTCCTCTCTGGAGGTGCCGGAATTCCAGTGGCTATACAGCCGACCTTGAGCACATGCAGACACAGACCACAAGGTAGCTAAGCTTATAAACATAAGTTGATACTAGCGCATGGTCATGCAGCCATGCAAGCCTTTTATAAAGGAAGCTCTCCAGGACCTTCCTAGTGGTCCAAAAAGAACTGCTTCAGGACCTGAGCATGTGACCCCGACCTCCCATGAGAGGTCATCCCTTGGGCATGCCCAGTAGAGGAAAATCAGGACTTAGTCCCAGGAGCATCTGCTCACCAAAGAACAGTGCTGCTTACAATGGCTGAGTCTTGAAGATCAGCAATAACCAAGCACACAGTATCAGCCTCAGCTAGACGCTGGGAATGACGTCTCAGCTTAGCAGGCTCCACTGAGGCCAAATAAGATTGGGAGACTGCAGCGGAGGTGGTTCAAGATTTTCCCCGTGCAGTGGCAGGAACTCGACACCTAACAGTTCTACTCATTTGTTATTGTTTTAAAAAAATACAATCAAACATAAAAAATAAAATTATACAGTCTGTTATCTCAGGCTGAGGCCTTGTGTATCTGAGACAGAAAAATCTTTTATTGGTAGGCATACGTTGCATAGTTCTGTCTGTTAGCCTTGTTCTACTCATTTTTTATTGTTTTCAAAAAATCTCCAAAACAAAAAAAATACAGTCTGTGTTCTCAGGTTGAGTCCTGGTGTGTCTGTGGTTGAAAAATCTTTTACTGACAGGCATACGTTGCATAGTTCTGTCTGCTAGCCTTGTTCTACTCATTTTTTACTGTTTTAAAAAACCCATCAGACAAAAAAAATATACAGTCTGTTATCTCAGGCTGAGGCCTGGTGTATCTGTGGTTGAAAAATCTTTTATTGGCAGGCATACGTTGCATAGTTCTGTCAGCTAGCCTTGTTCTACTTATTCTTTGTTGTTTTCAGAAAATCTCCAAAGACATAAAATAAATATACAGTCTGTTTTCTCAGGCTGAGGCCTGGTGTATCTGTGGTGGAAAAATCTTCGCTTAGCAGGCATACTGACCACATAAAATTTTTCTATAAATAAATCTATTAGTATTGAGGTTTTCACATATTTCAGTAGTCCATTTAAATTGGGCAAGGCAAGGGGCAAGGGACTGGGAAGTAGACGTGATGCTGATGGTGCATGCAGAGGACGTGACCGTGGCCAAGCTGAAAGTGGTCCACAGCAAAGACTCACATCTTCTTGCTCGACCTTTCTGTCCCAGTTTCTAGTGGACCGCAGCACACCACTATTGAAGCCATAGCAGTGTGAAACAGTTGTTGGTTGGATAGCGGATAATGATTCCAGTCACTTAGCCACCACCACCAGGTCTTCCACACGATCAAGTCTGAGGAGCGGCGATTGTGGACTGGATATTACTCACCCTGATCCTCCTTCCTCCCACCATGCCAAGTGCCCTGAGACAACTGATCCCACACTTGGACTCTCCAAAGAGCTGATTCTGGACTCTTGGCCAGTCAACTTGAATTGAGCCAGATGAGATCGCATGTAGCGATGCCCAAACAATTGAACAGTCATGGTCACATGAAGGCAATGGTGGGAGGCAATGGTGGGAAAGTGGAACAAGAGGTGGATGATTATGATACACAATTGCCAGAAAGTTTGTAGGAGGAGCTGGGTGCGGATGACGAGGTGGTGGATGACATAGTGATTGATCCAACCTGTCAGGAGGACATGCAGAGTGAGGACTGCAGCACACATGGGGAAGGAGGCATATCATCTCAACAGGCAGGAAGAAGCAGTGTGGTGGCCGCAGACAGAAGGTGTGCATCCGTTCCCCAAAATACCAACATGACGGAAGTTGCTATTCCAACTGTTAGATCTTCCCGAGTCTGGTTATTTTTTAAAGACTTTGCCAATAACCCCAAACAGGCCATTTGCAGCCCTTACCATACCTGCATCAGAACTACCAGCCTGACCATTCCAACATGATTAGGCATATGTCAGCCAAGGACCCCACTTTTTGGGCCGAACAGCAGGCTCCAGGAATACTGTTTGCAGATGGCAACACTGCTTCTTTCACTGTTTTGAATAGAAGCCAATCACCAGTTCACCGTGCCTGTGAAGATGCCTCAGTCCCTGAATCATTTGTTGCCCACAGTCAACCAGCACCATCATCAAGCCCGTCCACATCATTGTCCCAACCCAGCCTTCAGTTGTCTATACCCCAATCATTGGAACGCAAGAGGAAGTACCCAGCCAATGTCCCACAGTCCACATTACTTAATTTGAACATTTCTCATCCGCTTTTGCTCGAAATGTGGCCTTTTAGGCTCATTGAGAAGGAATCTTTCCACAACCTGATGGCGCCAGCTGTCCCAAAGTACTCGATCCTTAGTCACCACTATTTCTCCCTGTGTGCCGTACCAGTATTACACCAGCATATGTTCTACAACATTACCCAAGCCCTCAACAATGCTGCTACTGGGAAAGTGCTTGTGGGCAGGGACAGTACATCTCACTAGCAGCACACTGGGTTAACATAGTGGAAGCTGAGACCCATTCAGACCTTGGGATGGAACACATCCTCCCCAAGCTAAGGATTGTGGCCCCTTGTCAATCAGGGTTGCCCCCACAGTCTACAGCTACTGCATCTCCTCCTCCCCTTCAGCCTCCATCTCTGAAATCAACACATCAGTCATAAGCTGGAGGCACTGCAGCAGAGCCTAGCGGCAACAGGCTGCGCTGAAGCTCATCTTCTCAGATGTCAAACTGCACAATGCAGAAGAGTTATGGACAGCGCTAAAAGAGCAGTCAGATATTTGGATGGCACCACTGAACCTACAGCCAGGCATGGTCGTGTGTGACAATGGCCGTGACCTGGTGGCAGCTCTGAGGCAAGGTGAGCTCACACACGTACCTTGGCGGGCCCATGTGCTTAACCTCATGGTTCAACATTTTCTGAAAAGCTACCTGGTCCTGCCGGATCTGCTAGTGAAAGTACATCATCTGTCTGCCCATTTTAGAAAGTCAGCTACAGCTTCAGCTGCCCTTGCCATGCTTCAGCAGCGTTTGCAGCTTCCTGCTCACCAACTGATGTGTGATGTCCCCACACGTTGGAACTCTACACTTCATATGTTGGAAAGGATTTGTAATAAGAAGAGGGCAGTTGTTGACTACGAGCATCAACAAAGCTTTCAATACTCAGTTCAGACTCCACACATGAGATCTTAGGAGTGGACATGGATGTCACACATATGGATGTCACACATATGTACCATACTCCAGAACTTTGAGGACTGCACCAAGATGGTGAGCGGTGATGACACCATAATTAGTGTCAACCTTCTCGCTTCTCAGCATTCTGAAAACCTCTCTGCTCATAATTAAAGAGGATGCATTGCAGGCGAAGCACAAGGACATGCAGCAAGTAACCATACAGGGTGATTACACTCAGCCCAGCCTCGTGTTGTTGCAATGTGGATTGGTAGACAATGAGGAAGAGGAGGAGGAGGAAGAACAGGAGCTACTTTCATGCGCTATAGACAGTACTACAAGCACAGCTGTCATGCCATCTGTTTAGCAGGGATGGCCTGAGGACAGGGAGGAGGAGGAGGAGGTATGCATGGTCAGTCGTCCTGTTGGTGAGGACATGGAAGTCTTGCCTGTTAGCAGTCTAGCACTCATGGCTGACTTTATGTTGCGCTAGGTTTCCCATGACCCTTGCATTTTTAAAATTTTTGGTGACATCTATTACTGGTTGGTGACACTTCTAGACTCCCAGACAGGTGTACAAATATGTTGCTGTACCAGAGGGCCCTTATAGTGGAATTACTTAAAAAATTCCCATGTGAGAACGTAGGCAGCAGGCGTCAGAGTTTGTTGTACAACCAAGGAGTCAAAGCTAGAGAGACAGAAGTACAATCCAGCTCAGGCAGGGGAATAATGGCAAAGTTCTGGGACAGTTTTCTCAGACCCTCCTGTTGTGAATTCTGTTTTCGGGCTCCCTCCTGTGGTCATGAATGGTACTTCGGCTGGTTCTGTTCATGGACTTTCTCTGATGCCTGTGGGTGTTTCTGAGTTTCCTTCTACAGGTGACGAGGCTAATTCGTTAGTGGGCTGCTCTATTTAACTCCACTTGGATCCTTGTCCGATGCCAGCTGTCAATGTTGTAGCATTGGTCTAGTTCGCTCCTGGATCTTCCTGGTTACCTGTTTCCTCCAGCAGAAGCTAAGTTTTGCTTTGCTTTTTTCTTGTTTGCTATTTTTTCTGTCCAGCATGCTTATGTGAATATTGCCTTGCTTGCTGGAAGCTCTGGGACGCAGAGGGGCGCCTCCGCTCCGTTAGTCGGTGTGGAAGGTTTTTTTCCCTGCACTCTCTGTGTGGCTTTTGTAGGGTTTTTTGCTGACTGCAAAGTGACCTTTCCTATCTTCTGTCTGTTTAGTAAGTCGGGCCTCTCTTTGCTAAATCTATTTAATCTCTGTGTTTGTGATTTCATCTTACTCACAGTCAATATATGTGGGGGGCTGCCTTTTCCTTTGGGGAATTTTCTCTGAGGCAAGATAGGCTTATTTTTCATATCTCTAGGGCTAGCTAGTTCTGAGGCTGTGACGAGGCACCTAGGTCATGATAGGAGCGCTCCACGGCTATTTCTAGTGTGCGTGATAGGATTAGGGATTGCGGTCAGCAGAGGTTCCACTTCCCAGAGCTTGTCCTGTATTAATGTGCTATCAGGTCTTTTCTGGTGCTCTAATTACCAGGTCCACTATTTGTCCTAACCACCAGATCATAACAGTACAGCTGGCCAAAAGTATTGATGCATCTCAATAGAGGGATAAGTGAAGCTCTGAGACCATTTTTTTTTCTTTGCAGCGTGTTCTGTCTCATTTTTCCCCTTTACCTCTGGGTGGTTCAGAACACAGGTGTGGACATGGACATTCAAGGTCTGTCCTCTTGGATGGATAATCTCACTACAAGGGTACAAAACATCCAAGATTTTGTGGTTCAGAATCCGATGTCAGAGCCTAAGATTCCATTTCCTGATTTATTTTTTGGTGATAGATCTAAGTTTTTGAATTTCAAAAATAATTGTAAATTGTTTCTAGCTTTGAAACCTCGCTCCTCAGGTGATCCTGCTCAACAAGTAAGGATCATTATTTCTTTGATACGTAGTGACCCTCAAGACTGGGCATTTTCCCTTGCGCCAGGAGATCCGGCATTGCGTGATGTGGATGCGTTTTTCCTGGCGCTCGGATTGCTTTATGACGAACCTAATTCAGTGGATCAGGCAGAGAAAATCTTGCTGGCTCTGTGTCAGGGTCAGGATGAAGCAGAGATATATTGTCAGAAGTTTAGAAAGAGGTCTGTGCTCACTCAGTGGAATGAATGTGCCCTGGCAGCAATCTTCAGAAAGGGTCTCTCTGAAGCCCTTAAAGATCTCATGGTGGGATTTCCTATGCCTGCTGGTCTGAATGAGTCTATGTCTTTGGCTATTCAGATCGATCGGCGTTTGCGTGAGCGTAAAACTGTGCACCATTTGGCGGTACTATCTGAGCATGGGCCTGAGCCTATGCAGTGTGATAGGACTTTGACCAGAGCTGAACGGCAGGAACACAGACGTCGGAATGGGCTGTGTTTTTACTGTGGTGATTCCACTCATGCTATCTCCGATTTTCCTAAGCGCACTAAGCGGTTCGCTAGGTCTGCCACCATTGGTACAGTACAGTCAAAATTTCTATTGTCCGTTACTCTGATTTGTTCTTTGTCTTCCTACTCTGTTATGGCATTTGTGGATTCAGGCGCTGCCCTGAATTTGATGGACTTGAAGTATGCTAGGCGCTGTGGTTTTTTCTTGGAGCCCTTGCAGCATCCTATTCCATTGAGAGGAATTGATGCTACGCCTTTGGCCAAGAATAAGCCTCAGTACTGGACCCAATTGACCATGTGCATGGCTCCTGCACATCAGGAGGATATCCGTTTTTTGGTGTTACATAATCTGCATGATGTGGTCGTTTTAGGGTTACCATGGCTACAGGTCCATAATCCAGTATTGGACTGGAAATCTATGTCTGTGTCCAGCTGGGGTCGCCAGGGGGTACATGGTGATGTTCCATTTTTGTCAATTTCGTCTTCTACTCCTTCTGAGGTTCCGGAGTTTTTGTCGGATTATCAGGATGTATTTGATGAGCCCAAAGCCAGTGCCCTAACTCCTCATAGGGATTGCGATTGTGCAATTAAATTGATTCCTGGTAATAAGTTTCCTAAGGGCTGATTATTCAATTTATCTGTGCCAGAGCACGCCGCTATGCGGAGTTATATAAAGGAATCCTTGGAGAAAGGCCATATTTGCCCGTCGTCATCACCGTTAGGAGCAGGGTTCTTTTTTGTGGCCAAGAAGGATGGTTCTTTGAGACCTTGTATTGATTACCGCCTTCTTAATAAAATTACTGTCAAATTTCAGTATCCTTTGCCGTTGCTGTCTGACTTGTTTGCTCGTATTAAAGGGGCTAGTTGGTTTACCAAGATAGACCTTCGAGGGGCGTATAATCTTGTGCGTATTAAATGGGGCGATGAATGGAAAACAGCATTTAATACGCCCGAGGGCCATTTTGAGTACCTGGTGATGCCATTCGGGCTTTCCAATGCTCCATCAGTATTTCAGTCCTTTATGCATGACATCTTCCGAGAGTACCTGGATAAATTCCTGATTGTGTATTTGGATGATATTTTGGTCTTTTCAGATGATTGGGAGTCTCATGTGAAGCAGGTCAGAATGGTGTTCCAGGTCCTTCGTGCTAATTCCTTGTTTGTGAAGGGGTCAAAGTGTCTCTTTGGAGTTCAGAAGGTTTCATTTTTGGGGTTCATTTTTTCCCCTTCTACTGTCGAGATGGACCCTGTTAAAGTCCAGGCCGTTCATGATTGGACTCAGCCGACATCTGTGAAGAGCCTGCAAAAGTTCCTGGGCTTTGCTAATTTTTATCGTCGCTTCATCGCTAATTTTTCTAGTGTTGCTAAACCAGTGACTGATTTGACCAAGAAGGGTGCTGATGTGGTCAATTGGTCTTCTGCGGCCGTGGATGCTTTTCAGGAATTGAAGCGTCGTTTTTCTTCTGCCCCTGTGTTGTGCCAGCCAGATGTTTTGCTCCCGTTTCAGGTTGAGGTTGATGCCTCTGAGATTGGAGCAGGGGCTGTTTTGTCGCAAAGAAGTTCTGATGGCTCGGGAATGAAGCCATGTGCTTTCTTTTCTAGAAAGTTTTCGCCTGCTGAACGCAATTATGATGTTGGTAATCGTGAATTGTTGGCCATGAAGTGGGCATTCGAGGAGTGGCGTCATTGGCTGGAAGGAGCCAAGCATCGCGGGATGGTCTTGACAGATCACAAAAATTTGACTTATCTTGAGTCTGCCAAACGGTTGAATCCGAGACAGGCTCGATGGGCGTTATTTTTCTCCCGTTTTGATTTTGTGGTTTCGTACCTTCCGGGCTCTAAGAATGTGAAGGCTGATGCCCTGTCAAGAAGTTTTGTGCCTGACTCTCCGGGTGTTTCTGAGCCGGCAGGTATTCTCAAAGAGGGGATAATTTTGTCTGCCATCTCCCCTGATTTGCGGCGGGTGCTGCAAAAATTTTAGGCTGATAGACCTGACCGTTGCCCAGCAGAGAAACTGTTTGTCCCTGATAAATGGACTAGCAGAGTTATCTCTGAGCTTCATTGTTCGGTGTTGGCTGGGCATCCTGGAATTTTTGGTACCAGAGATTTAGTGGCTAGATCCTTTTGGTGGCCTTCTTTGTCGCGGGATGTGCGTTCTTTTGTGCAGTCCTGTGGGACTTGTGCTCGGGCTAAGCCCTGCTGTTCTCATGCTAGTGGGTTGCTTTTGCCCTTGCCGGTCCCGAAGAGGGCCTGGACGCATATTTCTATGGATTTTATTTCAGATCTCCCCGTCTCTCAAAAGATGTCGGTCATTTGGGTGGTTTGTGATCGCTTTTCTAAGATGGTCCATTTGGTACCCTTGTCTAAATTGCCTTCCTCCTCTGATTTGGTGCCTTTGTTTTTCCAGCATGTGGATCGTTTACATGGCATTCCGGAGAACATCGTTTCGGACAGAGATTCTCAGTTTGTTTCGAGGTTTTGGCGATCCTTTTGTGCTAGGATGGGCATTGATCTGTCTTTTTTCTCGGCTTTCCATCCTCAGACAAATGGCCAAACTGAACGAACTAATCAGACGTTGGAAACATATCTGAGATGCTTTGTTTCTGCTGATCAGGATGATTGGGTGTCCCTTTTGCCGTTGGCTGAGTTTGCCCTTAATAATCGGGCCAGCTCGGCTACTTTGGTGTCGCCGTTTTTCTGCAATTCTGGTTTCCATCCTCATTTCTCTTCAGGGCAGGTTGAGTCTTCTGACTGTCCTGGTGTAGATACTGTGGTGAATAGGTTGCAGCAGATTTGGACTCATGTGGTGGACAATTTGACATTGTCCCAGGAGAAGGCTCAACGTTTCGCTAACCGCCGGCGCTGTGTGGGTCCCCGACTTCGTGTTGGGGATTTAGTTTGGTTGTCGTCTCGTTATGTTCCTATGAAGGTTTCCTCTCCTAAGTTTAAGCCTCGTTTCATTGGTCTGTATAAAATTTCTGAGGTTATCAATCCTGTGTCATTTCGTTTGGCCCTTCCAGATTCTTTTCCCATCCATAATGTGTTCCATAGGTCGTTGTTGCAGAGATATGTGGCGCCTGTGGTTCCAACCGTTGACCCTCCTGCTCCGGTGTTGGTTGAGGGGGAGTTGGAGTATGTGGTGGAGAAGATTTTGGATTCTCGTATTTCGAGACAGAAACTCCAGTACTTGGTCAAGTGGAAAGGTTATGGTCAGGAGGATAATTCCTGGGTTTTTGCCTCTGATGTTCATGCGGCCGATCTGGTTCGTGCCTTTCATTTGGCTCATCCTGGTCGGCCTGGGGGCTCTCGTGAGGGTTCGGTGACCCCTCCTCAAGGGGGGTACTGTTGTGAATTCTGTTTTCGGGCTCCCTCCTGTAGTCATGAATGGTACTTCGGCTGGTTCTGTTCATGGACTTTCTCTGATGCCTGTGGGTGTTTCTGAGTTTCCTTCTACAGGTGACGAGGCTAATTCGTTAGTGGGCTGCTCTATTTAACTCCACTTGGATCCTTGTCCGATGCCAGCTGTCAATGTTGTAGCATTGGTCTAGTTCGCTCCTGGATCTTCCTGGTTACCTGTTTCCTCCAGCAGAAGCTAAGTTTTGCTTTGCTTTTTTCTTGTTTGCTATTTTTTCTGTCCAGCATGCTTATGTGAATATTGCCTTGCTTGCTGGAAGCTCTGGGACGCAGAGGGGCGCCTCCGCTCCGTTAGTCGGTGTGGAAGGTATTTTTCCCTGCACTCTCTGTGTGGCTTTTGTAGGGTTTTTTGCTGACTGCAAAGTGACCTTTCCTATCTTCTGTCTGTTTAGTAAGTCGGGCCTCTCTTTGCTAAATCTATTTCATCTCTGTGTTTGTGATTTCATCTTACTCACAGTCAATATATGTGGGGGCTGCCTTTTCCTTTGGGGAATTTTCTCTGAGGCAAGATAGGCTTATTTTTCATATCTCTAGGGCTAGCTAGTTCTGAGGCTGTGACGAGGCGCCTAGGTCATGATAGGAGCGCTCCACGGCTAATTCTAGTGGGCGTGATAGGATTAGGGATTGCGGTGAGCAGAGGTTCCACTTCCCAGAGCTTGTCCTGTATTAATGTGCTATCAGGTCTTTTCTGGTGCTCTAATTACCAGGTCCACTATTTGTCCTAACCACCAGATCATAACACCCTCCCATCAGGCTGGCACAGAGGCAAGGGGCGCTGTCACATGTTGTGAATTCTGTTGTCAAGCTCCCTCCTGTGGTCATGAATGGTACTTCGGCTGGTTCTGTCCATGGGCTTCCTCTGGTGGTTGTGAGTGGAGATGCTGCTTCTGAGTTTCCTTCCACAGGTGACGAGGTTAATTCGTTAGCTGGCTGCTCTATTTAACTCCACTTAGATCATTGCTCCATGCCACCTGTCAATGTTCCAGTATTGGTCTTGTTCTCTCCTGGATCGTTCTTGTGACCTGTATTTCCAGCAGAAGCTAAGTTCCTGCTTGCTTTTCTCTGGTTTGCTATTTTTCTGTCCAGCTTGCTATTTTGATTTTGTCTTGCTTGCTGGAAGCTCTGGGACGCAGAGGGAGCGCCTCCGCACCGTGAGTCGGTGCGGAGGGTCGTTTTGCGCCCTCTGCGTGGTCTTTTTGTAGTTTTTTGTGCTGACCGCAAAGTTACCTTTCCTATCCTCTGTCTGTCCAGTAAGTCGGGCCTCACTTTGCTAAATCTATTTCATCTCTGTGTTTGTAATTTTCATCTTTACTCACAGTCATTATATGTGGAGGGCTGCTTTTTCCTTTGGGGAATTTCTCTGAGGCAAGGTAGGCTTTATTTTTCTATCTCTAGGGCTAGCTAGTTTCTTAGGCTGTGTCGAGTTGCATAGGGAGCGTTAGGAGCAATCCACGGCTATTTCTAGTGTGTGTGATAGGATTAGGGATTGCGGTCAGCAGAGTTCCCACGTCTCAGAGCTCGTCCTATATTATTAGTAACTATCAGGTCATTCCGTGTGCTCTTAACCACCAGGTCCATTATTGTCCTTACCACCAGGTCATAACAGTCACAAGAAGTGCAATGTTTGGGAAGATGCTGACGGAGTACCTTGCAGATCATACAAATGTCCTCCGTGATTCTTCTGTGCTTTTAATTATTGGGTATCCAAGCTGGACACGTTGCATGAACTGGCTCCCTACACCTTGGAGGTCGTGAGCTGCCCTGCTGCTAGTGTTCTGCCTGAGTGGGTTTTTAGTGGCGCTGGTGGAATTATAACAGATAAGATATCCGCCTGTCAACTGACAATGCTGACAGGCTGTCTCTTATAAAAATGAACAAGGGCTGGATTGTCTAAGACTTTTGTACCCCACCGAATGAAAACAGTGCAACATAACCTTAAATAAATTTTTGTGAAGGTGTATTGTCATGCTCCTCTTCCCAACCACACATGGGTATCCACTTCCTGATTTGGTCTGTTTGTTGTTATTCTCCTCCTTATCCTCATCTTCATCATCCACAACCAGTACAACACCAAGGTGAACGTATTCCGTGATGCAAAAGTCACTCAATTTTTGTGCAACAATGTTTTTATGATGCCCATTACTAATTAGAATCCAAAACAATTGTTACTCCCCCAGAGGGATCTGTCATCAAATTGAGATGTACGTATATTCTTCCCATTTATTCTTATGTTTTCCAGTTTTACTATCTCTGTACCGTCCTTTTATGACCTAGTGTATACATCTACAATAGGAAAATATTGAAATACTATTATAATAATTTTTTATTTATATCCCTGTCTCTGAGCTGTTGCTAGGGACTAGGCTTGAGTGAAACGGATCGGACAAATTCAAAAGGCCCCGACTTTTGGCAAAGTCGGGTTTCATGAAACCCGACCCGATCCTAGTGTTGGATCGGCCATGCGGTCGGCGATCTTCCAAAGTCGCGTTTGGTATGACGCGTTTGGTGCCATTTTTTCAGCCAATGAAGGAGCGTGGGCAGAGTGATGACATAGGTCTTAGGGGCGTGGACGCCTATCGCCATCTTGTGGCTTGTGCGCTGTAGCGATTTGCAATGTGTAACACCAGCTTTCCTGTTCAGGGACGGAGAGAGAGAGAGAGAGAGAGAGAGAGAGAGAGAAAAAAAAAGTTAGATTTCCCATTGACTTTGCATTGGATTTCGTGTTTCGGTCGATCCCCGACTTTTCGCCATAGTCCGCCGATTTCACTCGACTCGACTTTTGAGATAGTCGGGTTTCGCGAAAACCCGACTCGACCCTAAAAAAGTAAAAGTCGCTCAACCCTACTAGGGACAAACATACCGTATCTCTTTGGACATATTCTGGCTTCATATGTATGAACCTGTGTTTGCCCTTCCCTTTTCTTTTTTTCTTTCATAGGTGGATTTGCATCCTTTATTCATTTTTGGGATTTCAGTATGATTAATCATTCATTATGTCTCCTCATTCTCCACCACTAGATCACCAGGGCTAACTGGTTCAGTGCTGCTTCAGCCAGTCAAATTTTTTGCATGTCCATAAAATATTTTTAACAATTTTACTCCCCCAGGGGGAAATGTTTGTCAGCCCATTCACTTAGTGTATGGGCATTACAACTCTAGGAGACCCGCTCCTTATCATCGGGCCAAGTTTTTAATAAGGCCTTCCTCCACATCTCCGCCACTAGAACACCTTGGTGAACGTGTTCTGTGCTGCTACAGCCATTCAAATTTTGGGCAAGGGCATCTATAATCCCCATAAATAATTTTTAAAAAATGTACACCCCATGTGGAAATGTTTGTCAGCCTGTCAGCCCATGCACTTAATGTATGGGCACTACAAGTCTAGGAGACCCGCTCCTTTGTAATAGGAATTTATTTTTTTATGAGGCCCTCCTCTATGATTCTTCCAAGGGGGATTGTCTTGCGTGCAAATTTGGGTCAATGCGGCCCTTGCATTCAATGCATAAGGAAAGTATGGTAGGACCAACTGAAGAACGTGAAGTGAGTTTTCCTGTTGCCATCTATTACCTGGGTTCAAAGGCTTATTGGGGTGCATATGACTGGGTAGCAGGGCAGACCTTGCAGTTAATACATAAGAAAACAGTATGAGATTACAAAATGAATAATGTGAAATGTATTTTCCTGTGTCCATCCAGTAACTGGGTTCAAAGGATTATTGGGGTGCATATGACTTGAAAGAAGGGCCGGCCTTGCATTCAATGCAACTTTTTTCAGGAGGCCCTCCTGTACCTTTCGTGAAAGGGGTATTGGGTTACGTTGTAATTCTTGGCAGCCCAGCTACTCACTACATAGCCAATAACAGCATAGGAGACCCAATGTTTAATAATGTCCCTTTAAGTATATTAATGCCACCTAATGCCCCTCTAAAAATTGGCTTTGTGACTTTAAGAGTCCCTCCTTCAGAAACAAAACAAGATTTGTCTCCTTATGTGTCACACACCACATGGCCAGCTAGGGTTGTTAAATGTTACAATGACATTTCCCAGTGAATGCATTTGTATTGGTTGAAAGCAATGTTAAGGTTGAAAAATGCATCAAAAACACTGCATGTGAACATAGCAAAAGTGGTGGAGGAACATTGCTTACAGCTGTGACATAGGAGTCCGAAATGCTTCCAGGAGCGATCCCAATGATGTTACTGTGTCACTTCTGCAGTGTTTCCATCATTTCCAGATGTTTTTACATCTTTAAAGGACCCCCGGGGGGGGGGGGTCGCGGTAAAAATACTCATTGCTCGGGTCAAGTACCTGAGTATTCCAGTTTGCTCAACCTGAGCAATGAGCACCCAAACATTTTAGTGCTCGCCTATCACTAGTCCCATATATCCCCTTTTTAAAAGCCCTTGTCAGCCTCTAACAGCGACAATTAGTGTGATGGCCGGTGGATGCTACCATCAGCCTCCCTGTGACAAAGTTGTGGGTTGTCATGTGTTGCTGCCATGTTGGCCATCATATTAAGCCCAGCATAAGGTTGGAGCTCTTTGTACTGGAAAGTTGTTACAGTACGCTCACTTTGTAGTCAGCGCTGACTGTAACAGCTCCTAAACTGCCACTATGACTGGATGCGAGTGGTGGCAGGGAGAGTAAAATGTAAATTTCTCCCTGTAGCCAACATTTTTCCAGTAAGCCAACTAACCTGTCTTTAAACACTATTTACCTGCAGATTGACCCTTCATCTGCAGATAAATAATGTTTCTCAAAATGGCAAGTTAACTTTAATGAGGTGTCTGGAACAGTTGTAGGATTTCACTGACTCTTAACATTGTGTAATGTACTGTTAGAAATTGTCTGTTTTTACTCTCTCTGCGCTCATCACATCTCATATGCAATTTTTATAGAGAGAGCACTTTCTCTTCTGCTTCTCTCGATGTTTCAGTTGGGTTTATCAGAAAAGAAAGATGTTGGCATGTGATTGTCTTTATACAAACTCTATATGGAGCAGTGATGTGACAAGCCCAGAAAACATGTAAACCATCATATCCTAACACAGAATCTTAAAATATTTTTTGAGGGTGAAAAGAACATTTTCAAAAGTTTTTTTTAAAGATGGTGTTCAAAAGGCCCTCACTAGGTAATTTTGTATATGTAGTGGGCTGGGTTATTGTACGGTATCTATGTAGAAAGCTTGGCTTTGCTACCTTATCTATGCAGTAAGTTTGGTTATGTTCCCATATCTATATAGTAAGCTCAGTTATAGTATCATATCTAAGCAGTAAGCTTGGTTTTGGTACCATATCTATGTAGTAATCTGGATTCTGTTACCGTATTTATGCAGTAAGCTTGGTTCTGTTCCCGTATCTAGGTAGGAGGTTTGGTCTGTTGCTGTATCTATGTAGTAGACTTAGTAAGTTCGGTTCTGCTTCCATAGCTCTGTAGTAAGCTCAGTTCTGATCCCACAGCTCTGTAATAAGCTTGGTTCTGCTCAAATAGCTCTCTAGTAAGCTCGATTCTGCTCCCATATCTCTGTAGTAAGCTCGGTTCTGCTCCCAAATCTCTTTAGTAAGCTCCTGTCAGTTCCCGTTTCTATCTAGTAATCTTTGTTCTGTTCTCATTTATATGTAGTCAGCTTGCTTCTGTTGCAGTATCTTTGTAGGCAGTAATCTGGGTTCTGCTCTGATATCTATACAGAGTAAGCCCAGTTGCGTTCCTATATCTATGTTCCAGCCTGTTATCTCTGCTGCTATAACACAGTGGCCAGAGACAAGCAGATCAAAGGTGGGCCACAGCAACTCGAGGGCCATTGATTTGTGATTGCCCCAGGCTGAAAAGTGCCAGCCAGCCCCTGGGTTTGACCCTGCCAAAAACAGTGGAAAAAAATATGTGTCAGAAGCAACCTGGGAAAACTGCATACCGTCCTCAGCAAAAGCCAAGCAGGGTTCTTGCCAAACCACAACTCCATTAACCACATCTAAACCCTGCAAAGTATTTTGGGAGCTATTTCCATTTGGGAAGATATACTCTTGTTTCATGGATTTTAAAAAGGCCTTTGGCTCAGTGTGGCTCCAGAGCTTGTTCCTGAAACTTCTGAAGAGTGGAATAAGAGGAAAGACATCAGGAGTCACCAAAAATTCCTAAGCCAAGAACTGTTGCAGCGTGAGTGTGAGGGGAAAAAGAATGTCTTATTTCTAGCAAAGCCGAAGAGTCAGACAGGGCTGCAGCCTCTTCAACATCTACATCAATGAGGTAGTCACTGCTGTGAAATCCTCAGTTGCACAAGGTCTAATGCTCCATGATGACCCGGTGAAATTTCTGTTGTATGCATATGGCCTACTGCTACTGTCACCAAGTGAGAAAGGTTTCCAAGATAACTTGAAAACCTTAGAAAAATTCAGCTCTACTTAGGCACTACCCATCAACCAAAACAAAAAGCAACATCATGGTGTTCCAGTGAAGAAAGACAAGATTGGACAAGTACCTTTCATTTGTGCTAAACAACTGCACTCTTAAAGGAATGGAAAAAACACCTGCTTTGACCTGGATATTTACCAGTCAGGGAGCTTAAAACAAGCCATAGAGATCCTGGAGGATAAGGCCTGCAAAACCTATTATACTATCTGTTGGAAACTCTAATATTTGAGGGTGTAATATGTGAGGGTCTGGCTTAAAAACTTCGATGTCATCATCACCCCAATCCTTCTGTATGGCAGCAAAGTCTGGAGCCCTCACACATACCCAGACTAGTCAAGGTGGAAATCCAGCCCAAATATTCCACCTGGAATTCTGTAATCACCTTCTACAGGCCCATCAAAGCACCACCAACAGTGCTTGTTGGGCTGAGCTGGGCAGATTCCCTCTGCATCTAGCAGTTATGAAAAAGGTGTTGTCCTTCCAGGCTTACCTACATAGTAGCAGTCCAAGCTCCCATCATCATAAAGCACTGCTACATGTAAGGGGGCCAAGCAAACCAGGACACACAGTGAAGCTCACCCAAGCAAAACTGGACAGAAACATCAAGCACAGCAGCCTAGCAAAAGACAAAATCTGGAAGATGGTAGATGAGGGCCAGGAGAGATACAGTGGGTAAGACCAGTATTCAGACCCCTTTAAATTTTTCACTCTTTGTTTCATTGCAGCCATTTGGTAAATTCAAAAAAGTTCATTTTTTCACATTAATGTATACTCTGCACCCCATCTTGACTGAAACAATAGAAATGTAGTAATTTTTGCAGATTTAATGAAAAAGAAAAACTGAAATATCATATGGTCGTAATTATTCAGTTGCTCAGACTCTCAACTAGCCATCCAGCCAAACTGAGGAATTGTGGGAAAAGAGCCTTGAAGAGAGAGGTCTAGAAGAACTCCAAGATTACTATGGCTGAGCTCCAGAAATGCAGTAGGGAGATGGGAGAAAGGTCCACAAATTCAACTATCACTGCAGCCCTCCACCAGTGGGGCCTTTATGACAGAGTGGCCCGACGAAAGCCTCTCCTCAGTGCAAGACATCTGAAAGCATAGAGTTTGTTAAAAAACTCATGAAGGACTCCCAGACTATGAGAAATAAGATTCTCTTGTCTGATGAGATGAAGATAGACCTTTTTTGGTGATAATTCTAAGCAGTATGTGTGGAGAAAACCATCCACTGCTCATCACCTGCCCAATACAATCCCAACAATGAAACATGGTGGTGGCAGCATCATGCTATGGGGGTGTTTTTCAGCTGCAGAAACAGGATGACTGGTTGCCATTGAAGGAAACATGAATGCGGCCAGCTACAAAGATATCCTGGATGAAAACCTTCCAGAGTGCTCTGGACCTTAGACTTGGCTGAAGGTTCACCATTCAACAAGACAATGACCCTAAGCACACAGTTACAATAACAAAGGAGTGGCTACAGAACAACTCTGTGACCATTCTTGACTGGCGCAGCCAGAGCCCTGACCTAAACACAATTAAACATCTATGGAGAGACCTGAAAATTGCTGTCCACCAATGTTTACCATCCAACCTGAAGGAACTGGAGAGGATCTGCAAGGAAGAATGGCAAATCCCCAAATCCAGGTGTGAAAAACTTGTTGCATCATTCTCAAGAAGATTTATGGCTGTACTAGCTCAAAAGGGTACTTCCACTCAATACTGACCAAAGGGTCTGAATACTTATGGCCATGTGATATTTCAGTTTTTATTTTTTTTAATAAATGTGCAAAAATTGCTACATTTCTGTTTTCTCAGTCAAGATGGTGTGCAGAGTGTACACTAATGAGAAAAAAATGAACTTTATTGAATTTACCAAATGGCTAAAATGAAACAAAGAGTGAAACATTTAAACCAATCAGCGATGAGCACAGCGACGATGATGTCATAAAGGACGTAGATATCCGCATCTCTGATTGGTCGAGGCCGCCAGGCCTCGACCAATCAGCAACGGGCACAACGACGATGATGTCATAATGGTTGCCATGGCGACGATGATGTCATAAAGGTTGCCTCGACCAATCAGCGACGGGCACAATCTGCCACGAATTCTGGAATCATCATTGTCCATATACTACTGGGACATGCATATTCTAGAATACCCGATGCGTTCGAATCGGGCCGCAATCTAGTATATATATATAAAAAAAAAGACCACAGCAGCACATGTACATGAATCGGCCATGTGAAAACACAGACAAATATACATTTCACAAAAATATTTTTCCATAAAAAAATTTTCAAAAATTTTTTTTTCATAAAACTTCCAGTTAAAATGGAGATTCTTAGCGCATAAATTGGCCAATTCATGTGTGCCCATCAACCACGGCAAGGTGATCTCCCCCTATATCTATATATATAATTGTCTAAGGGTTTTTCCGTCTGTCTGTCTTTCTGTCTGTCTGTCTGTCTGTCTGTCCTGGAAATCCCGCCTCTCTGATTGGTCGAGGCCGCCAGGCCTCGACCAATCAGCGACGGGCACAGCATCGACGTAGAAATCCCGCATCTCTGATTGGTCGATGCCGCCAGGCCTCGACCAATCAGCGACGGGCACAGCGACGATGATGTCATAAAGGACGAAGATATCCCGCGTCTGATTGGTCAAGGCCGCCAGGCCTCGACCAATCAGCAACGGGCACAACGATGATGATGTCATAATGGTTGCCATGGCGACGATGATGTCATAACGGTTGCCTCGACCAATCAGCGATGGGCACAGTCTGCCGCGAATTCTGGAATCATCATTGTCCATACATTACGGGGACATGCATATTCTAGAATACCCGATGCGTTAGAATCGGGCCACAGTCTAGTATATATATAATTGTCTAAGGGTTTTTCCATCTGTCTGTCTTTCTGTCTGTCTGTCTGTCTTTCTGTCTGTCTGTCCTGGAAATCCTGCGTCTCTGATTGGTCGAGGCTGCCAGGCCTCGACCAATCAGAGACCGGCACAGCATCGACGTAGAAATCCCGCGTCTCTGATTGGTCGAGGCCGCCAGGCCTCGACCAATCATCAACGGGCACAGCGACGATGATGTCATAAAGGACGTAGACATCCCGCATCTCTGATTGGTCGAGGCCGCCAGGCCTCGACCAATCAGCAACGGGCACAGCGACGATGTTAGGACTGGCGGAACGCACCAAGACAGATGGTATAGATGCGTTCGCAGTCCGGGGTCCACCGTGCAGGTAAAAACCTGCTGCTAGCAATTAGCAGACTATATGGCGGTACACTAGAGTATACACGCGTGGGTTAACCTCACCCAACGTGAAAGAAGCAATCCTGTTAAGGCACAGGACCGCGGTACCGCACCTAAAGCGCGAGCAAGTAGTCAGCGAACTCAACCCCGACTGGGATTGAAGTCCGATTAGACCCTTGCTGGCGCAACACCGCAACTGGGTGTGAAATGAAGCAGAAGAGCATGCAGTGCCGCACTGACGAACACCACTAACCACCCAGGCTTGGGTAAGGAAAGCACAGAGGAAGTGCACGGCGCCGTACTGGCGGTCACAACAACTGGACGCTATAATGTGTGACTAGTGCTGTAGGATAAGTCGGGCGATAGGTAGCAGCCATACACCTTCCGCGAACAGTCATACTATAGGGTAGGGGTATCCAAGGACGACTTGCACTCACAACATACACACATTAGCAATTGTTTGACAATACTAGCGCATGGCCGTGCGGTCATGCGCAGTTTATATAGCAGCAGCACAGGAAGTGGCCACAGCACTTTTGCCCTTCTAGGACCTGCCAAGAGGACCAATGGAATGTGCTGCAGAGCCTGAGCACATGACCCTCGATCTCCAACGGGAGACCTTACGCTGGGCATGCTCAGTACGTGCAGACAAGGACTTAGTCCCAGAGAAGTCCGCTCGCTGCTGACCAGCACAGACTTTAATAGCAGAGACTGGAGAAGCAGCAGTAACTCTCAGAACAGAGTGAGAATGAGCAAGACGCTGGGACCGACGTCCTTGCTGAGCAGACTCCACTGCGGCTGGACAAGAATGGGAGACCGCAGCGGAGGTGGCCCGAGATTCCCCCTGTGCAGAAGCGGGAACTCGACCCCTAACATTACCCCCCCCTCCCAGGGCCCCCCCCCTCCTTGGGCCTCACTATGTTCGAAGGCAGCAATGAGCTGCAGAGCCCGAATGTGCTCAGCAGGCTCCCAAGACCTATCCTCAGGGCCGTAACCCTTCCAGTCCACCCAAAAAAATTTTTTGCCACGTACCACCTTGCACCCCAAGATAGCGTTCACCTCGAAATCGTCCGTAGACGAACCCGATGTCCCGGCAGATGACTCAGAAAACCGAGACATGTATACGGGCTTAAGGAGGGACACATGAAAGGTGTCGGTGATACCAAGGCGTGGAGGAAGGGCCAGACGGTAGACCACAGGATTAACCTGTTCGAGGACCTTGAAGGGACCCAAGTAGCGAGGAGCAAATTTAGTGGACTCAACTCGCAGCCTGATGTTACGGGCGGAGAGCCACACCAAGTCGCCAGGAGCAAAGGACGGGGCAGGGCGCCGATGAGCATCGGCGGAGGACCTCATTCTCTCCTTAGAGGCCCGAATGGCATCCTGAGTGCGGTCCCAAATATCCCATGCCTCCACAGCCCAGTCTGCCACCCTGGAGTCTGCGGAAGACACGGGCATAGGCACAGGTACCCGTGGATGCTGACCATAGTTGAGGAGGAATGGGGTTTGCCCAGTGGAGTCGGCTACGGCGTTGTTCAGCGCAAACTCTGCCCATGATAGCAAGGATGCCCAGTCATCCTGCCTGGCTGAAACAAAATGTCGCAGGTATGTGACCAAGGTCTGGTTGGCCCTCTCTACCAACCCATTCGTCTTGGGATGATTAGAGGAAGAGAGATTCAACTCAATACTGAGAAGACAACACAGCTCTCTCCAGAACCGAGACGCAAACTGGGGACCCCGGTCACTGACAATTTTGTCAGGCATACCATGTAGGCGGAAGATGTGCTTAATGAACAACGCAGCCAAGGCCCGTGCAGAAGGTAACCGTGGTAGCAGCACCAAATGCACCATTTTCGAGAAATGATCGGTGATGACCCAAATGATGGTACAGCCGCGAGACTTGGGCAAACCCACGACAAAGTCCATCCCGACCATCTCCCAGGGCCTATCTGCCACCGGCAAGGGATAGAGCAACCCAGCTGGCCTTTGACGCGGAGATTTATTTTTGGCGCAGGAGACACACGCCAGAATATAATCCCTGACATCCCGGACCATATGCGGCCACCAGTACGTCCTCGCCAGTAGCTCAGATGTCCTCTTTGTCCCAAAGTGTCCACCCACTCTGGACGAATGAGCCCAAGAGAGAACCTCCGGTCGCAAATTAATGGGCACAAAAGTCTTGCCCGGAGGCACAGACTCAAGCGAAACCGGTGCTACGGTTCTCAGGCTCTCAGAGGGAACAATAAGCCGAGGCTCCTCTTCCTCCTCTTCAGTTACCATAAGGGAGCGAGAGAGAGCATCAGCATGAATATTCTTCTCCCCGGCGAGAAAATGAAGAGAAAAGTGGAACCGGGAAAAGAACAAGGACCATCTGGATTGGCGAGAATTTAGCCGCTGGGCTGTCTGTAAGTAGACCAAATTTTTGTGGTCAGTGTAAACCTGGAAGGGAAACCGCGCACCTTCCAGAAGATGTCTCCACTCTGAAAAGGCCAACTTCAATGCTAGCAGCTCCCTATCCCCGATGGAGTAGTTTCTCTCCGCTGGCGAGAAAGTCTTAGAGAAGAAGAAGCATGGATGCTTCCGACCTTGAGCATCCTTCTGGTAGAGGACTGCTCCAGCACCAACGGACGAGGCATCCACCTCCATTAGGAATGGCTTATCCACATCGGGACGATGTAAGATGGAGCGCTAGCAAAGTGGGACTTAATAGAAGTGAAGGCCTTGGAGACCTCTTCCGACCACAATTTAGGATTCGCTCCCTTCTTGGTGAGGGCTACCAAGGGAGCTACCAGAGTTGAGAAGTGGGGAATGAACTGGCGGTAATAGTTAATGAACCCCATAAAGCGCTGCACCGCTTTAACCCCTTCATGACCCAGCCTATTTTGACCTTAAAGACCTTGCCGTTTTTTGCAATTCTGACCAGTGTCCCTTCATGAGGTAATAACTCAGGAACGCTTCAATGGATCCTAGCGGTTCTGAGATTGTTTTTTCGTGACATATTGGGCTTCATGTTAGTGGTAAATTTAGGTCAATAAATTCTGTGTTTATTTGTGATAAAAACGGAAATTTGGCGAAAATTTTGAAAATTTCGCAATTTTCACATTTTGAATTTTTATTCTGTTAAACCAGAGAGTTATGTGACACAAAATAGTTAATAAATAACATTTCCCACACGTCTACTTTACATCAGCACAATTTTGGAAACAAAATTTTTTTTTGCTAGGAAGTTATAAGGGTTAAAATTTGACCAGCGATTTCTCATTTTTACAACGAAATTTACAAAACCATTTTTTTTAGGGACCACCTCACATTTGAAGTCAGTTTGAGGGGTCTATATGGCTGAAAATACCCAAAAGTGACACCATTCTAAAAACTGCACCCCTCAAGGTGCACAAAACCACATTCAAGAAGTTTATTAACCCTTCAGGTGCTTCACAGCAGCAGAAGCAACATGGAAGGAAAAAATGAACATTTAACTTTTTAGTCACAAAAATGATTTTTCAGCAACAATTTTTTTATTTTCCCAATGGTAAAAGGAGAAACTGAACCACGTACGTTGTTGTCCAATTTGTCCTGAGTACGCTGATACCTCATATGTGGGGGTAAACCACTGTTTGGGCGCACGGCAGGGCTTGGAAGGGAAGGAGCGCCATTTGACTTTTTGAATGAAAAATTGGCTGCACTCTTTAGCGGACACCATGTCACATTTGGAGAGCCCCCGTGTGCCTAAAAATTGGAGCTCCCCCACAAGTGACCCCATTTTGGAAACTAGACGCCCCAAGGAACTTATATAGATGCATAGTGAGCCCTTTAAACCCCCAGGTGCTTCACAAATTGATCCGTAAAAATGAAAAAGTACTTTTTTTTCACAAAAAAATTCTTTTAGCCTCAATTTTTTCATTTTCACATGGACAACAGGATAAAATGGATCCTAAAATTTGTTTGGCAATTTCTCCTGAGTACACCGATACTTCACATGTGGGGGTAAACCACTGTTTGGGCACATGGTAAGGCTCGGAAGGGAAGGAGCGCCATTTGACTTTTTGAATGAAAAATTATCTCCATCGATAGCGGACACCATGTCGCGTTTGGAGAGACCCTGTGTGCTTAAACATTGGAGCTCCCCCACAAGTGACCCCATTTTGGAAACTGGACCCCCCAAGGAACTTATCTAGATGCCTAGTGAGCACTTTAAACCCTCAGGTGCTTCACAAATTGATCCGTAAAAATGAAAAAGTACTTTTTTTTCACAAAAAATTTATTTTCGCCTCAATTTTTTCATTTTCACATGGGCAATAGGATAAAATGGATCCTAAAATTTGTTGAGCAATTTCTCCCGAGTACGCCGATACCTCATATGTGGGGGTAAACCACTGTTTGGGCACACGGCAGGGCTCGGAAGGGAAGGCGCGCCTTTTAACTTTTTGAATGGAAAATTAGCTCCAATTGTTAGCGGACACCATGTCGCATTTGGAGAGCCCCTGTGTGCCTATGCAATGGAGCTCCCCCACAAGTGACCCCATTTTGGAAACTAGACCCCCCAAGGAACTTATCTAGATGCATACTGAGCACTTTAAACCCCCAGGTGCTTCACAGAAGTTTATAATGCAGAGCCATGAAAATAAAAAATAATTTTTCTTTTCTCAAAAATGATTTTTTAGCCTGGAATTTCCTATTTTGCCAATGGTAATAGGAGAAATTGGACCACAAATGTTGTTGTCCAGTTTGTCCTGAGTATGCAGATACCCCATATGTGGGGGTAAACCACTGTTTGGGCGCACGGCAGGGCTCAGAAGGGAAGGCACGCCATTTGGCTTTTTAAATGGAAAATTATCTCCAATCATTAGCGGACACCATGTCGCGTTTGGAGAGCCCCTGTGTGCCTAAACATTGGAGATCCCCCACAAATTACCCCATTTTGGAAACTAGACCCCCAAAGGAACTAATCTAGATGTGTAGTGAGCACTTTGAACCCTCAAGTGCTTCACAGAAGTTTATAACGCAGAGCCATGAAAATAAAAAAAAAAAATTATTTTCTCAAAAATGAATTTTAGCCCGCAATTTTTTATTTTCCCAAGGGTAACAGGAGAAATTTGACCCCAAAAGTTGTTGTCCAGTTTCTCCTGAGTACGCTGATACCCCATATGTGGGGGTAAACCACTGTTTAGGCACATGCTGGGGCTCGGAAGTGAAGTAGTGACGTTTTGAAATGCAGACTTTGATGGAATGCTCTGCGGGCGTCACGTTGCGTTTGCAGAGCCCCTGATGTGGCTAAACAGTAGAAACCCCCCACAAGTGACCCCATTTTGGAAACTAGACCCCGAAAGGAACTTATCTAGATGTGAGGTGAGCACTTTGAACCCCCAAGTGCTTCACAGAAGTTCATAACACAGAGCAGTGAAAATAATAAATACGTTTTCTTTCCTCAAAAATAATTTTTTAGCCCAGAATTTTTTATTTTCCCAAGGGTTACAGGAGAAATTGGACCACAAAAGTTGTTGTCCAGTTTCTCCTGAGTACGCTGATACCCCATGTGTGGGGGTAAACCACTGTTTGGGCACACGTGGGGGCTCAGAAGGGAAGTAGTGACTTTTGAAATGCAGACTTTGATGGAATGGTCTGCGGGCGTCACATTGCGTTTGCAGAGCCCCTGGTGTGCCTAAACAGTAGAAACCCCCCACAAGTGACCCCATTTTGGAAACTAGACCCCCAAAGGAACTTATCTAGATGTGTGGTGAGCACTTTCAACCCCCAAGTGCTTTACAGAAGTTTATAACGCAGAGCCGTGAAAATAATAAATACGTTTTCTTTCCTCAAAAATAATTTTTTAGCCCAGAATTTTTTATTTTCCCAAGGGTTACAGGAGAAATTGGACCACAAAAGTTGTTGTCCAGTTTCTCCTGAGTACGCTGATGCCCCATGTGTGGGGGTAAACCACTGTTTGGGCACACGTGGGGGCTCAGAAGGGAAGTAGTGACTTTTGAAATGCAGACTTTGATGGAATGGACTGCGGGCGTCACGTTGCGTTTGCAGAGCCCCTGGTGTGCCTAAACAGTAGAAACCCCCCACAAGTGACCCCATTTTGGAAACTAGACCCCCCAAGGAACTTATCTAGATATGTGGTGAGCACTTTGAACCCCCAAGTGCTTCACAGACGTTTACAACGCAGAGCCGTGAAAATAAAAAATCATTTTTCTTTCCTCAAAAATGATGTTTTAGCAAGCAATTTTTTATTTTCTCAAGGGTAACAGGAGAAATTGGACCCCAGTAATTGTTGCGCAGTTTGTCCTGAGTATGCTGGTACCCCATATGTGGGGGTAAACCACTGTTTGGGCACACGTCGGGGTTCGGAAGTGAGGGAGCACCATTTGAATTTTTGAATACAAGATTGGCTGGAATCAATGGTGGCGCCATGTTGCGTTTGGAGACCCCCTGAAGTGCCTAAACAGTGGAAACCCCTCAATTCTACCTCCAACACACCCCTAACCCTTATCCCAACTGTAGCCGTAACCCTAATCACAACCCTAACCCCAACACTCCCCTAACCACAACCCTAACCCCAACACACCCCTAACCCTAACCACAACCCTAATTCCAACCCAACTCTAAGGCTATGTGCCAACGTTGCGGATTCGTATGAGATTTTTCAGCATCATTTTTGAAAAATCCGCGGGTAAAAGGCACTGCGTTTTACCTGTGGATTTACCGTGGATTTCCAGTGTTTTTTGTGCGGATTTCACCTGTGAATTCCTATTGAGGAACAGGTGTAAAACGCTGCGGAATCCGCACAAAGAATTGGCATGCTGCGGAAAATACAACGCAGCGTTCCCGCGCGGTATTTTCTGCACCATGGGCACAGCGGATTTGGTTTTCCATATGTTTACATGGTACTGTAAACCCGATGGAACACTGCTGCGAATCCGCAGCGGCCAATCCACACCGTGTGCACATAGCCTAATTCTAAAGGTATGTGCACACGCTGCGGAAAACGCTGCGGATCCGCAGCAGTTTCCCATGAGTGTACAGTTCAATGTGAACCTATGGGAACCAAAAATCGCTGTACACATGCTGCGGAAAAACTGCACGGAAACGCAGCGGTTTACATTCCGCAGCATGTCACTTCTTTCTGCGGATTCCGCAGCGGTTTTAGAACTGCTCCAATAGAAAATCGCAGTTGTAAAACCGCAGTGAAATGCGCAGAAAAACCGCGGTAAATCCACGATAAATCGGCAGCGGTTTAGCACTGTGGATTTTTCAAATCCGCTGCGGAAAAATCCGCATAGGACCAGAATACGTGTGCACATACCGAAACCCTAACCCTAGCCCTAACCCTACCCCTAACCCTAACCCTAACCCTAGCCCTAACCCTACCCCTAACCCTAGCCCTAACCCTACCCCTACCCCTAACCCTACCCCTAACCCTAACCCTAACCCTACCCCTAACCCTAACCCTAACCCTAGTTCTTACCCCAACCTTAGTGAAAAAAAAAAAAATTCTTTATTTTTTTTATTGTCCCTATCTATGGGGGTGACAAAGGGGGGGGTCATTTACTATTTTTTTTATTTTGATCACTGAGATAGGATATATCTCAGTGATCAAAATTCACTCTGGAACGAATCTGCCGGCCGGCAGATTCGGCGGGCGCACTGCACATGCGCCCGCCATTTTGGAAGATGGCGGCGCCCAGGAAAGAAGACGGACGGACCTCGGGCGGCCAGGTAAGTATAAGGGGGGGGAGATCAGGGCACGGGGGGGGCGTCGGAGCACGGGGGGGTGGATCGGATCATGGGGGGGGTGGATCGGAACACGGGAGGGAGGATTGGAGCACGGGGAAGGATTGGAGCACGGGGTGAGGGATCGCTGTGTGCGGGGGGGGGATCGGAGTGCGGGGGGGGGTCGCTGTGTGCGGGGGGGGGGGATCGGAGTGCGGGGGGGTTTGATTGCAGCACAGGGGGTGTGATTGGTGCACGGGGAAGCGGACAGGAGGACGGGGGAGCGGAGCACAGGACGGAGGGGAGCGGACCACAGATCGGGGGGCTGGGGGGGCGATCGGAGGGGTGGGGTGGGTGCACATAAGTGTTTCCAGCCATGGCCGATGATATTGCAGCATCGGCCATGGCTGGATTGTAATATTTCACCAGTTTTTTAGGTGAAATATTACAAATCGCTCTGATTGGCAGTTTCACTTTCAACAGCCAATCAGAGCGATCGTAGCCACGAGGGGGTGAAGCCACCCCCCCTGGGCTAAACTACCACTCCCCCTGTCCCTGCAGATCGGGTGAAATGGGAGTTAACCCTTTCACCCGGCCTGCAGGGACGCGATCTTTCCATGACGCATATGCTGCGTCATGGGTCGGAATGGCACCGACTTTCATGACGCAGCGTATGCGTCAAAGGTCGGGAAGGGGTTAAGAGAATGGGGCTCTTGCCAGTCCATCACAGCCTGTAGTTTGGCAGGATCCATAGCCAATCCCTGGGCGGAGATGATATAGCCCAGGAACGGCAAAGACTCCTGCTCAAACATACACTTCTCCAACTTAGCGTAAAGAGAGTTTGCCTGTAGGAGGTCGAAGACTCTGCCAACATCTCTCCGGTGGGAGTCAATATCTGGAGAAAAGATGAGAATATCATCCAGATAGACTACAACTGAGGTGGAAAGCATATCCCGGAAGATGTCGTTGACAAAGTCTTGAAAAACGGCTGGGGCATTACAGAGCCCGAAGGGCATCACCAGATACTCATAGTGCCCATCTCTGGTGTTAAACGCCGTTTTCCATTCGTCCCCCTCACGGATGCGAATCAGGTTGTAAGCACCCCGCAGATGTAATTTAGTAAATACCCTTGCTCCCCGAAGCCTATCGAAGAGCTCAGATATCAAGGGCAAAGGATACTTGTTCTTAACGGTGATAGCGTTAAGACCCCTGTAGTCTATGCATGGACGTAGCTCCCCATTCTTCTTCTGCACGAAGAAGAACCCTGCCCCAGCAGGTGACACTGACTTCCTGATAAACCCTCTTGCCAGATTCTCTTGAATGTACTGAGACATGGCCTCCGTCTCCGGGAGAGATAATGGATAAACTCGACCCCGGGGAGGCTCCGCACCAGGCAAGAGATCGATAGGACAGTCATAGGGGCGATGAGGCGGAAGGGTCTCCGCCGCCTTCTTGGAGAACACGTCTGCGTAAGACCAATATTGCTTGGGAAGAGAGGATAGATCTGTGGGTACCTCAGTAGTAGTAACCTGAACGCACTCTCGGTGACACCTACCCCCACATGATTCACCCCATCCCAGAATTCTGCCTGAGGACCACTCGATGTGAGGAGAGTGGTACCGTAGCCAAGGTATCCCCAACAGGACCTCATCAATACCCTCAGGAATGACGAGCAGAGAAATAATCTCCTGATGGGATGGCGACAGGGACAGAGTAACAGGGATGGTCTGATGTGTTATCTGTGCGGGGAGTGTCGACCCATTCACCACTTGTACCGTTACTGGTTGAGATAGCATAACCAGGGGTATTGCGTGACGTTGGGCGAAGGCAGAAGACATAAAATTGCCCTCCGCCCCAGAATCCACGCAGAGGTCTACCGAGTGGGAGGATGAGCCAAAGCTAATTGTCCCCTTAAAGGACAATTTGGAGACAAACGTCGCAGTGTCTAGTGCACCTCCACCTACTACCACTAGACGCTGACGTTTCCTCGACCGCTGATGACATCTGGTGGCAAGATGTTCTGACTGTTGGCAAACATGGCAACCCTGGAGTGCACGAGCGGTCTGGGACTTAGATCCCGCTCGTGACACTACCTTAGGTTCCTGGAACTCAGGAGCCTGGACTGGAGATTCCAAAGGTTTGGTGAAGGTGGGAGCCAGCCGAAACCTCTGCCTACACTGGGCTCGCTCTAACCTCCGCTCGTGAAAACGGAGGTCAATGCGAATAGATACTGCTATTAACTCCTCCAATGTGGCGGGAATCTCCCTAGTGGCCAGAGCATCCTTAACGTGGTCAGCCAGCCCCCTCCAAAATATAGGGATAAGGGCTTTATCCGACCACTCCAGCTCAGATGCCAGAGTGCGGAAATGGACAGCAAAAAGGCTGACCAAGGACGAGCCCTGAGTCAGTGCCAACAGTTGGAGCGCCGTGTCATGGGTGACACGAGGTCCTAGAATGACCTGTTTCAGAGTGCTCAGGAATAACGGAGCACTCTGCACCACATGATCGCCACGCTCCCACAGCGGCGTAGCCCACTGCAACGCCCTGTCCGACAATAAGGAAATTATAAAGCCCACCTTAGCCCGCTCTGTAGGGAAACGAGAGGCCAGAAGCTCGAGATGTATTGAGCACTGACTCACGAAACCCCTACAGGACTTACTGTCACCAGAAAATTTCTCTGGTAGCGGGAGGCGAGATAGCGTCGGTACAGGAGCGGCAGTGGACAAGGTAGCTGCAGCCACACTTGCAGCCTGAACAGCGACAGCAGTAACATCCACAGCTGAGGTTGAACGCTCAAGAGCCACCAACCTTCCCTCCAGCTGCTGGATGTACCGCTGTAAACGCTGGTCGTCCGCCATTTACTAACCAGACCCTGGCGCTAGTATTCTGTTAGGACTGGCGGAACGCACCAAGACAGATGGTATAGATGCGTTCGCAGTCCGGGGTCCACCGTGCAGGTGAAAACCTGCTGCTAGCAATTAGCAGATTATATGGTGGTACACTAAAGTATACACGCGTGGGTTAACCTCACCCAGCGTGAAAGAAGCAATCCTGTTATGGCACAGGACCGCGGTACCGCAGGGGTCAGTATTGGGACCTGTTCTCTTCAACATATTCATTAATGATCTGGTAGAAGGTTTACACAGTAAAATATCGATATTTGCAGATGATACAAAACTATGTAAAGCAGTTAATACAAGAGAAGATAGTATTCTGCTACAGATGGATCTGGATAAGTTGGAAACTTGGGCTGAAAGGTGGCAGATGAGGTTTAACAATGATAAATGTAAGGTTATACACATGGGAAGAGGGAATCAATATCACCATTACACACTGAACGGGAAACCACTGGGTAAATCTGACAGGGAGAAGGACTTGGGGATCCTAGTTAATGATAAACTTACCTGGAGCAGCCAGTGCCAGGCAGCAGCTGCCAAGGCAAACAGGATCATGGGGTGCATTAAAAGAGGTCTGGATACACATGATGAGAGCATTATACTGCCTCTGTACAAATCCCTAGTTAGACCGCACATGGAGTACTGTGTCCAGTTTTGGGCACCGGTGCTCAGGAAGGATATAATGGAACTAGAGAGAGTACAAAGGAGGGCAACAAAATTAATAAAGGGGATGGGAGAACTACAATACCCAGATAGATTAGCGAAATTAGGATTATTTAGTCTAGAAAAAAGACGACTGAGGGGCGATCTAATAACCATGTATAAGTATATAAGGGGACAATACAAATATCTCGCTGAGGATCTGTTTATACCGAGGAAGGTGACGGGCACAAGGGGGCATTCTTTGCGTCTGGAGGAGAGAAGGTTTTTCCACCAACATAGAAGAGGATTCTTTACTGTTAGGGCAGTGAGAATCTGGAATTGCTTGCCTGAGGAGGTGGTGATGGCGAACTCAGTCGAGGGGTTCAAGAGAGGCCTGGATGTCTTCCTGGAGCAGAACAATATTGTATCATACAATTATTAGGTTCTGTAGAAGGACGTAGATCTGGGTATTTATTATGATGGAATATAGGCTGAACTGGATGGACAAATGTCTTTTTTCGGCCTTACTAACTATGTTACTATGTTACTATGTTACAATCTCACAAACTCTAACCCTAACCCTAACACAAACTCTAACCCTAACCCTAACCCTAAAACACAAACTCTAACCCTAACCCTAACCCTAGGGATCCTAACACTAACCCTAACCGTAGGGACCCTCACCCTAACCCAAACCCTAACCCTAACACAAACTCTAACCCTAACCCTAAAACACAAACTCTAACCCTAACACAAACTCTAACCCTAACCCTAACACAAACTCTAACACAAACTCACAAACTCTAACCCTAACCCTATCCCTAACACAAACTCTAACCCTAACCCTAACCCTAAAACACAAACTCTAACCCTAACCCTAATCCTAACCCTAGGGATCCTAACCCTAACCCTAACCCTAGGGATCCTAACCCTAACCCTTAGGGTTAGGGTTAGGATCCCTTAGGGTTAGGGTTGGGGGCTGGCTATTCAGTGTGTATGCTTGTGTTTTTGGATAAAAACGCATGCAAACGCATGTGCTTAAAAACGCATGCGTTTACATTGACATCAATACGTTTTTTTTGCCGCAAAAAAACGCATGCGTTTTTTGCGGCAAAAAAAGCCGCTATAATTACTACATATTGCATTTCTGCAACACAACGTATGCAGAGAAAAAATGCATGCGTTGTCAAAACGCGTCAAAACGCATGCAAAAAAATGCATGCGTTTTTAATGTTAAGTATAGGGGGAAAAACGCATGCTTTTTTTGCGTTTTTTTTACACAAAAACGCAAAAAAAAAAAACGCAAATGTGAAACCAGCCTAAATACAGTGTATGACATATAGTTGCCAGGATTAGTGTTATTATACAGCTGCACACATGACTGCTTTCTCTGGAAGGCCTCCTGAAAGTGCTATTACAATTATTATATGAATAATATCATATAATCTCAATAAAACATATAGGATCATCCTTTTTGATTGACTCAACTGAAAGTGTCATATAGTGATAAAATCAATAGGTTGGATTCATATATAACAATTTTCCACTGCAGATGTCAGTTTATTCTACAGATCTTCATTTGACTTGCCATGTACATTTTAACTCCAATACATTTTTAGATGTGTTGCTAAATTTCAACCAAGAGTTAATCCACACTGTGACTAATAATACGTAGTTCAGAAAGCATTGAATGTGCCCAGGGCCGGACTGGCCATCTGGCAATTCTGGCAAATGCCAGAAAGGCCTGTCTGATTGTGGGCTGCCTTGTCTGCTACGTTGTTAACAGTATCGGTTTCTCAAGATACCCATACTGTTAAGAGTTGTGATGAAGCACAACGTCGCTGACTCCGTCACTTACCCCAGCAGGCCATGGGTATCATTAGAAATATTGGTCTTGTAGTAAATCTTGCTTTCTTCTATCTAGGGTAATATTAGTAATATATCCCATCTGGTGATTAGGGACAATGACAGCATAGGCCTGGGTGATTTCAAATGCCAGGGCTGAATTTCAGTCCCAGTCCGTACCTGAATGTGCCACATGTCATCATACCATAAATATTGCAGGATGGTGAACAAAAGTGAACAAGTCAATGACATGGCTGTAATGGTGCTGTAATACTGATTAAATTGATACTTTGGGTGAAGCATTTGAAAAGTTCTTGCTAATTAGACTTTAGTGCACAGGGGCTGGATTGTGCATGGGATTTTATCTTTCCTGATTTTGATTCCCCATCCCCCTCCACCTGCCTCAGTACCGGTATTTAAATTACAGGTTACTGCTCAGACTTCAAACAAAGAAGGTGGGTTATTCACAGTCCAGAAGCCGGGAAATCACAGACAGTGAGGAAATGCAGTGCACAATCCAGTCCCTGTGTCTAATTAGCATAGAAATTCAAACAGTGAATAAATAGAAATAAAAAGTACACTTTTTCACCAAGGAATACATTTATTCTGTGTTACAGCACCATTAAAACTATGTCTTTACTAGAGATGAGCGAAAATTCTAAGGTTCGGTTCTTCGAACTTCCCAATGTTCGCTGAACATGTTAGCCGAAATTACCCTAACCCTTAAATTCCATGGGAGGAAAAACCAAATGTACACTCAACACCTTAAGGAGTGACAAAAAGCTTCCCAAACCGCTAAAATTAATGGCACAGCTTCAGTCAGCCATGGGCCATGCATGAAGTATCTGGGTCTGGGTCACCATTTAGAGCTTTGAACTGAAGTGTCAATTAACCCCTTCATGACCCAGCCTATTTTGACCTTAAAGACCTTGCCGTTTTTTGCAATTCTGACCAGTGTCCCTTTATGAGGTAATAACTCAGGAACGCTTCAACGGATCCTAGCGGTTCTGAGATTGTTTTTTCGTGACATATTGGGCTTCATGTTAGTGGTAAATTTAGGTCAATAAATTCTGGGTTTATTTGTGATAAAAACGGAAATTTGGCGAAAATTTTGAAAATTTTGCAATTTTCACATTTTGAATTTTTATTCTGTTAAACCAGAGAGATATGTGACACAAAATAGTTAATAAATAACATTCCCACATGTTTACTTTACATCAGCACAATTTTGGAAACAACATTTTTTTTTGTTAGGAAGTTATAAGGGTTAAAATTTGACCAGCGATTTGTCATTTTTACAACGAAATTTACAAAACCATTTTTTTAGGGACCACCTCACATTTGAAGTCAGTTTGAGGGGTCTATATGGCTGAAAATACCCAAAAGTGACACCATTCTAAAAACTGCACCCCTCAAGGTACTCAAAACCACATTCAAGAAGTTTATTAACCCTTCAGGTGCTTCACAGCAGCAGAAGCAACATGGAAGGAAAAAATGAACATTTAACTTTTTAGTCACAAAAATTATATTTTAGCAACAATTTTTTTATTTTCCCAATGGTAAAAGGAGAAACTGAACCATGAAATTTGTTGTCCAATTTGTCCTGAGTACGCTGATACCTCATATGTGGGAGTAAACCACTGTTTGGGCGCACGGCAGGGCTTGGAAGGGAAGGAGCGCCATTTGACTTTTTGAATCAAAAATTGGCTCCACTCTTTAGCGGACACCATGTCACGTTTGGAGAGCACCCGTGTGCCTAAAAATTGGAGCTCCCCCACAAGTGACCGCATTTTGGAAACTAGACGCCCCAAGGAACTTATCTAGATGCATAGTGAGCACTTTGAACCCCCAGGTGCTTCACAAATTGATCCGTAAAAATGAAAAAGTACTTTTTTTTCACAAAATAAATTCTTTTAGCCTCAATTTTTTCATTTTCACATGGGCAACAGGATAAAATGGATCCTAAAATTTGTTTGGCAATTTCTCCTGAGTACACTGATACCTCACATGTGGGGGTAAACCACTGTTTGGGCACATGGTAAGGCTCGGAAGGGAAGGAGCGTCATTTGACTTTTGGAATGAAAAATTATTTCCATCGTTAGCGGACACCATGTCGCGTTTGGATAGCTCCTGTGTGCCTAAACATTGGCGCTCCCCCACAAGTGACCCCATTTTGGAAACTAGACCCCCCAAGGAACTTATTTAGATGCCTAGTGAGCACTTTAAACCCTCAGGTGCTTCACAAATTGATCTGTAAAAATGAAAAAGTACTTTTTTTTCACAAAAAAATTATTTTCGCCTCAATTTTTTCATTTTCACATGGGCAGTAGGATAAAATGGATCATAAAATTTGTTGGGCAATTTCTCCCGAGTATGCCGATACCTCATATGTGGGGGTAAACCACTGTTTGGGCACTCGGCAGGGCTCGGAAGGGAAGGCGCGCCATTTGACTTTTTGAATGGAAAATTAGCTCCAATTGTTAGCTGACACCATGTCGCGTTTGGAGAGCCCCTGTGTGCCTAAACATTGGAGCTCCCCCACAAGTGACCCCATTTTGGAAACTAGACCCCCCAAGGAACTTATCTAGATGCATATTGACCACTTTAAACCCCCAGGTGCTTCACAGAAGTTTATAACGCAGAGCCATGAAAATAAAAAATAATTTTTCTTTCCTCAAAAATGATTTTTTAGCCTGGAATTTCCTATTTTGCCAAGGATAATAGGAGAAATTGGACCCCAAATATTGTTGTCCAGTTTGTCTTGAGTACGCTGATACCCCATATGTGGGGGTAAACCACTGTTTGGGCGCACGGCAGGGCTCGGAAGGGATGGCACGCCATTTGGCTTTTTAAATGGAAAATTAGCTCCAATCATTAGCGGACACCATGTCACGTTTGGAGAGGCCCTGTGTGCCTAAACATTGGAGATCCCCCAGAAATGACCCCATTTTGGAAACTAGACCCCCAAAGGAACTAATCTAGATGTGTGGTGAGGACTTTGAACCCCCAAGTGCTTCACAGAAGTTTATAACGCAGAGCCATGAAAATAAAAAAAAAAAAATATTTTCTCAAAAATGATCTTTTAGCCTGCAATTTTTTATTTTCCCAAGCGTAACAGGAGAAATTTGACCCCAAAAGTTGTTGTCCAGTTTCTCCTGAGTACACTGATACCCCATATGTGGGGGTAAATCACTGTTTGGGCACATGCCGGGGCTCGGAAGTGAAGTAGTGACGTTTTGAAATGCAGACTTTGATGGAATGCTCTGTGGGCGTCATGTTGCGTTTGCAGAGCCCCTGATGTGGCTTAACAGTAGAAACCCCCCACAAGTGACCCCATTTTGGAAACTAGACCCCAAAGGAACTTAACTAGATGTGTGGTGAGCACTTTGAACCCCCAAGTGCTTCACAGAAGTTTATAATGCAGAGCTGTGAAAATAATAAATACGTTTTCTTTCCTCAAAAATAATTATTTAGCCCAGAATTTTTTATTTTTCCAAGGGTTACAGGAGAAATTGGACCACATAAGTTGTTGTCCAGTTTCTCCTGAGTACGCTGATACCCCATATGTGGGGGTAAACCACTGTTTGGGCACATGCCGAGGCTCGGAAGTGAAGTAGTGACGTTTTGAAATGCAGACTTTGATGGAATGCTCTGTGGGCAACACGTTGCGTTTGCAGAGCCCCTGATGTGGCTTAACAGTAGAAACCCCCCACAAGTGACCCCATTTTGGAAACTAGACCCCGAAAGGAACTTATCTAGATGTGTGGTGAGCACTTTGAACCCCCAAGTGCTTCATAGAAGTTTATAATGCAGAGACGTGAAAATAATAAATACGTTTTCTTTCCTCAAAAATAATTATTTAGCCCAGAATTTTTTAATTTTCCCAAGGGTAACAGGAGAAATTTGACCCAAATATTTGTTGTCCAGTTTCTCCGGAGTACGTTGATACCCCATATGTGGGGGTAAACCACTGTTTGGGCACACGTTGGGGCTCGGAAGTGAAGTAGTGACGTTTTGAAATGCAGACTTTGATGGAATGCTCTGTGGGCATTACGTTGCGTTTGCAGAGCCCCTGATGTGGCTTAACAGTAGAAACCCCCCACAAGTGACCCCATTTTGGAACCTAGACCCCGAAAGGAACTTATCTAGATGTGTGGTGAGCACTTTGAACCCCCAAGTGCATCATAGAAGTTTATAATGCAGAGCCGTGAAAATAATAAATACGTTTTCTTTCCTCAAAAATAATTATTTAGCCCAGAATATTTTATTTTCCCAAGGGTAACAGGAGAAATTGGACCCCAATAGTTGTTGTTCAGTTTCTCCTGAGTACGCTGATTCCCCATGTGTGGGGGTAAACCACTGTTTGGACACACGTCGGGGCTCAGAAGGCAAGTAGTGACTTTTGAAATGCAGACTTTGATGGAATGGTCTGCGGGCATCACGTTGCGTTTGCAGAGCCCCTGGTGTGCCTAAACAGTAGAAACCCCCCACAAGTGACCCCATTTTAGAAACTAGACCCCCCAAGGAACTTATCTAGATATGTGGTGAGCACTTTGAACCCCCAAGTGCTTCACAGACGTTTACAACGCAGAGCCGTGAAAATAAAAAATAATTTTTCTTTCCTCAAAAATGATGTTTTAGCAAGCATTTTTTTAGATTCACAAGGGTAACAGGAGAAATTGGACCCCAGTAATTGTTGCGCAGTTTATCCTGAGTACACTGATACCCCATATGTGGGGGTAAACCACTGTTTGGGCACACGTCAGGGCTCGGAAGTGAGGGAGCACCATTTGACTTTTTGAATACGAGATTGGCTGGAATCAATGGTGGCGCCATGTTGCGTTTAGAGACCCCTGATGTGCCTAAACAGTGGTAACCCCTCAATTCTACCTCCAACACTAACTCCCCCACACCCCTAACCCTAATCCCAACTGTAGCCATAAACCTAATCACAACCCTAACCACAACCCTAATTCCAACCCTAGCCCTAAGGCTATGTGCCCACGTTGCGGATTCGTGTGAGATATTTCCGCACCATTTTTGAAAAATCCGCGGGTAAAAGGCACTGCGTTTTACCTGCGGATTTTCCGCTGATTTCCAGTGTTTTTTGTGCGGATTTCACCTGCGGATTCCTATTGAGGAACAAGTGTAAAACGCCGCGGAATCCGCACAAAGAATTGACATGCTGCGGAAAATACAACACAGCGTTTCCGCGCGGTATTTTCTGCACCATGGGCACAGCGGATTTGGTTTTCCATATGTTTACATGGTACTGTAAACCTGATGGAATACTGCTGCGAATCCGCAACGGCCAATCCGCAGCCAAATCCGCACCGTGTGCACATAGCCTAATTCTAAAGGTATGTGCACACTGCGGAAAACGCTGCAGATCCGCAGCAGTTTCCCATGAGTTTACAGTTCAATGTAGACCTATGGGAAACAAAAATCGCTGTGCACATGCTGCGGAAAAACTGCACGGAAACGCAGCGGTTTACATTCCGCAGCATGTCACTTCTTTGTGCGGATTCCACAGCGGTTTTACAACTGCTCAAATAGAAAATCGCAATTGTAAAACCGCAGTGAAATGCGCAGAAAAAAACGCGGTAAATCCGCCATAAATCCGCAGCGGTTTAGCACTGCGGATTTATCAAATCCGCAGTGGAAAAATCCGCAGAGGACCAGAATACGTGTGCACATACCGAAACCCTACCCCTAGCCCTAACCCTACCCCTAGCCCTAACCCTAGCCCTACCCCTAACCCTACCCCTAACCCTAACCCTACCCCTAACCCTAGCCCTAACCCTAGCCCTACCCCTAACCCTAACCCTACCCCTAACCCTAACCCTACCCCTAACCCTATTCTAACATTAGTGGAAAAAAAAAAATTTCTTTATTTTTTTATTGTCCCTACCTATGGGGGTGACAAAGGGGGGGGTCATGTATTATTTTTTTTATTTTGATCACTGAGATATAATCTATCTCAGTGATCAAAATGCACTTTGGAACGAATCTGCCGGCCGGCAGATTCGGCGGGCGCACTGCGCATGCGCCCGCCATTTTGGAAGATGGCGGCGCCCAGGGAGAAGACGGACGGGACCCTGGCAGGATCGGTAAGTATGATGGGGGGGGGGACCATGGGGGGGGGGATCGGAGCACGGGGGGGGGAATCGGAGCGCGGCAGGCGTGGAACGGAGCACGGGGGGCGTGGAACGGAGCACGGGGGGGGCTGGAACGGAGCACGGGGGGGTGGAACGGAGCACGGGGGTGGTGGATCGGAATGCAGGGGGGGTGATTGGAGCACGGGGGGGTGATTGGAGCACGGGGGGAGCGGACAAGAGCACGGGGGGAGCGGAGCACTGGATGGAGGGGAGCCGGAGCAGTGTACCGGCCAGATCGGGGGGCTGGGGGGGCGATCGGTGGGGTGGGGGCACATTAGTATTTCCAGCCATGGCCGATGATATTGCAGCATCGGCCATGGCTGGATTGTAATATTTCACCCGTTATAATAGGTGAAATATTACAAATCGCTCTCATTGGCAGTTTCACTTTCAACAGCCAATCAGAGCGATCGTAGCCACGAGGGGGTGAAGCCACCCCCCCTGGGCTAAACTACAACTCCCCCTGTCCCTGCAGATCGGGTGAAATGGGAGTTAACCCTTTCACCCGATCTGCAGGGACGCGATCTTTCCATGACGCCACATAGGCGTCATGGGTCGGATTGGCACCGACTTTCATGACGCCTACGTGGCGTCATGGGTCGGGAAGGGGTTAAGACCTGATGGTTAAGTGAGCTCTGTAAGTCTTTGCTGGGAGCCCTGTTAACTCATGCAACAGCTCAATTTTTTTTTTAACAGCCACACTGAGATGGCACAAACATCAGTTTCATAGAGTACTATTGGTAAAAAATAGTTTTTGGAAAGAAAAACATGTAGTTGACTGATCAATTGACCCACAGTAGAACATTTTATAAAGGCACAGAAGCAGTCAGCCATGGGCCATGCAGAGTCTATCCCAACATTTGGAGCATTAAAGTTTCGAGTAAGACCTGGTGGTTAAGGCAGCGGTGTAAGTCTTCTTTGCTGGGAGCAGAAAAAGAAAAAAATGTTCTCCAGCGTAGATGAGTAAAATTTCACATTTATTCCAAACTTGTTAAAATAAGGACATGTTGGCACAACAAAGAAATCCTGGGGGGCTTGACAGACACATTTCGACTTAATCATGGTCAACATTGGAATAATTGTGGAGATTTACTCATCTATGCTGCAGAACATTTTTTCTTTTTCTGCTTGTAGAAATGCCCAGGGTCAGGGCTTCTCCCAACGTGAATCTCCTCTCCCATTCAATGCCAGACACATGGTGAGCTAACTATTTCCCCCTCTTTACACATGCTTCTTTGCTGGGAGCCCTGCTACTTCATGCAACAGCACAATTTTATTTCCCAGCCACACTGGCACAAACCTCAGCTTCATACAGTACTATTGGTAAAGAAAAGTGTAAGGATAGTAACACAGATAGTTGAGTGAAAGTAAGTGCAGGTGTGCTGGTCTGGGGGCCCTACTGCTACAAGCAACACACATGAAGGAGACCCAACTTGGACTCTTCCATTTCAAAAATTATTGTCACACACCACTAAAATGGCATCAATCTCCAGAAACAGTATAATAGGCCTCTGACACACCTTCCACTACAGGCAACCAAACAGATGGAAATCCAACTTCGAGTCTCCACATTTAAAAAAAAAAAGTTTGTAACTTCAATAGCGGTAGCAATAGTAGGCACAGAAGCCATGACATAGGTGACATAGACACAATAACGGGAGATCAATGCAGCACAATAAAAACATCATTGCCTAGTCTTCCCAGTCTACGACTGTACTGCAAACGTCATTGTCGATCCATGACTTATTCATTATGAACGATGTTAGGCAGTCCAGGGGACAGCCGGATGCGCTTATCCATCAGTACACCACCAGAATCGCTTGACATGGTTTCTAAGAGAATGCTGACTGCACCTTGCATGACAAAACCTCCAAGGCCTGACAGGAGAGCTCAGGCCACTCTTTCATTTTTGTAGACCAAAATGCAAAAGGGTCCAAATTCCTCCTGATGGCATTGATGTTGACCTCGAGATACTCCTGCACCATCATTATAAGTTGTTCACATCATGTACTCTGCTCTACTGGTGCATGGGCTGGTCTAAAAAATGTGTGAAATGACTTACAGAAATTGCTTATACTACTTACACTGCTGCTGCCAGTGTTTTTGTGGTGACACCTTGAGGGTCCTGGGGTTGGAAGTCTAGAACTGTGATGCACACTGTGTGCCTCACTGCTCTCTTGGGGAAAACCACTCTTAAGATTGTCTACAAGTCTGTTTTGATTTTATGAGCAAATTGGGCCTGCAACACAGTTTTATCCCAAATGATTTGGATTAGCAAGTAGGGCCTCTTGGATGAAGCCCAATATTAGGTCCGACGGTGTTTAAGAGTAAATGGGACCTTCTGATTCCACATTGCAACACAGTTTTATCCCAAAATGTTGCATTAGCAAATAGGGCCTCTTTAGTGAACACCCAAATTAGGCCTAACAATATTTAAGAATAATTGAGACCTTCTGATTCCTCACTGCAACACAGTTTCATCCTAAACGATTTGGATTAGCAACTCTGGCCTCTTGACTAGTGTTGAGCATTCCGATACCGCAAGTATCGGTTATCGGCCGATACTTGCGGTATCGGAATTCCGATACCGAGATCCGATACTTTTGTGGTATCGGGTATCGGTATCGGATCCATAGGGATGTGTAAAATAAAGAATTAAAATAAAAAATTTTGATATATTCACCTGTCCGGCGGCCCCTGGACATCACGCTGCTAACCGGCAGGCTTCTTTGTTTAAAATGCGCGCGTTTAAGACCTGCGAATGACATCCTGGCTTCTGATTGGTCGCGTGCCGCCCATGTGACCGCCACGCGACCAATCAGAAGCCGTGACGTCATTCGCAGGTCCTCAATTCCTAGAATTAGGAGTTTAGTGAATGAGAATGACGTCGCGGATTCTGATTGGTCGCGTGCCGCTCATGTGACCGCCACGCGACCAATCAGAAGCCGCGACGTCATTCTCATTCACTAAACTCCTAATTCTAGGAATTGAGGACCTGCGAATGATGTCACGGCTTCTGATTGGTCGCGTGGCGGTCACATGGGCGGCAAGCGACCAATCAGAAGCCGGGACGTCATTCGCAGGTCCTAAACGCGCGCCTTTTAAACAAAGAAGCCTGCCGGTTAGCAGCGTGATGTCCAGGGGCCGCCGGACAGGTGAATATATCAATATTTTTTATTTTAATTCTTTATTTTACACATCCCTATGGATCCCAGGGCCTGAAGGAGAGTTTCCTCTCCTTCAGACCCTGGGAACCATCAGCATACCTTCCGATACTTGGTGTCCCATTGACTTGTATTGGTATCGGATATCGGTATCGGCGATATCCGATATTTTTCGGGTATCGGCTGATACTATCTGATACCGATACTTTCAAGTATCGGACGGTATCGCTCAACACTACTCTTGACTGCAACACAATTTTAGCTCAATCTAGTTAGATGCTAGAAGATTGATTTTACACAGGCCAGGATCCTATCTAGCTAACTGACAAGTTCACTTTCAGCAGCAGCAGGAGCGGCCTCTCTGAGCTGTCACACTGAGAAAATGGTGACAGAAAAACAAGATGTCCACTTTTTCTATGGATTGGGACATTTCATAATCTAAGTCCTTTCTGCTAAGGCCGGGATCACACATGCGAGAAACAGGTCCGAGTCTCGCATGTGAAATCCAAGCTCTGGCGCCGGCACTCCAGAGCGGAGCGTGCGGCTCCATGTGTTGCTATGCGGCCGCACGCTCCGCTCCACAGTGCCGGTGCCAGAGCTTGGATTTCACATGTGAGACACGGACGTGTTTCTCGCATGTGTGATCCCAGCCTAATAGTGTGGGCAATACACAAAACCACATTTCAGAATCTAAATTGCTTGTGCTAATAGTGGGTTCCAGCCAGGAGTCAATATTTCAGAATCTAAATCCTCTCTGCTAATAGGATGGGACAGACAGATGTACATATTTCTGAATTTAAATCCATTCTGCAAATAGTGTGGGCCATATATCAGACCATATTTCAGAAACTAAATCCATTCTACTAATGGTGTGGGCCTTACTCCAGGCCTTATTTCAGAATCAAAATTGTCTGTTTTAATTGTGTGGTCCAGCCAGGAGTACACATTTAACACTAGGACTACTGGACTCGTGACCCCGCCTAGAACTACTGAAAGGAGTCATTTTGACTCCTTGCTTGTTTTCGTTTATTTTTAGAGTTTCATTTGTGGTTATTTATTAATAATTATATTTTTTGCAATGTATTATTATTGTGAGATCCAACAGTAATGCTTTTGATTGTTTTTTTTCTGCTTTTCTTATTTTTCTACAGAAAATAACAATAATTATTATAGACGTTTTTCAAACATTTTTTTTTATTCAAGTGCACACATATAAACAACAACTGAAGAACAAAAAGCAGAGAAAATGTAGGTGGAGGAGCATAAAAATGAAAATATGGCGCAGAATTCACCTTCTAAACATTTGGTGTTTCGCATTTTAGGCATTGCCTTTGATTTATGGCAGTACATTGCCCACACAAAGACTTACCACAAGTCTTACAATTGCCGACAGATCTATTTTTCTTGCACTTTTCTTTGATCTGGCAAAATTTTGTTTGAACCATCACTTCTGAACATGTAGAAACTTGGGACGTGGAACCCTTTTCCCTATCTGTGACATAAGGACCACTCAACTCTCTCACAAGCGTTTGCAAAAATGCCTTGCGTGACATTTTTTGGTGGGTAATCTCCTTGAATATTATACATGCATTTATACCCGCAAAGTCTAAGGCATTTTCAAATGCATGAACAGGCCATCTCATTGTGCATGTTCGTGTGGTATATTTTCGTGCCATCTGATCCACTACATCTACTCCATATTTTGTTTCATTGTAAAACTTTACCGTTTCTGGAGTTTTTTTAGCGGAATCAGACGCAACAACAACATCTGGATGGACGGAACTCAAAATGACAACATTTTTGTTGGGCTTTCCTTGATATACTGTAAGTGTAAAATTGTCTTCATTTCTAAACACTTTAGTGTTGTACAATTCCTCTTTCATGGATTTTATTTCTTTAGGCACTTCTCGCCTTATCTTATTCAGTGTTCCCACGATGGTTGTTCCTTTGCTTTTTAGCTGTTTAGCTAATTTTACTGAAGTAAAATAATTATCGGTTGTAACATTGCGACCTTTTTTCAAAAACGGGTCCAATAACTTCATTACCACATGGTCAGCTAAACGGTCCTCAGCACGGCGTGTGTCATCTTTGCCTAGATAAGGGAAGCCATTTGCCAGATATTTGCTCTCCTTATCAACAGCTAGCCAATATTTGTGGCCATATTTATCTGGTTTGGAAGGCATGTACTGCGTGAATGGACACCTAGTTTTGCTTGGGAAAAGTTGCTCATCCACCGTTATGTATGGGCCAGGTTTGTAACACGCAATACAATTTTCAATAAACCTGTCCCACACAGTAGAAAATAGAGCAAACTTGTCCGTTTGCAGTCTCTCCGATCGAGTAGATTTCTCATCAAATCTGAGAAACCTCATAATTTCAACAAAGCGGTCCCTAGACATTGTCGCTTTGCAAAACGGTATTCCCCAGTCATTACACCAAATACTGCTAATCGAGTGACGGTTCGTGCCAGATATTCCACGAGCATAGAATATCGCAATGAATGCATCTAGCTCCTCATCAGATAGAGTAAACTGTAAATTATTGTTCCTGCATGCTTCTGCAAGCGTACAGTTCTTTATATGTGTCAATATATATGAATCAAAAAATAAACGCCATGCGCTCAAAGGGCTATCGATAATGATATTTCTTCTGGCGTATCCTGTAGGGCCAGGTTCTTCTCGAAGAATATTTTGGCTGTCACGCCTACCAGGCAAGTGTTGTCCAATTTCAACAGGTTTCCATTGAATACCATCCGCTGAAACTAGTATTCCTTCAGATTCGCCTTCTCTGGTGTTTGTTGTTGCATTACCTTCGCCGCCATCGTTATCTGTTGTTCTTTCATTTCTGGGACGTTTTGCTGATTTTTTCTGTCCACGACCAGGAGGATGGTCACGAGGCAACATAACTGCATGAGCCCGATCCCCAGTTGATGTGCTTGGAATATCTGGAAAAAAGTTGATGAATATTTAGAATTTTTGTTTTGTAAGGGTCCGTGCACACTGGCTGGATTAGCGGCGGAATATCCGACCGGATATTCTCACCACAATCCGGCCCGTACCTGCCCGCTCAGGTACAGAGCGGAGTTTCATACCTGAAGCTCCGCTCCGAACCCTGGGCTGGAGCCGCTGTCTGGGACGGAGCCGTGCTCACGCGTAAGCAAGCTCTGCTCTGTCCCTGACAGCGGCTCCAGCCCGGGGTTCGGAGCGGAGCTTCAGGCATGAGTGGGCAGGTACGGCCTGTATTGCGGCAAGAATATCCAGATGGCTATTCAGCCAGAATTCTGCTAGTGTGCACAAGCCCTAACTCAGTGTGTGGAAGAACAAATAAATACACATAACTACTTACCTTCTGGATTTGTTCCTTCTGAGTCTTCAGATTCACTTGATATGTTCTGAGGAATGAAATCTTCATCACTGTCAGAATCAAATACATGTTCCTGCAATTCGGATTCCGATTCATCCTCCGGTATGGATTGCAAAGTAGCCAGAATATCCTGAGGCTTTATCAAACGTCTTCTCTCCATATTCCTCACAAATTCCATAATTCTATATAGTTCCCTGCTGAAAAATAGAAATGAAATGAAAACTAAAAGAAATAATAACTGTTCTGCCACCTTCAAAAGTAGGTGGGCTGAATCAGTTGACAGACAGCTAAACTATTTCATAACAATTCATACCTGTATGAGTCTTCAGAGCTCGTATGTCTGCGTCTGTTCTCTTTGTCTCTTCAGCTGAACTGAAAGTAAAGTTACTATCCAGAATACTGTCTCCTGCTAGGACCTTAGAAAAACACCACCCTTCATTAGCATAAGATAAGAGCGTAGAGTAAACAAGCTATTTTGTTCAGCATTACACAGTAATACAAGCAGGTAAAACACAAGGAAAATGTGAAAAGTTGACATGTAAATTGAACTACATCTATATATACATCAGGGTAAATAAGACAGAGTGAAAAAATTATGCACAAAACTTTATAGCAACATTTAGTGACAAAAGGACCTCAAAATATAGTAGGGAGTCAAAATGACTCCCTTCAGTAGTTCTTGGTAAATTTTGAAAAAAACGCGCAAATTTTTCACCAAAATTATTTATTCTCACAAAATCTTTTTTCACATCATATTTGAGGAAAAGTCACCGAGTTTCAAGCCGGAATTCTGAAAAATGTAGTCACAGAAGAGAAATAAAAAACGAAAGGAGTCAAAATGACTCCATCAGTAGTTCTAAATCCTTTCTGTAATAGTGTAGGCCATATACCTGGCCACATCTCAGGATCTAAATAGTTTGTCCTAATTGCATGGGCGAGACACCAAGACTCATTTAGGAATCTCAATCCTTTCTGCTAAGGCTATGTGCCCACATTGCGGATTCTTGTGCAGATTTTTCCACACCGTTTTTGCAAAATCCGCTGATAAACATACTGCGTTTTACCTGCGGATTTACAGCGGATTTCCTGTGGTTTTTGTGCGGATCTCACCTGCGGTTTTAGACCTGCGGACTCCTACTGAGGAGCAGGTGTAAAACGTTGCAGAATCCGCACAAAGAATTGACATGCTGCGGAAAATACAATGCAGCATTTCAGCGCTGTATTTTCCACACCATGGGAACTGCGGATTTGGTTTTCCATGGGTTTCCATGGTACTGTAAACTGCATGGAAAACAGCTGTGAATACACATCAGCTAATCCGCTGTGGATACGCAGCATGTGCAAATACCCTAATAGTGTGGTCCAGACACCAGGCCACATTCCGGAATCTAAACCCCTTCTGCAAATATTGTGGCCCAGACACACTATGTCAGCAAATAAATTCTGATTGTTAATTTAGTGACAGGTGACTGACAGGTCTGGGCTTAGGTTTGTGAAACAGCTGGTTAATAGAGGGGAAGGGTACATTCAACATAAGTGGGAAAAGCGAGGTCATGGTGGAAGAGGGAATATGCTTGGTGTTCAATGTGTTTCAATGTGTTTGTGGTATGTAGGTTAGGTGGTAATGTTACTGAAAGCTCTATGTTAGGTGTCGAGTTCGCATCGCTATAGAGGGGGAATCTGGAACCATGTCATCTGTGGTCTCAAATTCTTCTCCTGCTGCAGAGGAGCCTGCTCAGCAGAGATGTCGGTCCCAGTGTATTGCTCAAGTTGATGCTGTGCGACTGGTTACTGCTGCCGTTTCAGGTCCAGCTATTGCAACCAGTATTAGTCAGCATCGAGCAGACACCCCAGGGACAAAGTCCTGCTTTTTGCCTACTGAGCATGCCCGTGGGACGACCTCTCATTAGAGGTCGGAGGTCACATGCTCAGTTCCTCAAGTGGCTCTGATTGGACCACTGGCAAGGTCCCGGAAGGCTGCAACAATAAAAGGATTGCATGGCCACTGAATTTGTGTGTGTGTGGATGTGTGTTTGATATCTGGTGAAAGCTCCTAATCATTCCCCTCCCTAGCGTTGTTGTATGAGGTTTGGGTGTTGGAGCTGACTAGCGCCAGTTTGTTCCATCCTGAACTAGGAACGATCATACTGTGTCAATTCAGCAGCCTCCACCAGTGCTTCGCCGTGAGCATCTAGTGCGCTTTCCGATCCCTAGCTAGAGCGGTTAGTGGCATCCACCAGAGCGGCGCTGTGTGCATTCAGTGCGCTAAATCTTTATTAGTTTAGTTTTCTCCCTGGCACCGCAGTTGTGGCGCCGAGCGCTAATGGGTCTAGAGGGCCTCTAACCCTGTGTCCTTGGGGCAGAGTCCTGTGATCAAACACTAGCGTTCCCTCTGCGGTATTGCGGCCCTGTGACGCAACAGGGTTTATCTCTGTACATATCTGGTGATGTTAAACCATGTGCTTTCTCTTTATACTGCCATATACTGTCCGCCATTACCAAGCAGCAGGTGATATTTCTGCACGGTGGACTCCGGGCTGCAAACGCACCTTATATCTTCCTTTTATATTATTTGGTGCCAGCCCTAACACTACTCAACATGTGACTTTGGCAGCCAATAACAGTAGACCTTGTGTCATGATGTTATGGATGTTTTTTGCTCCCTAATTGGCTGCATACACATTAAGTTATTAAAGCACAATAAAAACCTCTGTGGCTCATCTGACGTAGACACACCACCTCCCCTCACAAAACACAAAACACATCCCTACACATCATACAGCACCACTATCCTAGACAAAGTCATAGCAAAAGTGATCATTTACCAATTTTTGACCGAATTTTGCAGACTTTGAGGAAAAATGCTTGGGAAACTGAACTCAAATCCAAATGTGCTACGTTTGTGCTGAATTTGACATTGTGTTCAGAACAATTTTGCTCATCTAGTCTTTGCAATACAAAATTGTTTTGTTATTTTTATTATTATTATTATTATTTAATATTATAGCGCCATTTATTCCATGGCGCTTTACATGTGAGGAGGGGTATACATAATAAAAACAAGTACAATAATCTTTAACAATACAAGTCACAACTGGTACAGGAGGAGAGAGGACCCTGCCCGCGAGGCAGGGGCTGGCTGACAAATTTTGACCTGGGGGGGGCAAGCACACAGCATTGGCCCATGAGTAGCTGCCCATACTTAAAGGGGTTATCGGATCTTAAGCTACATGTCTACAGTCAATATGTGTGAATTCTCATATCGTGCGCACTGAGAGCTGTGAAGATTCCCTGGTGCCGGGAACAGGTGGTCTTTTGACCGCAAGCATGCGATATATATATATTCCCAGCAACATTCGACTACAATGTTTTTGGCCTTGTTCAATACAGTTGCATTAGGCCATGCAAGTCTAGTCAGCATGTGACCGCATGTAAGCAAATCACAAACTTGCAGCCACACACCCGCCGAATAAACACAGCACTACGAGCAATGTGAGAAGCACAAGTCTGCAGTCACATAGAATGACAGAGTGAATGCACCAAAGACTGAAACACGTACAGCCCCACTATACTGACATGCACGCTCAGCCCCACAGTATAATGGCACACACAGCCCCACTTTATAATGACACGCACAGCCCCACTGTATAATGACACACACAGCCCCACTGTATAATGACACACACACACACATGCACAGCCCGACTGTATAATGACACACACAGCCCCACTGTATAATGACACACACACACGCACAGCCCCACTGTATAATGACATACACAGCCCCACTGTATAATGACACACACACAAAGCCCCACTGTATAATGACACACAAACATGCACAGCCCCACTGTATAATGACACCCCCACCCCCACTGTATAATGACACACACACAGCCGCACTGTATAATGACACACACAGCCCCACTGTATAATGACACACATAGCCCCACTGTACAATGACACACACACACACACGCACAGCCCCACTTTATAATGACACACAGCCCCACTGTATAATGACACACACACACATGCACAGCCCTACTGTATAATGACACACACTGCCCCACTGTATAATGACACACACACAAAGCCCCACTGTATAATGACACACACAGCCCCACTGTATAATTACACACACACAAAGCCCCACTGTAAAATGACACGCACAGCCCCACTGTATAATGGCACACACAGCCCCACTTTATAATGACACGCACAGCCCCACTGTATAATGACACACACAGCCCCACTGTATAATGACACACACACACACATGCACAGCCCGACTGTATAATGACACACACAGCCTCACTGTATAATGACACACACACATGCACAGCCCCACTGTACATTGACACACCCACCCCCACTGTATAATTACACACACACAGCCCCACTGTATAATGACACACAGCCCCACTGTATAATGAAACACACACACGCGCACAGCCCCACTGTATAATAACACACACATGCACAGCCCCACTGTATAATGACACACACACATGCACAGCCCCACTGTATAATGACACACACACCCCCACTGTATAATGACAAACACACAGCCCCACTGTATAATGACACACACATGCACAGCCCCACTGTATAATGACACACACAGCCCCACTGTATGACACACACACAGCCCCACTGTATAATGATGCACACATATGCACAACTCCACTGTATAATGACACACAGCCCCACTGTATAATGACAAACACACACACACAGCCCAACTGTATAATGACACACACAGCCCCACTGTATAATGACACACACAGCTCCACTGCATAATGACACACACATACGCACAGCCCCAGAGTATAATGACTAGTGTTGAGCGATACCGTCCGATACTTGAAAGTATCGGTATCGGATAGTATCGGCCGATACCCGAAAAATATCGGATATCGCCGATACCGATATCCGATACCAATACAAGTCAATGGGACATCAAGTATCGGAATGTATCCTCATGGATCCCAGGGTCTGAAGGAGAGGAAACTCTCCTTCAGGCCCTGGGATCCATATTAAAGTGTAAAATAAAGAATTAAAATAAAAAATATTGTTATATTCACCTCTCCGGCGGCCCCTGGACATCAGCGGGAGGATCCGGCGTCCGGCACGGCTTCTTTCTTCAAAATGCGCGCCTTTAGGACCTGTGGAATGACGTCCCGGCTTCTGATTGGTCGCGTGCCGCCCATGTGACCGCCACGCGACCAATCAGAAGCCGCGACGTCATTCCTCAGGTCCTAGAAGGCGCTCATTCTAGGACTTTAGCTGAGGAATGACGTCGCGGCTTCTGATTGGTCGCGTGGCGGTCACATGGGCGGCACGCGACCAATCAGAAGCCGGGACGTCATACCACAGGTCCTAAAGGCGCGCATTTTGAAGAAAGAAGCCGTGCCGGACGCCGGATCCTCCCGCTGATGTCCAGGGGCCGCCGGAGAGGTGAATATAACAATATTTTTTATTTTAATTCTTTATTTTACACTTCCGATACCGATACCCGATATCACAAAAATATCGGATCTCGGTATCGGAATTCCGATACCGCAAGTATCGGCCGATACCCGATACTTGCGGTATCGGAATGCTCAACACTAATAATGACACACACAGCCCCACTGTACAATGACACATATGCACGGTCCCAATGTATAATGACACACACATGCACAGCCCCACTGTATAATGATGCACACATATGCACAGCCCCACTGTATAATGACACACAGCCCCACTGTATAATGATATACACACATGCACAGCCCCACTTTATAATGACAAACACACACACAGCCCCACTGTATAATGACACACACAGCCCCACTGCATAATGACACACACAGCCCCACTGTTTAATGACACACACAGCCCCATTGTATAATGACACACACACACATAGAGCCCCACTGTATGATGCACACAGCCCCACTGTATAATGACACAAACACGCACAGCCCCACTCAATAATGACACACACAGCCCCACTGTATAATGACACACACACAGCCCCACTGTATAATGACACAGCCCCACTGTATAATGACGCACACACAGCCTCACTGTATAATGACACACACAGCCCCACTGTATAATGACACAGACATGCACAGCCCCACTATATAATGACACACACAGCCCCACTGTATAATGACACACACAGCCCCACTGTATAATGACACACACACATACGCACAGCCCCACTGTATAATGACACACACAGCCCCACTGTATAATGACACACACACATGCATAGCCCCACTGTATAATGACACACACAGCCCCACTGTATAATGACACACACACGCACAGCCCCACTGTATAATGACATACACAGCCCCACTGTATAATGACACACACACAAAGCCCCACTGTATAATGACACACAAACATGCACAGCCCCACTGTATAATGACACATTCAGCCCCACTGTATAATGACACACAGCCCCACTGTATAATGACACACACAGCCCCACTGTATAATGACACACACACTCACAGCCCCACTGTATAATGACACACACAGCCCCACTGTATAATGACACAGCCCCACTGTATAATGACGCATACACAGCCCCACTGTATAATGACACACACAGCCCCACTGTATAATGACACACACACAGCCCCACTGTATAATGACACACACACATGCACAGCCCCACTGTATAATGAAACACAGCCCCACTGTATAATGACACACACATGCACAGCCCCACTATATAATGACACACACTGCCCCACTGTATAATGACACACACAGCCCCACTGTATAATGACACACACACACACGTGCGCACAGCCCCACTGTATAATGACACACACAGCCCCACTGTATAATGAAACACAAACATGCACAGCCCCACTGTATAATGACACACACAGCCCCACTGTATAATGACACACACACACACACACGCGCACAGCCCCACTGTATAATGACACACACACAAAGCCCCACTGTATAATGACACACACACATGCACAGCCCCACTGTATAATGACACACACAGCCCCACTGTATAATGACACACACACACACGGCCCCACTGTATAATGACACACACAGCCCCACTGTATAATGACACAAAAACAAAGCCCCACTGTATAATGACACACACACATGCACAGCCCCACTGGATAATGACACCCCCACCCCCACTGTATAATGACACACACACAGCCCCACTGTATAATGACACACACACATGCACAGCCCCACTGCATAATGACACCCACACACCCACTGTATAATGACACACACAGAGCCCCACTGTATAATGACACACACATGCACAGCCCCACTGTATAATGACACACAGCCCCTCTGTATGACACACACACAGCCCCACTGTATAATGACACACAGCCCCACTGTATAATGATACACACACACGCGCACAGCCCCACTGTATAATGACACACACACATGCACAGCCCCACTGTATAATGACACACACAGCCCCACTGTATGACACACACACAGCCCCACTGTATAATGATGCACACATATGCACAACCCCACTGTATAATGACACACAGCCCCACTGTATAATGACACACACACAGCCCCACTGTATAATGACACACACACATGCACAGCCCCACTGTATAATGAAACACAGCCCCACTGTATAATGATACACACACATGCGCACAGCCCCACTGTATAATGACACACACACATGCACAGCCCCACTGTATAATGACACACACACACCCCCACTGTATAATGACACACACAGCCCCACTGTATAATGACACACACATGCACAGCCCCACTGTATAATGGCACACACAGCCCCACTGTATGACACACACAGCCCCACTGTATAATGACACACACAGCCCCACTGTATAATGGCACACACAGCCCCACTGTATAATGGCACACACAGCCCCACTGTATGACACACACAGCCCCACTGTATGACACACACACAGCCCCACTGTATAATGATGCACACATATGCACAACCCCACTGTATAATGACACACAGCCCCACTGTATAATGACACACACACAGCGCCACTGTATAATGACACACACAGCCCCACTGTATAATGACACACACACACCCCCACTGTATAATGACACACACACATGCACAGCCCCACTGTATAATGAAACACAGCCCCACTGTATAATGATACACACACATGCGCACAGCCCCACTGTATAATGACACACACACATGCACAGCCCCACTGTATAATGACACCCCCACACCCCCACTGTATAATGACACACACAGCCCCACTGTATTATGACACACACACATGCACAGCCCCACTGTATAATGACACACACAGAGCCCCACTGTATAATGACACACACATGCACAGCCCCACTGTATAATGACACACACAGCCCCACTGTATGACACACACACAGCCCCACTGTATAATGATGCACACATATGCACAACCCCACTGTATAATGACACACAGCCCCACTGTATAATGACACACACACAGCCCCACTGTATAATGACACACACACATGCACAGCCCCACTGTATAATGAAACACAGCCCCACTGTATAATGATACACACACATGCGCACAGCCCCACTGTATAATGACACACACACATGCACAGCCCCACTGTATAATGACACACACACACCCCCACTGTATAATGACACACACAGCCCCACTGTATAATGACACACACAGCCCCACTGTATGACACACACAGCCCCACTGTATAATGATGCACACATATGCACAACCCCACTGTATAATGACACACACACACACGCACAGCCCCACTGTATAATGACGCACACAGCCCCACTGTATAATGACAAACACACACAGCCCCACTGTATAATGACACACACAGCCCCACTGTATAATGACACACACAGCCCCACTGCATAATGACACACACATACGCACAGCCCCAGAGTATAATGACACACACAGCCCCACTGTACAATGACACATATGCATGGTCCCACTGTATAATGACACACACATGCACAGCCCCACTGTATAATGACACACACAGCCCCACTGTATGACACACACGCACTGCCCCACTGTATAATGATGCACACATATGCACAGCCCCACTGTATAATGACACACAGCCCCACTGTATAATGATACACACACGCACAGCCCCACTGTATAATGACAAACACACACACAGCCCCACTGTATATTGACACACACAGCCCCACTGTATAATGATACACACAGCCCCACTGTATAATGACACACACAGCCCCACTGCATAATGACATACATATACGCACAGCCCCAGAGTATAATGACACACACAGCCCCACTGTACAATGACACTTATGTACGGTCCCACTGTATAATGACACACACATGCACAGCCCCACTGTATGACACACACGCACAGCCCCACTGTATAATGATGCACACATATGCACAGCCCCACTGTATAATGACAAACACAGCCCCACTGTATAATGACTCACACAGCCCCACTGAATAACACATACGCAGTTCACACACAGCTCACATACACGTAGTTCAAACACACGTATCACACACATGCAGTTCACACACACGCAGCTCACACATGCATGTCACACACACATCACACACATGCAGCTCAAACACACGCGCATCACACACACACAGTATCACACACGCAGCATTGCACACATGCAGCAAGGCACACATGCAGCATTGCACATACGCAGCTCTCATACACACGCAGCTATCACACACAGCTCCACTGTTTAATGACACACTCAGCCACACTGTATAATGACACACACGCACATCCCAACTGTATAATGACATACACACAGCCCCACAGTATAATGACACACACAGCCCCACTGTATAATGACACACACACACAGCCCCACTGTATTATGACACACACAGTCCCACTGTATGACAAACACACACGCACAGCCCCACTGCATAATGACACACACATACACACAGTTCCAGTGTATAATGACACACAGAGCCCCACTGTATAATGACACATGCGCACAGCCCCACTGTATAATGACACACACAGCCCCATTGCATAATGACACACACACAAAGCCCCACTGTATGACACACACATCCCCACTGTATAATGACACACACACACGCACAGCCCCACTGTATAATTACACACACAGCCCCACTGTATAATGACACACACACACGCACAGCCCCACTGTACAATGACACACACAGTCCCACTGTATAATGACACATATACGCACAGCCCCACTGTATGACACACACATGCACACTCCCACTGTATGACACACAGCCCCACTGTATAATGACATACACACACAGCCCCACTGTATAATAACACACACATGCAAAGCCCCACTGTATAATGACACACACATACGCACTGCCCCACTGTATAATGACTACACAGCCCCACTGTATGACACATATGCAGTTCACACACACACAGCTCACACACACGCAGATCAAACACACGCATCACACACATGCAGTTCACACACATGCAGCTCACACACGCACGCAGCTCACACACATCTCACACACACATCACACACATAAGCAGCTCACACACACATGCAGCTCACACACACGCAGCATCACACACACCCAGCATCGCACATATGCAGCTTCGCACACATGCCACATCGCACACACGCAGCTCTCACACACATGCAGCTATCACACACATGCAGCTCACACACTCAGCTCACACACATGCAGCTCACACACACATGCAGCTCACACACACAAACGCAGCTCACACACGCAGCTCACACACGCAGCACACACACACAGCTCACACGCAGTTCAAACACATGCATCACACACACGCAGCTCTCGTGCAGTTCAAACACATGCATTACACACACGCAGCTCACACACACGCAGCTCACACACAGCTCACACACATGCAGCTTACACACTCGCAGCTCACACACGTAGTTCAAACACACGCATCATGCACACGCAGCAACATACACACAGCTCTCACACACAAGCATCACACACACACAGCTCTCACACACACAAGCAGCATCACACACACCAGATACCTCATACACACATCACGCCCTCTCCTCTGTGGTGCAGAGGCAGCTGATGTCCATGTGCAGCTCTTTGGTTTCTCCTGCTCACAGCTCTGCACTGTCCCAGCACCTCCACTGGTCTCTCCTTCTCTGCGAGGATAGCAGATAAGAGCAGGAGGAGCTGGGGCTTCTCTCTCCCTGGGAGCTCCGCACGCACACAGGCCAGTATGCTGACCTTTCATATTTATTGCTGCTGGCTGCGCTGTCTCCCTCAGAGTGGCAGACTGCAGTGCCACACAGGAGCCTGCTCATCACATACTGCTGCAGCCTGCATGTCGGGGCGGCAGGTGGGATTACACGACCGCGCAATACAGGTGCGCTGTTATGATTTGGTGGCCTAGGAGCAGCATGTGACGCACTCTGGAGAATGTGGTACCTGTACTGACCGCAGACCCTGAACTTAGCACCGCAACTAGAAGTAGCCGTGGGATGTACCTAACACTCCCTAGACACCTCGACACAGCCTAAGGACTAACTTCCCCTAAAGATAGAAACGGGAAAACTATCTTGCCTCAGAGAAAATCCCCAAAGGATAGACAGCCCCCCACAAATATTGACTGTGAGAGGAGAGGGAAATGACATACGCAGACTGAAATCAGGATTTAGCAAAGGAGGCCTTTCTAGCTAAAAAGAAAGAATAGGACAGAGTACTATGCGGTCAGTATTAAAACGCTAGAAAATATCCACCACAGAAAATACAAATCTCCCCATTTGACTAAAGACATGGAGGGTATATCTGCATCTCCAGAGATACAGCTTGGCTGCAAAAAATCCTTACACAGACAAAGCTGGACAAGACAAAACATGAAAATGCACAGAATTATAAGGCCCACAGCATGTGGACAGCAAAAACAAAGCCAGAACTTATCTTTGTTGAAAAGAACAGCAAAACAGGAGAGACCAGTCAGGGATGTGAATCCTCCAAAAACAATGGACAAATGGCACTGACTAAAGGATCAAGCAAGACTAAATAGCCCAGTCCAAATTGCAATAAGTGGACACACCTGATAAATGCTGCGATCCAAAGACAGCAGCACTACCACTCATAACCACCGGAGGGGGCCCAAGAGCAGAATTCACAACAGTGCGCTATGTATTCCAAGCACTGCCAGTCCTCCAGCGGCCCTGTGCACCGGGCATCGGGCTGGGGGGCATATGCATTCCTGCCACCCGGCCCGGTGCCCGCCCCTGCCGCGAATGCTCACAATCTACAAGGAATGGGTGACGATACAGTAGGTGGTTTTGTTTAAAGGAAAACTGCTATGTAATCTGAAGTCAGCTTGTGGTTGGGGTTAAAATAGAGAATGCAGGGATGTGTCACATATCAAGCTATTTGCAGTTGTTTACTTACACTGAAGGATTATCACCAAGACATTATCATTGTGGTAACTAGCTGACACATGCCTCCTTGTCCAACTTCGCCCCCTCTTGTGATAAATGATAAGCAGCTAGCTGTCAGTAGACTATGTACATCGAGACCTTTGGTGTTGGCAGGTTTAATTTTACTTCAAGTTATATCTAGGAACATGTAATACATGTATAATAATTGTTGCCAGCGTCAGACTGGAGCACCTTGGGCCCACCAGGGAAAACATTACTGGGGTCCACTATGTAGCTACAAATAAATAAATACAAGACCACCAATTGTGTGGTAAAACACGCTAATATCAGGGTATAATATAACGTAGTACACATCTTAATTATGTAGCAGGGGTTTGGGTAGCCCCTTCATAGAATATAATGTAGCTACCTCATAGGATATAATGTAACCCCCCTCATAGAATATAATGTAGCCTCCCTCATAGAATATAATGCAGTCCTCCTCATAAAACAATGTATCCCCCTCAAAGATTATAATGCAGCCCCTTCTCATAGCATATAATGCAGCCCCCTCTCAAAGAATATAATGCAGCCCACCTCATAATATAATGCAGCACCCCACAAAATATAATGCAACCCCCTCATAAGGTATAATGCAGCCCCCTCTCATATAGTATGATGTAGCCCCCAGAATATAATTATAATGTAGTCCCCAGAGAGAATAATGCAGCCCCACCACAGAATATAATGTAGCCCCCATAGAGTATACTGTAGCCCCCTCATATAGTATGATGTTGCCCCCAAAATATAATTTAGTCCCCTGAGAGAATAATGCAGTCCCCCATAGAATATAATGTAGCCCCCCATGTAGTATAATGCAACCCCCTTCATAGGGTATAATGCAGCCCCTCTCCAGCTCCATAATTGTTCTCCCCTTCTACCCCCATCATTGCCTACTCCCCCACCACCCCTATCATTGCCCTTTCCACCACCTCCATCATTGCCTTCTCCCCCACAACCCCACCATTGCCCATTCCACCACCACCATTGTCTTTTCCACCACTACCATCATTGTCCTTTACACCACAACCATCATTGCTTTCTCTCCCACCACCCCATCATTGCCCATTTCAACACCCCCATCATTGCCCCCCCACCACCATCATTGTCCTTTTCATCACAATATTCATTGCCTTCTTCCCCACCACCTCCATCATTGCCTCCTTCCCCACCACCCCCCAACATCCTTCCCCACCACCCCATCATCCTTCCCCACCACCCCATCATTGCCAAACTCCAATACACACATCTCCAATACACACAGATAGCACTGCACCACTCTCTCTCACGTACACACACAAAGCACCGCACCACATACACAAACACCACCGCAACACTGTCTCACACTTACACACAAAGCACCGCTTTGCACCACATACACACATACATGCAGAAAGACACATAGCACCACTCACCTCTCGCAGCACATGCCGGCAGCCTCTTTCTCGCTGGCAGCTTTTCTGTCTGAAGCAGCCGTGCACTGAATGATAACATCATCCAGCTGCGCTGTCTCCGACAGGAAGCACCAGGCAGGAAGCAGGATGCTGGGATGTGCTACAAGAGATGAGTGGTGCTGTGTGTCTGTCTGTGTGCCTGTGTGAATGTGATGTGGTTCGGTGCGGTGCTTTATGTGTGAGTGTGAGAGAGTGGTGCAGAGGAGGTGGGCGCGCAGTGTTAGCTGCAACCTGCGGCTAACGCTGCCCGCTATTAAACTGAAATGGTATTCACTCTTCTCCACACCCATGGGGAAGTGGAGAAGCGTGAACATTCATTTCTCTCTGGTTTTCCGGTGGGCCAGTACGACCCTGATTGTTGCAATTGGTAAAGTAGGTGATACTACTTTGGAATCAGGGTCTCTTTTCATACATTACACTGCTTTCAGATGAGGTAACACAAAAACTGGTGATAGATTCCATTTAACAAGTTTATACTTGATATTGTTTTTCTTTACATGTGAGCACATCGTGTAAGTTTTATTTATTACATCTATGGGTTTTTGGGGGGGAGGATATTTCCCATTAATGTGAAAAAAAACTAGTCTTCTACAAACAGTACAAAATAAAATATATTATAACATTACATCGATCTGAAAACATTTTCTGCTTTGAGGGAACTTTTGTAGTGCAAGATTTAAAAATGAAAATAATTTTTTTTAAATATAACTATAATTTTCTTAAAAATATATATTTTTCAGTACATTTACCTTAAAATTATCTACCGTATTTTTCTGACTACAAGATGCACTTTTCCCCCCCAAAAAAGGGGGGAAATGGGGGCTGCGTCTAATAGTCGCAATGCAGGCTTACAGTGGTGGCAGAGGTGCGGCGGCAGAGGTGTGGCGGCAGAGGAGGCGCAGTAAGCGGGGTCCCTTTCTCCGGTGAGGTGATGCAGCAGCCCGGTATGCAGCAGAGCCGGGTGAATCCTGTTGTTATCGGTGGTGGTGGCCATTTTCCTGAGGCCGCGCGTGCGCAGATGGAGCGCTCTGCTTCCCGGGGCTTCAGGAAAATGGCCGCCGCGATCTCCATCTGCGCATGCGCGGCCTGCCGCGGCCATTTTCCTGAAGCCCCGGGAAGCAGAGCGCTTCATCTGCACACGCGTGGCCTCAGGAAGATGGCCGCGCCCACCGATAACAACAGGATTCACCCGGCTCTGCTGCTTACCAGGCTGCTGCATCACCATACCGGGGAAAGGGACCCCGCTTACTGCGCCTCCTCTGCCGCTGCACCTCTGCCACCGCACCTCTGCCACCGCACCTCTGCCACCGCACCTCTGCCGCCACAGTAAGCCTGCATTGCCTGCACGGTAAGCCTGGGACCCCTCTCACTGCACCTCCTGATCCCAGCACCTCCTGATCCCAGCACCTCCTCATCCCAGCACCTCCTCATCCCAGCACCTCCTGATCCCAGCACCTCCTGATCCCAGCACCTCCTGATCCCAGCACCTCCTGATCCCAGCACCTCCTCATCCCAGCACCTTCTCATCCCAGCACTTCCTCATCCCAGCATCACCCCACCTCTGCCGACACCTTGCCTCCTGTGACCCTGCTCTGCCACCGCCAGCCCTCAGGTAAGATACTGTAAATTCGGACAATAAGATGGACCCCCATCTTATAAAAAATCTTTTTTTCTGCAATTTTCACCCCAAATTTGGGGTGCGTCTTATGGTCCGGTGCGTCTTATAGTCCAAAAAATACGGTAAGTGAAAACATTAGAGACACTTTATGAGAAACCGTTTTTGATTGTAAAAGAACAATGAGAAAGTAGAATTTATATTAACTTTTCTAGCTGTTTTCATATTGTAATAACTAAAACTAGAAGTTAAGAAATACACGTTAAAAGTTAATCATATGCTGGCGTTTTTAGACACTAATATAAATTCTGACTTACTATTTTCTTTACATTATACCTTCACATGCCTCTTACAGCAACCTGCAAATATAAAATAATGTATTAAAACAATTTTCAGGCTACCTCTTAATTGAAAAAGTATTTTGTGAAAATGATGTAAATACACAAAATACTAAAGAATCTGTAGTGATTGAATAAATTAGCAGGTTTTAAATTGTGTGAGGAAATCCTAAAATATGAAATAAACCATATCAATAAATATTTACTAATGAGGGAAAACAGAAATGTTTCCCCATTTCTACAGCATACAGAATGTATATTGTAGAAGCTAAATATTTGGTAACTCATTAAAAGTTCTTTTTTGACTACTAAATCATTATATCTTTTTAAGATAACTATGACAACCAACGGGAGTCATGCAATTTAGATACTTATTACTCAGTTTTTTTTTTATTTATTTTAAACACAGTTGTATAAATGCAGTTTTTCAAGCTTTTTGACACATTTTTTTCTTTTGTCACAATTTGTTCAGACATTTGTCTAAAATTTAGATTCTGTAGATAATTGCATAGGAAAAATGCTTAACATAGGGTATGATTTATTTAGAGAAGAAAAAGCTACTGACTTAAAACTAAAACATAAAGGCATGTTTATCAATCCAAATGTGCCAGATTTTTTTTTTTGTAAAAACTAACGGTTTTTCTTCACATGCACGCTATAAACCTCAGCAAAAGTTTTAGACAAATGTTGAAAAAATCCTGCAAAATAAAAATGCTTTTAGAAATAGAAATAATAAAACTTTATTTTTATCTATTAACAAAACGCAAAGTGAAGGAAAAAAAGAGAAATTTAAATCATATCAACATATGCATTCAAAGCAGCATCAAAGCATCACTTATACTAGGTACACTGGCAGACAGTTTTTGATGGAACTCAGCAGGGAGATTATCCCAAACATCTTGTATACCTAATTCTTCCATGTTTTTGTGCATGTAGGTATAAAGATGAAGAAAAGGGCATAACACCCCTCTGGAGACCACTGTTGGTTTTATTGTGTTCAAATAGTTTTTTTTGCATGTTTTATCCTCCTGAAGGCTGCGCTTCCTGTTAGTTAGAGATGATGGGGTCAGCCCATTATTGGGGAGGAGTAATGGGGAATAGTGTGTGAATTTCTGGTTTTAGGAGTTAGTTGAGATTTGAGATAGAGAGCTGGAGAGAAGGAAAGGACATCCTCAGAGAGTTCTGTCATCACTTGATGTGTGCAGAAGTAATAGACTGGCAAGGGAACAAGTTATTCAGCAAGCATTCTATAGTGGTGGCAGTTTCCTAATAGTAGGCAAGTTATAGCACCTAATGTAGGAAGAGTTAAAGCAAGTCTCAGAGTTAACCAGACTTGGAGATGTGCAGCGAAAGAATATGGCATGAGCCAGGCTGGGTCACGTCTGTAAAGTGGTAGCTAGTGAGAGCTCCTTTACACTGTTAACAAGAGTGCATCTATGATGCAAGTAGGCACAGCATAACACATTGACTCGTGTCTCTGTACTCTGTACCAGGAAGATGTAGTGCAGCGCCCCAGGGTCCTGGTCATTGCAGTAATGTCATTTTCCTCTAGGGGAGAGTGATATTACGTTTGGAGGCAAAGAAGAGCAACCGAATCCAGGTATCACAAACATGCAACACATTTTGCACTCCAGGCCACCAGGGGGAGCTATGCTCCTATTTATTAGGGCACTCTTCACACTTAGGTAAAACTGGTTGCCTGGGGAGGAAATTAGGCAGTTGCTGGCTGAGCTTTGATCAGGTAGTTGGTCCCTGGCAGGGGTGGGAGCCTGTCAGAGATCTAGACAGAAGGACACGGAGCTGCGCCGGCATTAAGTGTGGCAGTTCCTAAGAAAGGACACAACAAGAGAACTGTATTGTAGAGAGGGTGAAGAAGTCATAGCAAAGGAGAGGATACCAGGAGGAGTTTTGCCCTACACAGGCTGCCTTCTTCTGAGGCACAGGATCCCGGTAGCCTGAACACGGAGTGAGCAACAGTCCTTTATGCCTTGCTCCAGAAACTGGCAGGACAGCTAATTGCAAGTTACTGATCTGCCCCTACACCCAGGAGGCAAGGTGGCACCCACAAGAGGCCGGGGCATTATAGAGTCCCTGTAAAACGCCTCAAGCCACCAGTCATATGGGTTTGTCCTATCCATCTGGGGGACAGAGAGAGAGAGACATAACATCTACGACATCTGTGAGGACCTTATTTGAGGCTTAGCAGTAAGGTACTACAACACCAAGGCACTAGAGGAAGGCTACTGATTTCTACCTGGATAAAGGGACTCTGGATTTGCTTTCAAACCGTCCAGACTCTGCCAGCCCTGTGGTCTGGTGCTCTGGACTGTGGATGCTGAAGCCTTCAGTAAAAGGTAAAGAGACTGCAACCTTGTGTCCTCATTCTTCCCTGCACCTCACACCATCCACGATCTACACACTGGAAAGCCCTGGGGACATACTTCACCTGTGGGAAGGTATACCATCTAGCTGCCATAACATCACCCCAGCAGACCCCTCAAAGCAGCGTCGGTCACCCTGACCAAATACCATAAGTGTCGTCATGAACACTTCCCCTTTAAAGACCTTTCTCTTTTACACGGACGTCCCTAGGGCCACATACCGGGTCTGCCACCGTAACATCCCACTGGAGAACCGAAGGACCCGGTACCGAGTACCCCACGGCCCTCGGGGGCGCTCCAATCTTTTGGTGTCACGAGCAGGATCTACTAAAGCCTGAAAATCGGGTCATGTGCACCTAAAGAACTGTGCCTAACTGTGATTTGCCGCCAAAATCCGCCATTGCCGCACCGTGTGGAGCGCGAGGGGGAGGAGACGTACCTTCGTGGGTGGAGATAGCCAAAAAGAGCGCGAAGCAAGAAGGACAGGTGCCGCGCTGCTGCCTAGAACACCGGAAGTGAAGACATCGTACAGCGGAGCCACAAAAGGAAACGTCGGCTTCTATCAGGTTAGCGAGGGGAAAGAACCATGTCTAACCTGGGAAGGGAGTTGACGGCGGTCGCAGCCGCAGACCTAAAAGCACCCCCAAGCTTCGCCGCGGACGTGTCCGCAGGCCCCGCAATAGACGCAACCGCAGGCCTTGTACCACCGCCAGGTCCCACAGAGCCCGTCGCTCCCATCAGCCAGCCGGGCACCGCCCCAGCTACAGCAGCCATAATGTCTCTCTCCATGCCGTACATCCCTGGAGCAGCCTGGCTCCCGCAAAATTCTGGAGATTCGCATACGTTAGCTGACTTTAAAGAAAGACTCTGCAGCCTGCTTGAAGTTTATCCCCTGACAGAGCATCAGAAAGTTCACATTGTAACGGGCCAACTGCTTGGAGTGGCACTAAGGGAGGTGAAATCCTGGCCAGCTGCGGATAAAGAGACTGTGCAGCGGGTCTTTGCTAAGCTTAAAACCACCTTTGACACCTGCACCACTACAGAAATCAAATTGAAGCTTTATGGGTGCAAACAGAGGCCGCAGGATAGCCTACGAGACTATGCCCTTAATCTCCAGGAAGCACTGCGGCAATCAGGCAGGTTGACCCTAACAGCGTACAAGATGAAGATAAACTCTTAAAAGAGTGGTTCATTGAGGGACTCCTGTGTAATAACCAAAGGGCCCAACTGCACCTCCTGGCCATGCAGAATCCGGATCTAGCCTTTGCGCAATTCAAAGACAAGGCCATCCAGGTGCTACAGGAACGGCAGCCCTGCCGTGCAGTACCCCCTAAGTGTCAAGCACTCACGTACCACCAGGAGGTGGTGCCAGATCCTCAAGTCACTGCTGAGGCTGATGCCCATATCCTTGAAGACGATTCTCCCGCACGACTGCGCCTCCAGCTGCAGGAGTTGACCAAGAACTTTGCTGCGCTAGCCCGGACCGTGCAGTCCCTACAGGAAGCCCCTAAGGAGAAGATCAAGCTGGCTTCCAGACCGGAGGATGATCCCTGGCGATGACAGAAGAGGATCCCACCAACCAGAGGGAGGGACGATGATTGCTATCATCAGGACGGACGACCCATCTGCCCCCACTGCAATCAGGCAGGCCACATTGCAAGGTACTGTCATTTAAACGAGCAACCCCTGGGGCAGAGGGCCAATCCCCAGGAGTAGGACGACCAGGCCCAAACAACTGGCAAGCCAAGTACGTTGGAGGATGTCCTGTTCTCCCCACTGTGATCGACGGTATCCCCATGAACTCTCTGTTGGACTCCGACTCTCAGGTGACAACTATGCCTTACATCCCTTATAAACGTTATTGGGCTGACACAGACATTACTCATGGCCCTGATGATGATTTCACCATCGTAGCCAGTAACGGTCGGCCCTTACCACAAGTGGGATGCAAAGAAGTCACCATTAAAGTGGGGTGGGTAGAAAAATCTCAAGGGATCGTGATTGTTGATATTGATCAATGTGAATGTAACCCCATGATGACCATTGGCACTAATGTTATTGAAAATTGTCCGAGGTTATTGTCTTATTACAACAGGTAGCCGAAACTGCTGGTTCCAGTGAGCAATGTATTTTGCAGAAAGAAATCAGAGCTCTGGTACAGAGACAGCAGGTAGAATTATCTGGTGGAGAAATTGGCCGTGCCACAGTGAGTGAATCAATCCCCATCGCAATACCCCCCATTGAGTGAAATGTTAATAGGGTGTCGGGCAGCAATAGGCCTCAGAGGTAAACACTACCAGGCCCTGGTAGAACCTGTGTATTTGGATAGTAGGCCCACAATCCTGACAGCCCGAGGGGTGGTTGAAGTCTGCAAGGGGAGGGTACCAGTACATGTCCTTAACTGTGGTGAGAAAGAAGTCTACCTAACCAAATATGCCACAATTGCCAAACTGTTTACTCTTTTTGCTGCTTTACAACCCATCTAGGGTTATGTCTTAAAGGGGTCCTCAGTTCAAGGAGGATTCCAAGTTCTGAACCCGAGCAGGGTTATTTCTAAATGGGGTCCCCTGTTAAAGGGATCCTGTGTTTTTATTTTGCACAAGTTCATCGTTGCCTGTTGCCTTAAAGAACTGTAGAATCATGGACAGCGAATGATTCCTGAACTGCTTGTAAATAGGGTTGAGCGAAACGGATCGGACAAATTCAAAAATTGCCGACTTTCGGCAAAGTCGGGTTTCATTACACCCGACCCGATCCTAGTGTGGGATCGGCTATGAGGTCGGCGATCTGCACACAAAAGTCGCGTTTAGAATGATGCTTTCAGCACCATTTTTGAAGGAGGACACAGAGTGTGGGCAGCGTGATGACATAGGTCTCGGTCCCTACCATCTTAGAGAAGAGCATGACAGTGATTGGCTTGCTTTCTGCGGTGTCACAGGGGCTATAAAGGGGCATGCACTCTGGCCGTCATCTTACTTCTGCCGATCTTAGCTTAGGGAGAGGTTGCTGCAGCTTCATCAGAAGAAGGGACATAGTTAGGGAGGGAAGATTAACCTCCAAACTGCTTGTGCTGTAGCGATTTCCACTGTCCAACACCACCATTTGTTTGCAGGGACAGTGGAGTTTATATTTTTGGGCATCATCTCTGTAGCTTATTAGGCTGCCTTACAAGGCTCCCTGATAGCTGCATTGCTGTTTGCACGCTGCTGTGCAAACCAACTGCTTTTTCAAAAGCAAAAATCCTGTTGCTCCTTTCTGCACAGTTATCTTGTTTTTTTTGTCCACACTTTTGTGTGCAGCAGTCCTTTTTATTGCTGCCATACTTTTCCTGAGATCATTGTAGGGAGATTGAAATTGTACTACAGTCCTTGTATTTTTTCATATATCTTCCAGCCACTTTCTGCCACTTACATTGTGTTGTTTTATACACTGGGCCTGAGTTTTGGTTCAGTCTCCCCCCAAAAAAGTGAGATTCAAATTCTCACAAAGTGGATATACTTCAGTCCTGTTAGTTTGTCGTATCTCAGCCAGCCACTTTGTGCTACTTAGATTGCGCTGTTATATACATTGGGCCTGAGTTTTGGTTAAGTCTCCCCCCAAAAATGGGAGATTCTAATTCTCACAAAGTGGATATACTTCAGTCCTGTTAGTTTGTCGTATATCAGTCAGCCACTTTCTGACAATTACATTGTGTTGTTTTATGCACAGGGCCTGAGTTTTGGTTCAGTCTCCCAAAGAAAAAGGGAGATTTAAATTCTAAACAAATTTATATACACCTTCTACCTTGTTTTACAGTACCATATAATGGTTGTTATTTTTTTTAGATTTTCCAAAAAATGAGGAAGCCTGGTGGAAGAGCCCGTGGGCGGCGGTTGCCAGCTGGTACTGATGGTGGTGGTGGTGCATCTGGAGATAGTGGCAAAAGCACAATAGCACCTAAGGCTGGAGGTGTTGAGCCAGCGTCATTGTCTGGCTACACAAGGCCTTGAAGGCTCCCTTGTCTGGGAGTAGGAAAACAGCTTTTAAAGCCGGATGATCTAGCCGTCATTAAAATGAACCAATCATGGATTTCAAATTATTTTGCCCCACCTTCCCCTGCTGACACGTAGCTTTCCTGAAAAATGTCTTGCTTTTGGCCTCCTCTTACTGACTTCTCCAATTCCTTCATTTGCAGCTGCTGAATGTCCACCATAGGCCATTTTTATACCTCCCTAAATGGGCTGACTCCCCCCACAGGGCCATGGTCACCACCTGGCGCTGGCACCCGTGTGAGTGCCGTTTGCCTGGACAGGTGGGTGGGCCCACTCTTGGGCGACAGCACTGGCACAGGGTCCCTCATAGAACAATGAAGTGTCTCTGACGGTGGTGGTGCACAACCAACGTCAGACACACCGTCATAATATGAGGGGCCCTGTGCCAGTACCGCCGCCCAAGAGAGAGTGTTCCCCCCAGCTCGAACAATGCTCTCCCACTTGCAATACCTACCTCTCCCTGCTCCACCACTGTGTAGTCTGTGCTGTTAAATCTTTGAAAGGCACTGCCAATACAAATTTGTTGAAATAATAGATGATAGCTAAAATATACAGAGGCCCTGGCCTCCATTTAGACCAGTTAATACTTTGCGCCTACTACCACTGTCTTCTACTCAGCAGAGGAGCCCACCCCTGTACCTAGCTATGCCACCTGTTTAGTCCTGTTACCAATTTTGAACTGCATTTAGCCTACTTTATTATTTGGGCCTACTAACTGTGTATGCCACTCATTACAGTTGTCTTCCACTGAACAAAGCAATGCAGCCAAGCCAGTTTAGTCCTGTTACCAATTTTGAACTGCATTTAGCCTACTTTATTATTTGGGCCTACTAACTGTGTCTGCCACTCATTACAGTTGTCCTCCACTGAACAAAGCAATGCCGCCTGTTTAGTCCTGTTACCAATTTTGAACTGCATTTAGCCTACTTTATTATTTGGGCCTATATCTGTGTTTCCTCCTCATCCTGCCCATTGCCCAGCCACTGCTAGATGAGTCTGCTGGTACATTGACCCAGGCACAACATTCCCCTTGCACTCTATACAGCCAGAATCTGACCCTGCTGAAAGTCAGGTTCCCCTTCCCGCATACTATACCACCTTACACGGGGACAAAGAGGAAGGTGCAGATGAAAGTGCAGGTTCCTTCATCAGGTGAGGGGGAGGCATACTCCTTGGTGACGTCACTGGCACAGGGCCCCTCATAGTACACAAAAGTGTCTCTGCCAGTGGGAGGCGCCACCAGCCGTCAAACACACCGTCGTACGATGAGGGACCCTGTGCCAGTGCCAACGAGTGGGCCCCCCCGCTTGCTCAGGATCACAGCACTTGCAAAGTTGAAATATTTACCTCTCCCTGCTCCACCGCCGTGATGTATAACGCGTTTCCTGGGCCCATGAAAATCTTGAGCCAGCCCTACCCCCCACAACTTTAGCCAAATGACCCCCAGTTTTTAATACCTAACAATTATTATAAAGTAAATTAAGATTGACAAGCTTAAGTAATAAGAATTGATGTTTTGGGCATTAAAATGGGCACTGTAGGTGTTTTCCTGTCCTCCACTCACTGCCGACTTTGATTCCCCATTGACTTGCATTGAGTTTTGTGTTTCAGTCGGCCCCCGACTTTTCGCAATAATCGTCCGATTTCACCCGACCCGACTTTTGACAAAGTCAGGTTTCGCGAAACCCAACTGGATCCGAAAAAAGTAAAAGTCACTCAACTCTACTTGTAAATAGTTTGCATCTTCTTAACGGTGATCCCTACTGGTTTTACAAGAAGAGCTTTTTGAAGAGACTGTTCCTTATGACATCGTGAAAGTTCTTTCTATATTAGAGTTGATAACTGACTTAAATATTCGTCCTTTGCACTACCTCACTGAGTTAATTAAATCCTTAAAGGGGATGTGAATTGTTGCACTTTGCCAGAATAGAGTTAACCCCTTAGTGACAGAGCCAATTTGGTACTTAATGACCGAGCCAATTTTTACAATTCTGACCACTGTCACTTTATGAGGTTATAACTCTGGAATGCTTTGACGGATCCCACTGATTCTGAGATTGTTTTTTCGTGACATATTGTACTTCATGTTAGTGGTAACATTTCTTCGATATTACTTGTGATTATTTATGAAAAAATGGAAATAAGGCAAAAAAATTTAAAATCTTTCAATTTTCAAAGTTTGTATTTTTATGCCCTTAAATCAGAGAGATATGTCATGAAAAATAGTTAATAAATAACATTTCCCACATGTCTACTTTCCACCAGCACAATTTTGGAAACACAATTTTTTTTTGTTAGGGAGTTATAAGTGTTAAAATTGGCCAGCAATTTCTCATTTTTACAACACCATTTTTTTTTATGGACCACATCACATTTGAAGTCATAGTGAGGGGTCTATATGATAGAAAATAACCAAGTGTGACACCATTCTAAAAACTGCACCTCTGAATGTGCTCAAACCACATTCAATAAGTTTATTAACCCTTTATGTGCTTCACAGGAACTGAAACAATCTGGAAGGAAAAAATGAACATTTAACTTTTTTTTGCAAACATTTTAATTCAGAACCATTTTTTTTTATTTTCACAAGTGTAAAAACAGAAATGTAACCATAAATGTTGTTGTGCAATTTCTCCTGAATATGCCAATAGCCCATATGTGGAAGTACACCACTGTTTGGGGGCACCGCAGAGCTTGGAATTGAAGGAGCGCCATTTGACTTTTTCAATTGGCAGCAGAATTGGCTGGAATTGAGATTGGATGCCATGTCACGTTTGGAGAGCCCCTGATGTGCCTAAACAGTGGAAACCCCCCCACAAGTGACACCATTTTGGAAACTAGACCCTATAAAGAACTTATCTAGATGTGTGGTGAGCACTTTGAACCTCCAAGTGATTCACAGAAGTTTATAACGTAGAACTATGAAAATAAAAAATCAAATTTTTTCTACAAAAATGAATTTTGCCCCCCAATTTTTATTTTCACAATGGTAACAGGAGAAATTAGACCCCAAAAGTTGTTGTGCAATTTCTCCTGAGTACATCAATACCCCATATGTGTGGGTAAACCATTGTTTGGGCGCACGGCAGAGCTCGGAAGGGAAGGAGCGCCGTTTTGGAATGCAGACTTTGATAGAATTGTCTGCAGGTGTTATGTTGCGTTTGCAGAGCCCCTGATGTACCTAAACAGTAGAAACCCCCCACAAGTACCCCATTTTGGAAACTAGACCCCCCAAGGAACTTATCTAGATGTGTGGTGAGAACTTTGAATGTCCAAATGCTTCACAGAAGTTTATCATGCTGAGTCGTGAAAAGAAAAAATATTATTTTTCCACAAAAAAGATTTTTTAGTCCCCAAGTTTTTATTTTCACAAGGGTAACAGGAAAAATTTGACCATAAAAGTTGTTGTCCAATTTATACTGAGTACGCTGATGCCCCATATGTGGGGGTATACCACTGTTTGGATGCACGGCAGAGCTCAGAAAGGAGGGAGCACCATTTGACTTTTTGAGCAAAAAATTGGATGTCGTGTTTGGACACCCCCTGATGTACCTAAACAGTGGAAATCCCCTAATTCTAACTCCAACCCTAACCTCAACACACCCCTAACCCTAATCCCACCCCGATCCATAATCCTAATCACAACCCTAACGATAATCACAACCCTAACCCCAGAACAACCCTAATCTCAACCCTAACCATAACCCTAATCAAAACCCTAAATCCAACACACCCCTAATCCTAATCTCAACCGTAACCTCAAACCTAACCCTAATCCCAATACACCCCTAACCCTAATCCCAACCTTAACCTTAACCCTAATCCCAAACCTAACCCTAATCAAAACGTAACCCTAATGCCAAGCAATAACCATGGTCACTTTCTAGGCTGTTAATATCTGCCCTCAGACACTGGCTTTCCCTCTCTGGCGTAGAAAATTGCGAAGGAGCCCAAGTCAGTTTTTTCCGTGAATACATCCTTTTCTTTTGGTGAATACATTCAGGTCCCAAATTTGACACACACATAGTACTAACAGTATTAGTCATTGACATATATAAATCTAAAAGTTCTGCAATGGTTTACTTTAAAAACCATGTCTCCTACCCTGTCGGGTTCTGCAATGATTTTATATCATTTTAAAATGAATTATTGGTTATTCTGCTATCTATTATATATATATATATATATATATATATTTGTGGCCAAAAGTATTGACACCCCTGCAATTCTGACAGATAATACTCAGTTTCTTCCTGAAAATGATTGCAAACATGCAAACACAAATTCTTTGGTATTATTATCTTCATTTAATTTGTCTTAAATGAAAAAATCACAAAAAGAATTGTCCTAAAGCCAAATTGGATATAATTCCTCACCAAACATAAAACAGGGGGGGGGGGGGGGGCAAAAGTATTGTAACTGTTCAAAAAATCATGTAATGCTTCTCTAATTTGTGTAATTAACAGCACCTGTAACTTACCTGTGGCACCTAACAGGTGTTGGTAATAACTAAATCACACTTGCAGCCAGTTGACATGGATTAAAGTTGACTCAACCTCTGTCCTGTGTCCTTGTGTGTACCACATTGAGCATGGAGAAAAGAAAGAAGACCAAAGAACTGTCTGAGGACTTGAGAAACCAAATTGTGAGGAAGCATGAGCAATCTCAAGGCTACAAGTCCATCTCCAAAGACATGAATGTTCCTGTGTTTATCGTGCGCAGTGTCATCAAGAAGTTTAAAGCCCATGGCACTGTGGCTAATCTCCCTAGATGTGAGCGGAAAAGAAAATTTGACAAGAGATTTCAACGCAAGATTGTGCGGATGTTCAATAAAGAACCTCGACTAACATGCAAACAAGTTCAAGCTGCCCTGCAATCCGAGGGTACAACAGTGTCAACCCGTACTATCTGTCGGCATCTGAATGAAAAGGGACTGTATGGTAGGAGACCCCACTTCTTACCCCGAGACATAAAAAAGCCAGGCTGAAGTTTGCCAAAACTCACCTGAAAAAGCCTAAAACGTTTTGGAAGAATGTTCTTTGGTCAGATGAGACAAAAGTAGAGCTTTTTGGGCAAAGGCATCAATATAAAGTTACAGGAGAAAAAAGAGGCATTCAAAGAAAAGAACACGGTCCCTATAGTCAAACATGGCGGAGGTTCCCTGATGTTTTAGGGTTGCTTTGCTGCCTCTGGCACTGGACTGCTTGACCGTGTGCATGGCGTTATGAAGTCTGAAGACTACCAACATATTTTGCAGCATAATGTAGGGCCCAGTGTGAGAAAGCTGGGTCTCCCTTAAGAGGTCATGGGTTTTCCAGCAGGACAATGACCCAAAACACACTTCAAAAAGCACTAGAAAATGGGTTGAGAGAAAGCACTGGAGACTTCTAAGGTGGCCAGCAATGAGTCCCGACCTGAATCCCATAGAACACCTGTGGAGAGATCTAAATATGGCAGTTTAGAGAAAGCACCCGTCAAATATCAGGCACCTGGAGCAGTTTGCCAAAGAAGAATGGTCTAAAATTCCTGCAGAGCATTGTAAGAAACTCATTGATGGTTACCGGAAGTGGTTGGTCGCAGTTATTTTGGCTAAAGGTTGTGCAACCAAATATTAGGCTGAGGGTGCCAATACTTTTGTCTGGCCCAATTTGGGAGTTTTGTGTGAAACGATCAATGTTTTGCTTTTTGCTTCGTTCTCTTTTGTGTTTTTTCATTTAAGACAAATTAAATGAAGATAATAATACCAAAGAATTTGTGATTGCAATCATTTTCAGGAAGAAACTGAGTATTATCTGACAGAATTGCAGAGTTGTCAATACTTTTGGCCACAACTGTATATATATAATATGTGTATCACTGACACACACACACATATATATATATCACACATATTGATATATATATATATACTGGATATATATATATATATATATATATATATATATATATATATAGTACATATATATGTACATATATATACATATATAGGATGTATATATATATATATATCCAGTATATGCACCTTATCTACGTGTATACAGGGTGGGCCATTTATATGGATACACCTAAATTAAATGGGAATGATTGGTGATGTCAACTTCCTGTTTGTGGCACATTAGTATATGGGAGGGGGAAACTTTTTAAGATGGGTGGTGACCATGGCGGCCATTTTGAAGTCAGCCATCGTAACTGGTCTCAGATGTGGACAGTCCTGTGCCCTGAGGTGAGCAGGAGGTGGATGTCCTGTGCCCCAAACAGTCAGATGTGGACAGTCCTGTGCCCGTATATGAACCAGAGGTTAATGTTCTGTGCCTGAAAGAGGACTGGCATGTAAAATGATTGCAAACAGGTGGATATGGCGCCCAGCTGTGGTCCAGAGGATATCCTGGGCTGTGTACGGCTGTGTGAGGAAAGAGACTGTGATACAGCGATGCAGGATACCCACGGGAACTAGTTAGAGGAGGACTGGCATGTGTAGTGTCTGCAATATGCAAAGCTGCATTTGGGGACTTTAATATGGCATGCGGTCGCCCAGGGAAATTGGACAAAGGGAAGTCCGGCCTTTTAAGGACTGCAATCTAAAGCCGTTGGATGTGTAGTGCTATGAAATGGGCACTGAGATGAGATGCAACTGTGTGTATTGAACTTTGATGACGTGTACTATAAAATGCTATGCACCTTTATGTGTGAAGGAACACATTATAGAGACTTTTGTGCTTGAACTTTGTGGGTCACTGACGCTTCACTGCGTATGGAGCTACTGCTGCATTACAATATATACATATATATATGACTATGAAAATTATACAATCACACTGAAGGCATCAAAACTATGAATTTACACATGTGGAATTATATTCTTAACAAAAAAGTGTGAACAACTTAAATTATGTCTTATATTCTAGGTTCTTCAAGGTAGCCACCTTTTGCTTTGATGACTGCTTTGCCCACTCTCTTAATTCTCTTCATGAGCTTCAAGAGGTAGTCACCGGGAATGGTCTTCCAACAATCTTGAAGGAGTTCCCAGAGTGGCTTAGCACTTGTCCCATTTGCCTTCACTCTGCGGTCCAGCCCACCCCAAACCATCTCGATTGGGTTCAGGTCTGGTGACTGTGGAGGCCAGGTCATCTGGCGTAGCACCCCATCACTCTCCTTCTTGGTCAAATAGCCCTTACACAGCCTGGAGTTGTGTTTGGGGTCATTGTCCTGTTGAAAAATAAATGATGATCCAATTAAACGCAAACCGGATGGAAAAGCATGCCGCTGCAAGATGCTGTGGTAGCCATGCTGCTTCAGTATGCCTTCAATTTTGAATAAATCTCCAACAGTGTCACCAGCAAAGCACCCCCACACCATCACACCTCCTCCAAGCTTCCCAGTGGGAACCAGGCATATAGAGTTCATCCGTTCACCTTTTCTGTGTCGCACAAAGACGCGGCGGTTGGAACCAAATATCTCAAATTTGGACTCATGAGACAAAAGCACAGATTTCCACTGGTCTAATGTCCATTCCTTGGGTTTTTTAGCCCAAGCAAGTCTCTTCTGCTTGTTGCCTGTCCTTAGCAGTGGTTTCCTAGCAGCTATTTTACCATGAAGGCTTGCTGCACAAAGTTTCCTCTTAAAAGTTGTTGTAGAGAAGTGTCTGCTGCTAGAACTCTGTGTGGCATTGACCTGGTCTCTAATCTGAGCTGCTGTGAACCTGCGATTTCTGAAGCTGGTGACTCAGATAAACATCCTCAGAAGCAGAGGTGACTCTTGGTCTTCCTTTCCTGGGGCGGTCCTCATGTGAGCCAGTTTCTTGTAGCACTTTATGGTTTTTGCCACTGCACTTGGCGACACTCTCAAAGTTTGCCCAATTGTTCAGACTGACTGACCTTCATTTCTTAAAGTAATGATGGCCACTCATTTTTCTTTACTTAGCTGCTTTTTTCTTGCCATAATGCAAATTCTAACAGTCTATTCAGTTGGACTATCAGCTGTGTATCCACCAGACTTCTGCACAACGCAGCTGATGGTCCCAACCTCATTTATAAGGCAAGAAATCCCACTTACTGAACCTGAGAGGGCACATCTGTGAAGTGAAAACCATTCCCGGAGACTACCTCTTGAAGCTCATCAAGAGAATGCCAAGCGTGTGCAAAGCAGTCATCAAAGCCAAAGGTGACTACTTTGAAGAACCTAGAATATAAGACATAATTTCAGTTGTTTCACACTTTTTTGTTAAGCATATAATTCCACATGTGTTAATTCATAGTTTTGATGCCTTCAGTGTGAATGTACAATTTTCATAGCCATGAAAATACAGAAAAATCTTTAAATGAGAAGGTGTGTCCAAACTTTGAGTCTGTACTGTATATCTATATAGATATAGATATACATATATATCTTTATATATATATATATATATATATATATATATGTTTTGAAGATTATTTGGTATTAAATCGATGTTATAACATGAGATTTTACATAGGGAGAACTGCTGTATGTAAAAGCTCATGTTAAAATTGCATTGCATATGGATGCCATACGGATGTCACACCGTTACTAGATGCGAGGAAATCGCATCCTCGCATTGAAAATGGATTACATAAGGATCACTGTTCAGGGAACATTTGTGCGATTCTCAGCCGTCAAAATTGGACCGATTTTTATACGGTAAGTGTGACTTCAGCCTAATATGAATGGCCCATAGCCACTAAATATTCTACCTGAAATATCCTAAGTTGCCTGACATTGTCATCTCTGTGTGTGGTTCCGCCATTACTCCCAAGCAATATGCCCACTGCCTTGGGGTCATCCTTGATTCTGAGCTTTCATTCACTCCCCACATCCGATCATTGGTTCGCTCTTCTTATCTGCATCTCAAAAACATTTCTAGAATTCTCCCTTTTCTTACTTTCGACACTGCATAAGCTCTTACTGTTTCAATCATTCATTCTCGTCTGGACTATTGTAACTCTCTCTTAATTGGCCTCCCTCTTACCAAACTCTCCCAGCTCCAATCTGTCCTGAATGCTGCTGCCAGGATAATTTTCTTCACCAACCGTTACATTGATGTCTCTACCCTGTGCCAGTCATTACACTGGTTACCCATCCACTCAAGAATCCAGTACAAAACTATTACCCTCATCCACAAAGCGCTCCATGGCTCAGCACCACCCTACATCTACTCCCTGGTCTCAGTCTACTACCCTACCGGTGCTCTCCGTTCTGCTAATGACCTGAGGTTAACATCCTCAATAATCAGAACCTACCACTCCCATCTCCATGACTTTTCACATGCTTTGCCAATTCTTTGGAATGCACTAACCAGGTTAATAAGATTAATCCCCAATCCCCACAGATTTAAGCGTGCCCTAAAAACACATTTCATCAGATTGGCCTACCACCTCAACGCATAAACCTACCTATCCTTGTGTGGCCCATTAAAAAAAAAAAAACGTTAACCTTAATCAGGTTCATCACATCATGTTGTCATATATTTCATGCAGTTAATAGCCCTCTATGTCTGTACTGTTACATACTTAGGCTGTTAACTGATCCTTACACTATGGTTGGTCCAAACAACGAAAGCAATTGTTACTATCCACCTCTCGTTTGAGGTTTGAGTTGAGTACAAGAACCCGAACTTCCACGGGTCAGTTAATTCCTACTTAACATGGTACACAATGCGTCAAAAGGCGTGCAAATGGTTGAACACATTTTTGGCACAAAGTGAGCCATTCAATAGGTAGAATAAGCTTAAAAGTAGACTGATTTATCAATCAGAATCAACTTTACTGGCAAATTTGTCACATTTAAGACTCTTTAGTTTAAGTTTGAATTGTGAGAGATTTAAACAGTTTTCATAAATATGCCACATACATTTTTTTAAAGTGATAACATTTTAATATGCATTTTAAAGTTTCATCAGGTCAAATTATTTTTAAACATAAAAACTTATGAATAAAGTTATGATAAAACAAGTAAACATTAAAGCACTGTGTGTGAATTCAGCCTCAATCTATTCTGTTCACACCTTAGTAACCGAGCAAATTTTGACCTTAATGACCAAGCCACATTTTTGAATTCTGGCCACTGTCACATTATGTGGTTATAACTCTGGAATACGAATTCCAATGATTCTGAGAATGTATTTTCATGATATATTATACTTCATGACAGTGGTAAAATTAATTTGATATGTCTTGCATTTATTTGTGAAAATGTTGGAAATTTGGCTACAAATTAGAAAATTTTGCCATTTTCAAACTTTTAATTCTCATGCCCTTATGTCACACAAAGTAGTTAATAAATAAAATTTCCCACATATCTGCTTTACATTAGCACAATTTTTGAAACATAGTTTTTTGTTAGGAAGATATAATGGTTAAAAGTTGACCAGCGATTTCTCATTTTTTCATCTAAATTTACAAAACCATTTTTTTAGGGACTACCTCACATTTAAAGTGACTTTGGTGGACCTAAAACACAGAAAATATCCAAAAGTGACATTATTCTGAAAACTGCGCCCCAAGGGTACTCAAAACCATTCTTAAGAAGTTTATTAACCTTTATGGTGCTTCACAGAAGCTAAAGCAATGTGGAAGAAAAAAATGAACAATTAACTTTTATTTTTTTTTAACTTTAACTCGATGTACAATAACAAATTCTATTGTGGTACCGTGTTAGCCAGAAAAATCGACGTGAATACTTTTCTGCCTAATGATGACAGAAGTATTCTAGGAGTAATACCTTTATTGACTAACCAGAAAATAATATGTTTGCAAGCTTTCAGAGCACAGTGGCTCCTTCTTCAGGCAGGATTACAAATAGAATTCAAATTTTTTATTTTCACAAGGGTAATATGAGAAAATGGACTCTAAAATTTGTTGTGCAATTTCCCCTGAGTAAGCTGATACCCCATAAGTGTGGAAATTCCTTGGAGGGGAAAGAGCACCGTTTGACATTTTGAACGCAAAAACAACTGGAATCAGAGCGGACACCATAATGTGTTTGGAAAGCCTCTGATGTACCTAAACAGTTGAAACCCCCCACAAGTGAACCCATTTTGCAAACTAGACCCCTTATGGAACTTATTTAGATATATGAACCCCCAGGTGCTTCAAAAAAGTTTATAACGTAGAGCTGTGAAAATAAAAAAAATCACACTGTACCAACAAATATGTACTTTTAATCCATTTTTTTTTTCAGAAGGGTAACAAGATAAAATGAATCCCAAAATGTGTTGTACATTTTCTACTTAGTATGCCGCTACCCCATATGTGGAGGAAAATCACTATTTGGGTGCATGGAAGGGTTCACAATGAAGGAGTGATGTTTTGGAACACAGACTTTGATGGAATGGTCTGTTGGCATCATGTCACATTTGGAGAGCCTAAACAGTGAAAAACCCACAAGTGACCCCATTTTTTGAAACTACACCCTCAAGCATTTTATCCAGGGGTACAGTGAGCATTTTGAACTTACAGGTACTACACAAAATGTGATAACATTAGGTGATTACATTTAAAATTTAAATTTTTTCATGAAAATTTTGTTTTAGCCCCAAATTTCTAATTTTTACAGTTGATAACAAGAGAAAAAAATGGACCACATAATTTATTGTCACTTTGCCCAGAACGCAACTATACCCCATATATAGTCAAAAACTTCTGCTTGGGCATATGGCAGGGCTAGGAATGTAAAGAGCGATATTTGTATGGGCTGGATTGTGAATGCTATGTTGCATTTGAAGAGCCCCTGACATGTGAAAACATCAGAAACCTCCATCAAGTAACCCCATTTTGGAAACTAGAACCCTCATGGAATTCATATAGGTGTATAGTGAATTTTGAACCCATAGGTGCCTCACAGAATTTTATGACACTGATACGTGGAAATATGAGATTTTAGTGGTAAAATAATAATTTTTGTATTTGCTGCAAATTTGTCAGGCACACACCCAACATTTCCACATTTGTCAGGTGGAACGAAACCCCACAATTTATTGTACAATTTCTCCCGAATGCTGTGTTTCCCCATATGTTGTCAGAAATTACTTTTAGGCTATACATCATGGCTTTTGGGGCACAGATTTTGCTAGAATAGTTTGCGTGCGACATTTGTGGAGCACCAAAGGTGCCAGAACAGCAGAAAAACCCCCAAATCGATACCATTGTAGAAACTGCACCTTTCAATAAATTTTTCTACGGTTGCAATTACCATTTTGTAACATCCATGCTGTGCTTTATTCTGGAGAATTGCAAATCTGCAAGTCTAGTACCCATACATTGTGTTCGCATACAGTGTAGCGCACAATTGTGTCCAGCTTGTGCTTTTGGTGATACACACCCATAAATTAAATGCCTTCTCTCCATTACAATAATGCCAAACATGTGGCCTCATACTGTGGTTTAGGCACATTGGGGCTCAGAAGGTGGGGGGCATTTAAATTTTGGAGCTCAGAATTCATTTGATGGTGTTGGAGCATGTCGCTTTGCCATAGTCTTTGTTCTACCAGTAATGTGCGAACCCCCTATAGTTCCAGTGATAAATGATGAGATTTTTTATTGGTAACATTTTGGAGTACATAATATTATTCGCTTCCAGAATAAGGCTGGATCACATTCCTATGTTCCATGCTGAGCACTTATGTTAGGATTTCTGTATAAATCCCACAAAAATGCAATTTAGATGAAACCCATGAGGGAACCACCAACCATGAGGCAGATGGAGACTGTTGTGAATTCTGTGGTTAAGCTCCCTCCTGTGGTCATGAGTGGTACTTCGGCTGGTTCTGTCTATGAGCTTCCTCTGGTGGATGTGAGTGGGGCTGCGGCTTCTGAGTTTCCTTCCTCAGGTGACGAGGTTAAGTCGTTAGGTGCTGCTCTATTTAACTCCACCTAGTTCTTTGTTCCTTGCCTCCAGTCAATGTTCCAGTATTGGTCTTGCTCTCTCCTGGATCGTCTTGTGGCCTGTCTGCCCTGCATAAGCTAAGTTCTGCTTGTGTTACTTTTGTTTGCTATTTTTTCTGTCCAGCTTGCTATATTGGTTTTTCTTGCTTGCTGGAAGCTCTGGGACGCAGAGGGAGCACCTCCGTGCCGTTAGTCGGTACGGAGGGTCTTTTTGCGCCCTCTGCATGGTTGTTTGTAGGTTTTTGTGCTGACCGCAAAGCTATCTTTCCTATCCTCGGTCTATTCAGTAAGTCGGGCCTCACTTTGCTAAAACCTATTTCATCTCTGTGTTTGTATTTTCATCATTACTCACAGTCATTTTATGTGGGGGGCTGCCTTTTCCTTTGGGGAATTTCTCTGAGGCAAGGTAGGCTTATTTTTCTATCTTCAGGGCCGCAGGCCCCGCAATAGACGCAACCGCAGGCCTTGTACCACCGCCAGGTCCCACAGAGCCCGTCGCTCCCATCAGCCAGCCGGGCACCGCCCCAGCTACAGCAGCCATAATGTCTCTCTCCATGCCGTACATCCCTGGAGCAGCCTGGCTCCCGCAAAATTCTGGAGATTCGCATACGTTAGCTGACTTTAAAGAAAGACTCTGCAGCCTGCTTGAAGTTTATCCCCTGACAGAGCATCAGAAAGTTCACATTGTAACGGGCCAACTGCTTGGAGTGGCACTAAGGGAGGTGAAATCCTGGCCAGCTGCCGATAAAGAGACTGTGCAGCGGGTCTTTGCTAAGCTTAAAACCACCTTTGACACCTGCACCACTACAGAAATCAAATTGAAGCTTTATGGGTGCAAACAGAGGCCGCAGGATAGCCTACGAGACTATGCCCTTAATCTCCAGGAAGCACTGCGGCAATCAGGCAGGTTGACCCTAACAGCGTACAAGATGAAGATAAACTCTTAAAAGAGTGGTTCATTGAGGGACTCCTGTGTAATAACCAAAGGGCCCAACTGCACCTCCTGGCCATGCAGAATCCGGATCTAGCCTTTGCGCAATTCAAAGACAAGGCCATCCAGGTGCTACAGGAACGGCAGCCCTGCCGTGCAGTACCCCCTAAGTGTCAAGCACTCACGTACCACCAGGATGTGGTGCCAGATCCTCAAGTCACTGCTGAGGCTGATGCCCATATCCTTGAAGACGATTCTCCCGCACGACTGCGCCTCCAGCTGCAGGAGTTGACCAAGAACTTTGCTGCGCTAGCCCGGACCGTGCAGTCCCTACAGGAAGCCCCTAAGGAGAAGATCAAGCTGGCTTCCAGACCGGAGGATGATCCCTGGCGATGACAGAAGAGGATCCCACCAACCAGAGGGAGGGACGATGATTGCTATCATCAGGACGGACGACCCATCTGCCCCCACTGCAATCAGGCAGGCCACATTGCAAGGTACTGTCATTTAAACGAGCAACCCCTGGGGCAGAGGGCCAGTCCCCAGGAGTAGGACGACCAGGCCCAAACAACTGGCAAGCCAAGTACGTTGGAGGATGTCCTGTTCTCCCCACTGTGATCGACGGTATCCCCATGAACTCTCTGTTGGACACCGACTCTCAGGTGACAACTATGCCTTACATCCCTTATAAACGTTATTGGGCTGACACAGACATTACTCATGGCCCTGATGATGATTTCACCATCGTAGCCAGTAACGGTCGGCCCTTACCACAAGTGGGATGCAAAGAAGTCACCATTAAAGTGGGGTGGGTAGAAAAATCTCAAGGGATCGTGATTGTTGATATTGATCAATGTGAATGTAACCCCATGATGACCATTGGCACTAATGTTATTGAAAATTGTCCGAGGTTATTGTCTTATTACAACAGGTAGCCGAAACTGCTGGTTCCAGTGAGCAATGTATTTTGCAGAAAGAAATCAGAGCTCTGGTACAGAGACAGCAGGTAGAATTATCTGGTGGAGAAATTGGCCGTGCCACAGTGAGTGAATCAATCCCCATCGCAATACCCCCCATTGAGTGAAATGTTAATAGGGTGTCGGGCAGCAATAGGCCTCAGAGGTAAACACTACCAGGCCCTGGTAGAACCTGTGTATTTGGATAGTAGGCCCACAATCCTGACAGCCCGAGGGGTGGTTGAAGTCTGCAAGGGGAGGGTACCAGTACGTGTCCTTAACTGTGGTGAGAAAGAAGTCTACCTAACCAAATATGCCACAATTGCCAAACTGTTTACTCTTTTTGCTGCTTTACAACCCATCTAGGGTTATGTCTTAAAGGGGTCCTCAGTTCAAGGAGGATTCCAAGTTCTGAACCCGAGCAGGGTTATTTCTAAATGGGGTCCCCTGTTAAAGGGATCCTGTGTTTTTATTTTGCACAAGTTCATCGTTGCCTGTTGCCTTAAAGAACTGTAGAATCATGGACGGCGAATGATTCCTGAACTGCTTGTAAATAGGGTTGAGCGAAACGGATCGGACAAATTCAAAAATTGCCGACTTTCGGCAAAGTCGGGATTCATTACACCCGACCCGATCCTAGTGTGGGATCGGCTATGAGGTCGGCGATCTGCACACAAAAGTCGCGTTTAGAATGATGCTTTCAGCACCATTTTTGAAGGAGGACACAGAGTGTGGGCAGCGTGATGACATAGGTCTCGGTCCCTACCATCTTAGAGAAGAGCATGACAGTGATTGGCTTGCTTTCTGCGGTGTCACAGGGGCTATAAAGGGGCATGCACTCTGGCTGTCATCTTACTTCTGCCGATCTTAGCTTAGGGAGAGGTTGCTGCAGCTTCATCAGAAGAAGGGACATAGTTAGGGAGGGAAGATTAACCTCCAAACTGCTTGTGCTGTAGCGATTTCCACTGTCCAACACCACCATTTGTTTGCAGGGACAGTGGAGTTTATATTTTTGGGCATCATCTCTGTAGCTTATTAGGCTGCCTTACAAGGCTCCCTGATAGCTGCATTGCTGTTTGCACGCTGCTGTGCAAACCAACTGCTTTTTCAAAAGCAAAAATCCTGTTGCTCCTTTCTGCACAGTTATCTTGTTTTTTTTGTCCACACTTTTGTGTGCAGCAGTCCTTTTTATTGCTGCCATACTTTTCCTGAGATCATTGTAGGGAGATTGAAATTGTACTACAGTCCTTGTATTTTTTCATATATCTTCCAGCCACTTTCTGCCACTTACATTGTGTTGTTTTATACACTGGGCCTGAGTTTTGGTTCAGTCTCCCCCCAAAAAAGTGAGATTCAAATTCTCACAAAGTGGATATACTTCAGTCCTGTTAGTTTGTCGTATCTCAGCCAGCCACTTTGTGCTACTTAGATTGCGCTGTTATATACATTGGGCCTGAGTTTTGGTTAAGTCTCCCCCCAAAAATGGGAGATTCTAATTCTCACAAAGTGGATATACTTCAGTCCTGTTAGTTTGTCGTATATCAGTCAGCCACTTTCTGACAATTACATTGTGTTGTTTTATGCACAGGGCCTGAGTTTTGGTTCAGTCTCCCAAAGAAAAAGGGAGATTTAAATTCTAAACAAATTTATATACACCTTCTACCTTGTTTTACAGTACCATATAATGGTTGTTATTTTTTTTAGATTTTCCAAAAAATGAGGAAGCCTGGTGGAAGAGCCCGTGGGCGGCGGTTGCCAGCTGGTACTGATGGTGGTGGTGGTGCATCTGGAGATAGTGGCAAAAGCACAATAGCACCTAAGGCTGGAGGTGTTGAGCCAGCGTCATTGTCTGGCTACACAAGGCCTTGAAGGCTCCCTTGTCTGGGAGTAGGAAAACAGCTTTTAAAGCCAGATGATCTAGCCGTCATTAAAATGAACCAATCATGGATTTCAAATTATTTTGCCCCACCTTCCCCTGCTGACACGTAGCTTTCCTGAAAAATGTCTTGCTTTTGGCCTCCTCTTACTGACTTCTCCAATTCCTTCATTTGCAGCTGCTGAATGTCCACCATAGGCCATTTTTATACCTCCCTAAATGGGCTGACTCCCCCCACAGGGCCATGGTCACCACCTGGCGCTGGCACCCGTGTGAGTGCCGTTTGCCTGGACAGGTGGGTGGGCCCACTCTTGGGCGACAGCACTGGCACAGGGTCCCTCATAGAACAATGAAGTGTCTCTGACGGTGGTGGTGCACAACCAACGTCAGACACACCGTCATAATATGAGGGGCCCTGTGCCAGTACCGCCGCCCAAGAGAGAGTGTTCCCCCCAGCTCGAACAATGCTCTCCCACTTGCAATACCTACCTCTCCCTGCTCCACCACTGTGTAGTCTGTGCTGTTAAATCTTTGAAAGGCACTGCCAATACAAATTTGTTGAAATAATAGATGATAGCTAAAATATACAGAGGCCCTGGCCTCCATTTAGACCAGTTAATACTTTGCGCCTACTACCACTGTCTTCTACTCAGCAGAGGAGCCCACCCCTGTACCTAGCTATGCCACCTGTTTAGTCCTGTTACCAATTTTGAACTGCATTTAGCCTACTTTATTATTTGGGCCTACTAACTGTGTATGCCACTCATTACAGTTGTCTTCCACTGAACAAAGCAATGCAGCCAAGCCAGTTTAGTCCTGTTACCAATTTTGAACTGCATTTAGCCTACTTTATTATTTGGGCCTACTAACTGTGTCTGCCACTCATTACAGTTGTCCTCCACTGAACAAAGCAATGCCGCCTGTTTAGTCCTGTTACCAATTTTGAACTGCATTTAGCCTACTTTATTATTTGGGCCTATATCTGTGTTTCCTCCTCATCCTGCCCATTGCCCAGCCACTGCTAGATGAGTCTGCTGGTACATTGACCCAGGCACAACATTCCCCTTGCACTCTATACAGCCAGAATCTGACCCTGCTGAAAGTCAGGTTCCCCTTCCCGCATACTATACCACCTTACACGGGGACAAAGAGGAAGGTGCAGATGAAAGTGCAGGTTCCTTCATCAGGTGAGGGGGAGGCATACTCCTTGGTGACGTCACTGGCACAGGGCCCCTCATAGTACACAAAAGTGTCTCTGCCAGTGGGAGGCGCCACCAGCCGTCAAACACACCGTCGTACGATGAGGGACCCTGTGCCAGTGCCAACGAGTGGGCCCCCCCGCTTGCTCAGGATCACAGCACTTGCAAAGTTGAAATATTTACCTCTCCCTGCTCCACCGCCGTGATGTATAACGCGTTTCCTGGGCCCATGAAAATCTTGAGCCAGCCCTACCCCCCACAACTTTAGCCAAATGACCCCCAGTTTTTAATACCTAACAATTATTATAAAGTAAATTAAGATTGACAAGCTTAAGTAATAAGAATTGATGTTTTGGGCATTAAAATGGGCACTGTAGGTGTTTTCCTGTCCTCCACTCACTGCCGACTTTGATTCCCCATTGACTTGCATTGAGTTTTGTGTTTCAGTCGGCCCCCGACTTTTCGCAATAATCGTCCGATTTCACCCGACCCGACTTTTGACAAAGTCAGGTTTCGCGAAACCCAACTGGATCCGAAAAAAGTAAAAGTCACTCAACTCTACTTGTAAATAGTTTGCATCTTCTTAACGGTGATCCCTACTGGTTTTACAAGAAGAGCTTTTTGAAGAGACTGTTCCTTATGACATCGTGAAAGTTCTTTCTATATTAGAGTTGATAACTGACTTAAATATTCGTCCTTTGCACTACCTCACTGAGTTAATTAAATCCTTAAAGGGGATGTGAATTGTTGCACTTTGCCAGAATAGAGTTAACCCCTTAGTGACAGAGCCAATTTGGTACTTAATGACCGAGCCAATTTTTACAATTCTGACCACTGTCACTTTATGAGGTTATAACTCTGGAATGCTTTGACGGATCCCACTGATTCTGAGACTGTTTTTTCGTGACATATTGTACTTCATGTTAGTGGTAACATTTCTTCGATATTACTTGTGATTATTTATGAAAAAATGGAAATAAGGCAAAAAAATTTAAAATCTTTCAATTTTCAAAGTTTGTATTTTTATGCCCTTAAATCAGAGAGATATGTCATGAAAAATAGTTAATAAATAACATTTCCCACATGTCTACTTTCCACCAGCACAATTTTGGAAACACAATTTTTTTTTGTTAGGGAGTTATAAGTGTTAAAATTGGCCAGCAATTTCTCATTTTTACAACACCATTTTTTTTTATGGACCACATCACATTTGAAGTCATAGTGAGGGGTCTATATGATAGAAAATAACCAAGTGTGACACCATTCTAAAAACTGCACCTCTGAATGTGCTCAAACCACATTCAATAAGTTTATTAACCCTTTATGTGCTTCACAGGAACTGAAACAATCTGGAAGGAAAAAATGAACATTTAACTTTTTTTTGCAAACATTTTAATTCAGAACCATTTTTTTTTATTTTCACAAGTGTAAAAACAGAAATGTAACCATAAATGTTGTTGTGCAATTTCTCCTGAATATGCCAATAGCCCATATGTGGAAGTACACCACTGTTTGGGTGCACCGCAGAGCTTGGAATTGAAGGAGCGCCATTTGACTTTTTCAATTGGCAGCAGAATTGGCTGGAATTGAGATTGGATGCCATGTCACGTTTGGAGAGCCCCTGATGTGCCTAAACAGTGGAAACCCCCCCACAAGTGACACCATTTTGGAAACTAGACCCTATAAAGAACTTATCTAGATGTGTGGTGAGCACTTTGAACCTCCAAGTGATTCACAGAAGTTTATAACGTAGAACTATGAAAATAAAAAATCTAATTTTTTCTACAAAAATGAATTTTGCCCCCCAATTTTTATTTTCACAATGGTAACAGGAGAAATTAGACCCCAAAAGTTGTTGTGCAATTTCTCCTGAGTACATCAATACCCCATATGTGTGGGTAAACCATTGTTTGGGCGCACGGCAGAGCTCGGAAGGGAAGGAGCGCCGTTTTGGAATGCAGACTTTGATAGAATTGTCTGCAGGTGTTATGTTGCGTTTGCAGAGCCCCTGATGTACCTAAACAGTAGAAACCCCCCACAAGTACCCCATTTTGGAAACTAGACCCCCCAAGGAACTTATCTAGATGTGTGGTGAGAACTTTGAATGTCCAAATGCTTCACAGAAGTTTATCATGCTGAGTCGTGAAAAGAAAAAATATTATTTTTCCACAAAAAAGATTTTTTAGTCCCCAAGTTTTTATTTTCACAAGGGTAACAGGAAAAATTTGACCATAAAAGTTGTTGTCCAATTTATCCTGAGTACGCTGATGCCCCATATGTGGGGGTATACCACTGTTTGGATGCACGGCAGAGCTCAGAAAGGAGGGAGCACCATTTGACTTTTTGAGCAAAAAATTGGATGTCGTGTTTGGACACCCCCTGATGTACCTAAACAGTGGAAATCCCCTAATTCTAACTCCAACCCTAACCTCAACACACCCCTAACCCTAATCCCACCCCGATCCATAATCCTAATCACAACCCTAACGATAATCACAACCCTAACCCCAAAACAACCCTAATCTCAACCCTAACCATAACCCTAATCAAAACCCTAAATCCAACACACCCCTAATCCTAATCTCAACCGTAACCTCAAACCTAACCCTAATCCCAATACACCCCTAACCCTAATCCCAACCTTAACCTTAACCCTAATCCCAAACCTAACCCTAATCAAAACGTAACCCTAATGCCAAGCAATAACCATGGTCACTTTCTAGGCTGTTAATATCTGCCCTCAGACACTGGCTTTCCCTCTCTGGCGTAGAAAATTGCGAAGGAGCCCAAGTCAGTTTTTTCCGTGAATACATCCTTTTCTTTTGGTGAATACATTCAGGTCCCAAATTTGACACACACATAGTACTAACAGTATTAGTCATTGACATATATAAATCTAAAAGTTCTGCAATGGTTTACTTTAAAAACCATGTCTCCTACCCTGTCGGGTTCTGCAATGATTTTATATCATTTTAAAATGAATTATTGGTTATTCTGCTATCTATTATATATATATATATATATATATATATATATATATATATATATATATATATTTGTGGCCAAAAGTATTGACACCCCTGCAATTCTGACAGATAATACTCAGTTTCTTCCTGAAAATGATTGCAAACATGCAAACACAAATTCTTTGGTATTATTATCTTCATTTAATTTGTCTTAAATGAAAAAAACACAAAAAGAATTGTCCTAAAGCCAAATTGGATATAATTCCTCACCAAACATAAAACAGGGGGGGGGGGCAAAAGTATTGTAACTGTTCAAAAAATCATGTAATGCTTCTCTAATTTGCGTAATTAACAGCACCTGTAACTTACCTGTGGCACCTAACAGGTGTTGGTAATAACTAAATCACACTTGCAGCCAGTTGACATGGATTAAAGTTGACTCAACCTCTGTCCTGTGTCCTTGTGTGTACCACATTGAGCATGGAGAAAAGAAAGAAGACCAAAGAACTGTCTGAGGACTTGAGAAACCAAATTGTGAGGAAGCATGAGCAATCTCAAGGCTACAAGTCCATCTCCAAAGACCTGAATGTTCCTGTGTTTATCGTGCGCAGTGTCATCAAGAAGTTTAAAGCCCATGGCACTGTGGCTAATCTCCCTAGATGTGAGCGGAAAAGAAAATTTGACAAGAGATTTCAACGCAAGATTGTGCGGATGTTCAATAAAGAACCTCGACTAACATGCAAACAAGTTCAAGCTGCCCTGCAATCCGAGGGTACAACAGTGTCAACCCGTACTATCTGTCGGCATCTGAATGAAAAGGGACTGTATGGTAGGAGACCCCACTTCTTACCCCGAGACATAAAAAAGCCAGGCTGAAGTTTGCCAAAACTCACCTGAAAAAGCCTAAAACGTTTTGGAAGAATGTTCTTTGGTCAGATGAGACAAAAGTAGAGCTTTTTGGGCAAAGGCATCAATATAAAGTTACAGGAGAAAAAAGAGGCATTCAAAGAAAAGAACACGGTCCCTATAGTCAAACATGGCGGAGGTTCCCTGATGTTTTAAGGTTGCTTTGCTGCCTCTGGCACTGGACTGCTTGACCGTGTGCATGGCGTTATGAAGTCTGAAGACTACCAACATATTTTGCAGCATAATGTAGGGCCCAGTGTGAGAAAGCTGGGTCTCCCTTAAGAGGTCATGGGTTTTCCAGCAGGACAATGACCCAAAACACACTTCAAAAAGCACTAGAAAATGGGTTGAGAGAAAGCACTGGAGACTTCTAAGGTGGCCAGCAATGAGTCCCGACCTGAATCCCATAGAACACCTGTGGAGAGATCTAAATATGGCAGTTTAGAGAAAGCACCCGTCAAATATCAGGCACCTGGAGCAGTTTGCCAAAGAAGAATGGTCTAAAATTCCTGCAGAGCATTGTAAGAAACTCATTGATGGTTACCGGAAGTGGTTGGTCGCAGTTATTTTGGCTAAAGGTTGTGCAACCAAATATTAGGCTGAGGGTGCCAATACTTTTGTCTGGCCCAATTTGGGAGTTTTGTGTGAAACGATCAATGTTTTGCTTTTTGCTTCGTTCTCTTTTGTGTTTTTTCATTTAAGACAAATTAAATGAAGATAATAATACCAAAGAATTTGTGATTGCAATCATTTTCAGGAAGAAACTGAGTATTATCTGACAGAATTGCAGAGTTGTCAATACTTTTGGCCACAACTGTATATATATAATATGTGTATCACTGACACACACACACATATATATATATCACACATATTGATATATATATATATACTGGATATATATATATATATATATATATATAGTACATATATATGTACATATATATACATATATAGGATGTATATATATATATATATATATATATCCAGTATATGCACCTTATCTACGTGTATACAGGGTGGGCCATTTATATGGATACACCTAAATTAAATGGGAATGATTGGTGATGTCAACTTCCTGTTTGTGGCACATTAGTATATGGGAGGGGGAAACTTTTTAAGATGGGTGGTGACCATGGCGGCCATTTTGAAGTCAGCCATCGTAACTGGTCTCAGATGTGGACAGTCCTGTGCCCTGAGGTGAGCAGGAGGTGGATGTCCTGTGCCCCAAACAGTCAGATGTGGACAGTCCTGTGCCCGTATATGAACCAGAGGTTAATGTTCTGTGCCTGAAAGAGGACTGGCATGTAAAATGATTGCAAACAGGTGGATATGGTGCCCAGCTGTGGTCCAGAGGATATCCTGGGCTGTGTACGGCTGTGTGAGGAAAGAGACTGTGATACAGCGATGCAGGATACCCACGGGAACTAGTTAGAGGAGGACTGGCATGTGTAGTGTCTGCAATATGCAAAGCTGCATTTGGGGACTTTAATATGGCATGCGGTCGCCCAGGGATATTGGACAAAGGGAAGTCCGGCCTTTTAAGGACTGCAATCTAAAGCCGTTGGATGTGTAGTGCTATGAAATGGGCACTGAGATGAGATGCAACTGTGTGTATTGAACTTTGATGACGTGTACTATAAAATGCTATGCACCTTTATGTGTGAAGGAACACATTATAGAGACTTTTGTGCTTGAACTTTGTGGGTCACTGACGCTTCACTGCGTATGGAGCTACTGCTGCATTACAATATATACATATATATATGACTATGAAAATTATACAATCACACTGAAGGCATCAAAACTATGAATTTACACATGTGGAATTATATTCTTAACAAAAAAGTGTGAACAACTTAAATTATGTCTTATATTCTAGGTTCTTCAAGGTAGCCACCTTTTGCTTTGATGACTGCTTTGCCCACTCTCTTAATTCTCTTCATGAGCTTCAAGAGGTAGTCACCAGGAATGGTCTTCCAACAATCTTGAAGGAGTTCCCAGAGTGGCTTAGCACTTGTCCCATTTGCCTTCACTCTGCGGTCCAGCCCACCCCAAACCATCTCGATTGGGTTCAGGTCTGGTGACTGTGGAGGCCAGGTCATCTGGCGTAGCACCCCATCACTCTCCTTCTTGGTCAAATAGCCCTTACACAGCCTGGAGTTGTGTTTGGGGTCATTGTCCTGTTGAAAAATAAATGATGATCCAATTAAACGCAAACCGGATGGAAAAGCATGCCGCTGCAAGATGCTGTGGTAGCCATGCTGCTTCAGTATGCCTTCAATTTTGAATAAATCTCCAACAGTGTCACCAGCAAAGCACCCCCACACCATCACACCTCCTCCAAGCTTCCCAGTGGGAACCAGGCATATAGAGTTCATCCGTTCACCTTTTCTGTGTCGCACAAAGACGCGGCGGTTGGAACCAAATATCTCAAATTTGGACTCATGAGACAAAAGCACAGATTTCCACTGGTCTAATGTCCATTCCTTGGGTTTTTTAGCCCAAGCAAGTCTCTTCTGCTTGTTGCCTGTCCTTAGCAGTGGTTTCCTAGCAGCTATTTTACCATGAAGGCTTGCTGCACAAAGTTTCCTCTTAAAAGTTGTTGTAGAGAAGTGTCTGCTGCTAGAACTCTGTGTGGCATTGACCTGGTCTCTAATCTGAGCTGCTGTGAACCTGCGATTTCTGAAGCTGGTGACTCAGATAAACATCCTCAGAAGCAGAGGTGACTCTTGGTCTTCCTTTCCTGGGGCGGTCCTCATGTGAGCCAGTTTCTTGTAGCACTTTATGGTTTTTGCCACTGCACTTGGCGACACTCTCAAAGTTTGCCCAATTGTTCAGACTGACTGACCTTCATTTCTTAAAGTAATGATGGCCACTCATTTTTCTTTACTTAGCTGCTTTTTTCTTGCCATAATGCAAATTCTAACAGTCTATTCAGTTGGACTATCAGCTGTGTATCCACCAGACTTCTGCACAACGCAGCTGATGGTCCCAACCTCATTTATAAGGCAAGAAATCCCACTTACTGAACCTGAGAGGGCACATCTGTGAAGTGAAAACCATTCCCGGAGACTACCTCTTGAAGCTCATCAAGAGAATGCCAAGCGTGTGCAAAGCAGTCATCAAAGCCAAAGGTGACTACTTTGAAGAACCTAGAATATAAGACATAATTTCAGTTGTTTCACACTTTTTTGTTAAGCATATAATTCCACATGTGTTAATTCATAGTTTTGATGCCTTCAGTGTGAATGTACAATTTTCATAGCCATGAAAATACAGAAAAATCTTTAAATGAGAAGGTGTGTCCAAACTTTGAGTCTGTACTGTATATCTATATAGATATAGATATACATATATATCTTTATATATATATATATATATATATATATATATGTTTTGAAGATTATTTGGTATTAAATCAATGTTATAACATGAGATTTTACATAGGGAGAACTGCTGTATGTAAAAGCTCATGTTAAAATTGCATTGCATATGGATGCCATACGGATGTCACACCGTTACTAGATGCGAGGAAATCGCATCCTCGCATTGAAAATGGATTACATAAGGATCACTGTTCAGGGAACATTTGTGCGATTCTCAGCCGTCAAAATTGGACCGATTTTTATACGGTAAGTGTGACTTCAGCCTAATATGAATGGCCCATAGCCACTAAATATTCTACCTGAAATATCCTAAGTTGCCTGACATTGTCATCTCTGTGTGTGGTTCCGCCATTACTCCCAAGCAATATGCCCACTGCCTTGGGGTCATCCTTGATTCTGAGCTTTCATTCACTCCCCACATCCGATCATTGGTTCGCTCTTCTTATCTGCATCTCAAAAACATTTCTAGAATTCTCCCTTTTCTTACTTTCGACACTGCATAAGCTCTTACTGTTTCAATCATTCATTCTCGTCTGGACTATTGTAACTCTCTCTTAATTGGCCTCCCTCTTACCAAACTCTCCCAGCTCCAATCTGTCCTGAATGCTGCTGCCAGGATAATTTTCTTCACCAACCGTTACATTGATGTCTCTACCCTGTGCCAGTCATTACACTGGTTACCCATCCACTCAAGAATCCAGTACAAAACTATTACCCTCATCCACAAAGCGCTCCATGGCTCAGCACCACCCTACATCTACTCCCTGGTCTCAGTCTACTACCCTACCGGTGCTCTCCGTTCTGCTAATGACCTGAGGTTAACATCCTCAATAATCAGAACCTACCACTCCCATCTCCATGACTTTTCACATGCTTTGCCAATTCTTTGGAATGCACTAACCAGGTTAATAAGATTAATCCCCAATCCCCACAGATTTAAGCGTGCCCTAAAAACACATTTCATCAGATTGGCCTACCACCTCAACGCATAAACCTACCTATCCTTGTGTGGCCCATTAAAAAAAAAAAAAACGTTAACCTTAATCAGGTTCATCACATCATGTTGTCATATATTTCATGCAGTTAATAGCCCTCTATGTCTGTACTGTTACATACTTAGGCTGTTAACTGATCCTTACACTATGGTTGGTCCAAACAACGAAAGCAATTGTTACTATCCACCTCTCGTTTGAGGTTTGAGTTGAGTACAAGAACCCGAACTTCCACGGGTCAGTTAATTCCTACTTAACATGGTACACAATGCGTCAAAAGGCGTGCAAATGGTTGAACACATTTTTGGCACAAAGTGAGCCATTCAATAGGTAGAATAAGCTTAAAAGTAGACTGATTTATCAATCAGAATCAACTTTACTGGCAAATTTGTCACATTTAAGACTCTTTAGTTTAAGTTTGAATTGTGAGAGATTTAAACAGTTTTCATAAATATGCCACATACATTTTTTTAAAGTGATAACATTTTAATATGCATTTTAAAGTTTCATCAGGTCAAATTATTTTTAAACATAAAAACTTATGAATAAAGTTATGATAAAACAAGTAAACATTAAAGCACTGTGTGTGAATTCAGCCTCAATCTATTCTGTTCACACCTTAGTAACCGAGCAAATTTTGACCTTAATGACCAAGCCACATTTTTGAATTCTGGCCACTGTCACATTATGTGGTTATAACTCTGGAATACGAATTCCAATGATTCTGAGAATGTATTTTCATGATATATTATACTTCATGACAGTGGTAAAATTAATTCGATATGTCTTGCATTTATTTGTGAAAATGTTGGAAATTTGGCTACAAATTAGAAAATTTTGCCATTTTCAAACTTTTAATTCTCATGCCCTTATGTCACACAAAGTAGTTAATAAATAAAATTTCCCACATATCTACTTTACATTAGCACAATTTTTGAAACATAGTTTTTTGTTAGGAAGATATAATGGTTAAAAGTTGACCAGCGATTTCTCATTTTTTCATCTAAATTTACAAAACCATTTTTTTAGGGACTACCTCACATTTAAAGTGACTTTGGTGGACCTAAAACACAGAAAATATCCAAAAGTGACATTATTCTGAAAACTGCGCCCCAAGGGTACTCAAAACCATTCTTAAGAAGTTTATTAACCTTTATGGTGCTTCACAGAAGCTAAAGCAATGTGGAAGAAAAAAATGAACAATTAACTTTTATTTTTTTTTAACTTTAACTCGATGTACAATAACAAATTCTATTGTGGTACCGTGTTAGCCAGAAAAATCGACGTGAATACTTTTCTGCCTAATGATGACAGAAGTATTCTAGGAGTAATACCTTTATTGACTAACCAGAAAATAATATGTTTGCAAGCTTTCAGAGCACAGTGGCTCCTTCTTCAGGCAGGATTACAAATAGAATTCAAATTTTTTATTTTCACAAGGGTAATATGAGAAAATGGACTCTAAAATTTGTTGTGCAATTTCCCCTGAGTAAGCTGATACCCCATAAGTGTGGAAATTCCTTGGAGGGGAAAGAGCACCGTTTGACATTTTGAACGCAAAAACAACTGGAATCAGAGCGGACACCATAATGTGTTTGGAAAGCCTCTGATGTACCTAAACAGTTGAAACCCCCCACAAGTGAACCCATTTTGCAAACTAGACCCCTTATGGAACTTATTTAGATATATGAACCCCCAGGTGCTTCAAAAAAGTTTATAACGTAGAGCTGTGAAAATAAAAAAAATCACACTGTACCAACAAATATGTACTTTTAATCCATTTTTTTTTTCAGAAGGGTAACAAGATAAAATGAATCCCAAAATGTGTTGTACATTTTCTACTTAGTATGCCGCTACCCCATATGTGGAGGAAAATCACTATTTGGGTGCATGGAAGGGTTCACAATGAAGGAGTGATGTTTTGGAACACAGACTTTGATGGAATGGTCTGTTGGCATCATGTCACATTTGGAGAGCCTAAACAGTGAAAAACCCACAAGTGACCCCATTTTTTGAAACTACACCCTCAAGCATTTTATCCAGGGGTACAGTGAGCATTTTGAACTTACAGGTACTACACAAAATGTGATAACATTAGGTGATTACATTTAAAATTTAAATTTTTTCATGAAAATTTTGTTTTAGCCCCAAATTTCTCATTTTTACAGTTGATAACAAGAGAAAAAAATGGACCACATAATTTATTGTCACTTTGCCCAGAACGCAACTATACCCCATATATAGTCAAAAACTTCTGCTTGGGCATATGGCAGGGCTAGGAATGTAAAGAGCGATATTTGTATGGGCTGGATTGTGAATGCTATGTTGCATTTGAAGAGCCCCTGACATGTGAAAACATCAGAAACCTCCATCAAGTAACCCCATTTTGGAAACTAGAACCCTCATGGAATTCATATACAGGTCCTTCTCAAAAAATTAGCATATGGTGTTAAATTTCATTATTTACCATAATGTAATGATTACAATTAAACTTTCATATATTATAGATTCATTATCCACCAACTGAAATTTGTCATGTCTTTTATTGTTTTAATACTGATGATTTTGGCATACAACTCCTGATAACCCAAAAACCCTGTCTCAATAAATTAGCATATCAAGAAAAGGTTCTCTAAACGACCTATTACCCTAATCTTCTGAATCAACTAATTAACTCTAAACACATGCAAAAGATACCTGAGGCTTTTATAAACTCCCTGCCTGGTTCATTACTCAAAACCCCCATCATTGGTAAGACTAGCGACCTGACAGATGTCAAGAAGGCCATCATTGACACCCTCAAGCAAGAGGGTAAGACCCAGAAAGAAATTTCTCAACAAATAGGCTGTTCCCAGAGTGCTGTATCAAGGCACCTCAATGGTAAGTCTGTTGGAAGGAAACAATGTGGCAGAAAACGCTGTACAACGAGAAGAGGAGACCGGACCCTGAGGAAGATTGTGGAGAAGGACCGATTCCAGACCTTGGGGAACCTGAGGAAGCAGTGGACTGAGTCTGGTGTGGAAACATCCAGAGCCACCGTGCACAGGCGTGTGCAGGAAATGGGCTACAGGTGCCGCATTCCCCAGGTAAAGCCACTTTTGAGCTACAGAGAAGCAGCACTGGACTGTTGCTAAGTGGTCCCAAGTACTTTTTTCTGATGAAAGCAAATTTTGCATGTCATTCGGAAATCAAGGTGCCAGAGTCTGGAGGAAGACTGGGGAGAAGGAAATGCCAAAATGCCTGAAGTCCAGTGTCAAGTACCCACAGTCTGTGATGGTGTGGGGTGCCATGTCAGCTGCTGGTGTTGGTCCACTGTGTTTCATCAAGGGCAGGGTCAATGCAGCTAGCTATCAGGAGATTTTGGAGCACTTCATGCTTCCATCGGCTGAAATGCTTTATGGAGATGAAGATTTCATTTTTCAGCACGACCTGGCACCTGCTCACAGTGCCAAAACCACTGGTAAATGGTTTACTGACCATGGTATTACTGTGCTCAATTGGCCTGCCAACTCTCCTGACCTGAACCCCATAGAGAATCTGTGGGATATTGTGAAGAGAAAGTTGAGAGACGCAAGACCCAACACTCTGGATGAGCTTAAGGCCGCTATTGAAGCATCCTGGGCCTCCATAACATCTCAGCAGTGTCACAGGCTGATTGCCTCCATGCCACGCCGCATTGAAGCAGTCATTTCTGCCAAAGGATTCCCGACCAAGTATTGAGTGCATAACTGAACATTATTATTTGTTGGTTTTTTTGTTTGTTATTAAAAAACACTTTTATTTGATTGGATGGGTGAAATATGCTAATTTATTGAGACAGGTTTTTTGGGTTATCAGGAGTTGTATGCCAAAATCATCAGTATTAAAACAATAAAAGACCTGACAAATTTCAGTTGGTGGATAATGAATCTATAATATATGAAAGTTTAATTGTAATCATTACATTATGGTAAATAATGAAATTTAACACTATATGCTAATTTTTTGAGAAGGACCTGTAGGTGTATAGTGAATTTTGAACCCATAGGTGCCTCACAGAATTTTATGACACTGATACGTGGAAATATGAGATTTTAGTGGTAAAATAATAATTTTTGTATTTGCTGCAAATTTGTCAGGCACACACCCAACATTTCCACATTTGTCAGGTGGAACGAAACCCCACAATTTATTGTACAATTTCTCCCGAATGCTGTGTTTCCCCATATGTTGTCAGAAATTACTTTTAGGCTATACATCATGGCTTTTGGGGCACAGATTTTGCTAGAATAGTTTGCGTGCGACATTTGTGGAGCACCAAAGGTGCCAGAACAGCAGAAAAAACCCCAAATCGATACCATTGTAGAAACTGCACCTTTCAATAAATTTTTCTACGGTTGCAATTACCATTTTGTAACATCCATGCTGTGCTTTATTCTGGAGAATTGCAAATCTGCAAGTCTAGTACCCATACATTGTGTTCGCATACAGTGTAGCGCACAATTGTGTCCAGCTTGTGCTTTTGGTGATACACACCCATAAATTAAATGCCTTCTCTCCATTACAATAATGCCAAACATGTGGCCTCATACTGTGGTTTAGGCACATTGGGGCTCAGAAGGTGGGGGGCATTTAAATTTTGGAGCTCAGAATTCATTTGATGGTGTTGGAGCATGTCGCTTTGCCATAGTCTTTGTTCTACCAGTAATGTGCGAACCCCCTATAGTTCCAGTGATAAATGATGAGATTTTTTATTGGTAACATTTTGGAGTACATAATATTATTCGCTTCCAGAATAAGGCTGGATCACATTCCTATGTTCCATGCTGAGCACTTATGTTAGGATTTCTGTATAAATCCCACAAAAATGCAATTTAGATGAAACCCATGAGGGAACCACCAACCATGAGGCAGATGGAGACTGTTGTGAATTCTGTGGTTAAGCTCCCTCCTGTGGTCATGAGTGGTACTTCGGCTGGTTCTGTCTATGAGCTTCCTCTGGTGGATGTGAGTGGGGCTGCGGCTTCTGAGTTTCCTTCCTCAGGTGACGAGGTTAAGTCGTTAGGTGCTGCTCTATTTAACTCCACCTAGTTCTTTGTTCCTTGCCTCCAGTCAATGTTCCAGTATTGGTCTTGCTCTCTCCTGGATCGTCTTGTGGCCTGTCTGCCCTGCATAAGCTAAGTTCTGCTTGTGTTACTTTTGTTTGCTATTTTTTCTGTCCAGCTTGCTATATTGGTTTTTCTTGCTTGCTGGAAGCTCTGGGACGCAGAGGGAGCACCTCCGTGCCGTTAGTCGGTACGGAGGGTCTTTTTGCGCCCTCTGCATGGTTGTTTGTAGGTTTTTGTGCTGACCGCAAAGCTATCTTTCCTATCCTCGGTCTATTCAGTAAGTCGGGCCTCACTTTGCTAAAACCTATTTCATCTCTGTGTTTGTATTTTCATCATTACTCACAGTCATTTTATGTGGGGGGCTGCCTTTTCCTTTGGGGAATTTCTCTGAGGCAAGGTAGGCTTATTTTTCTATCTTCAGGGCTAGCTAGTTTCTCAGGCTGTGCCCGAGACGCCTAGGTCTGGTCAGGAGCGCTCCACGGCTACCTCTAGTGTGGTGTGATAGGATTAGGGATTGCGGTCAGCAGAGTTCCCACGTCTCAGAGCTCGTCCTATGTTATTAGTAACTATCAGGTCATTTTCTGTGCTCTTAACCACCAGGTCCATTGTGTTTCTGAATCACCAGTTCATAACAGGAGACACTTCGTACTCCGCTTGGCATCTGCTCCTGCGGACGCCATCTTTTTTAAGGCGTGCGCAAATCTGTAGTCACCAACACTTGTGCTCTAAAAAGACACCTAAAATGATGGGACACTGCTTGAACACAGACCAGTCTAAAGTTACTACATCGGGGGTTTTGTTTGAATTACAGTTTGTGGGCTTTTACATGGAAACCCCGATGTAAGAGCTCAGCGGAGAGCACAGGATAAATGTGAGCTGAGCCTTGTTCTGATATTTGGGAGGTAGAATGAAATACTGATAGGGAATTTTGTTGTGAATTCTGTTGTTAAGCTCCCTCCTGTGGTCATGAATGGTACTTCGGCTGGTTCTGTCCATGGGCTTCCTCTGGTGGTTGTGAGTGGGGCTGCGGCTTCTGAGGTTCCTTCCACAGGTGACGAGGTTAATTCGTTAGCTGGCTGCTCTATTTAACTCCACCTAGATCATTGCTCCATGCCACCTGTTAATGTTCCAGTATTGGTCTAGTTCGCTCCTGGATCGTTCTTGTGACCTGTCTTCCCAGCAGAAGCTAAGTTCCTGCTTGTTTTTCTCTGTTTGCTATTTTTCTGTCCAGCTTGCTATTTTGATTTTTGCATTGCTTGCTGGAAGCTCTGGGACGCAGAGGGAGCGCCTCCGCACCGTGAGTCGGTGCGGAGGGTCTTTTTGCGCCCTCTGCGTGGTCTTTTTGTAGTTTTTTGTGCTGACTGCAAAGTTACCTTTCCTATCCTCTGTCTGTTCAGTAAGTCGGGCCTCACTTTGCTAAATCTATTTCATCTCTGTGTTTGTAATTTTCATCTTAACTCACAGTCATTATATGTGGGGGGCTGCCTGTTCCTTTGGGGAATTTCTCTGAGGCAAGGTAGGCTTTATTTTTCTATCTTTAGGGCTAGCTAGTTCCTTAGGCTGTGATGAGTTGAATAGGGAGCGTTAGGAGCAATCCACGGCTATTTCTAGTGTGTGTGATAGGAGTAGGGATTGCGGTCAGCAGAGTTCCCACGTCTCAGAGCTTGTAACTATCAGGTTATTCCGTGTGCTCTTAACCACCAGGACCATCATTGTCCTCACCACCAGGTCATAACAGAATTTAGATTGTGAGCCGCATCGGGGACAGCGATGACTATATGTGTGCAAACTAAAACGCTGAGATTTATGTTGGCGCTATATAAATAGAGAGATTAATATTATAATAGCAAATAGACAGCAGTGCAAGAATAGTTCTTATTTTTATTTTTTCGCTGTTCACTGTGTGGTATAAGTGATGAGGTGGATTTATTCTTCAGGTCGGTGCGATTACAGTGATACCAGATTTACATAGTTTTTTTAGGTTTTGGTGCTGTCACAAGAAAGATTTATTTAGAAAAAGTGTTTTTTTTGTCATCATATTCTGAGAGAACTTTTTTATTTTTTTGCTAACAGTGCTGTATGAGGGGTTATTTTTTGTGGGATGAGTTGCAGATTTTCTTGGTACAAGTTTGGGGTACATAATATTTTTGATCGCATTTTATTCAAATTTTTCAGATACTGAATGAACAAAAACTAGCTTTTCAATTATTGTTTTTATTTTATTTTGTTTGCGTGGTTCAACGTGCAGTAATGATGATAAGACCAATTTGTTTGTTGAGTCAGTAGCATTACGGCGATACCAGATTTATATAGTTTTCTTATGATTTGTTATTTTTACACACTAAAAACAATATTTTAGCAAAATGAATTTGTTTCTGCATTGTCCTATTCTGAGAGGTGAGAGCTGTAACTTTTTTTTGCTGAATTAGCCATATTAGTGCTTGTTTTTTACGGGACAATCTGACATTTTCATTTTTATCATATTTTTCATATGACTTTTTGATCGCTCTTTGTTCACCTTTTGTGAGTCATTATGATGAAAAAGCAACATTTTTGGGGTGTTTTTTTTTAATTGCTAAACCGAATAAATAATGTGACATTTTCACGTTATGGACACGGAGATACCAATTATGTGTACTTTTTTTGTTTATTATTGTATTATCGGAAAGGCTGCGTTTTTAGTGGCGAAATGGATTTTAGTGATTTGTGTGTGCATTTCTGTGTTTTTTTTTTACTTATTTTATTTTACTTTTTTCACTTTTTTCCACTTATCATTATAGGATATGTATAATTTTTACTTTGATCATTGGTTTCATACACTGCTGCACTCACGTGTACAGTAGTGCATGAGCGCAGTCAGTTTAACACTGAAACTCACTGGCTCAGCCTGTGTGACCCAACTTATTGCTGGATCTCACAGACTACCATACCCTGGGGTCATGACATGACCTCAGAATACCATGGTAACCATCGGGACCCGCAATTCTCATTGCGGAATTCCAATGGCTACTAAGGTGGTCTTGTGACCCCCTTGTAACAACTTAAATACCGCTGTCGCGATTGACAGCGGTATTTAAGAGGTTAATCAGCTCCAGTCGGGTCCGATACTGCAGGGTGTCAGTTGTAATGTGCAGCTGACACCGACAGGAGTCAATACCGCTCAGCTGCACTATTCCCTTATTCCGCTTTTTAACATCGCTGAGGAATAACTACCCTTAATGGCTGCCGTTAAAAGGCGCATTGACGGTCGTTAAGGGGTTAATAGAGCATTGTGGCTTCCAATTTGAGGTTCTTCAGTAGTTGCTAAGCCAAACTTGTAATACTGGGAATTGTATTTCTTCACAATCTAGAGACCTAAAGGCATTTAACCAGTGATATAAACAAACTGTTTTAAAGTGCACTGTAAAGCAATTATTTTCAATAAAAGTAGTTTCAGCAACAATATTTCTTGAAATTGAATTACATTTATTACAAGGTTAACATTTGCAATCGTATTATGTATACTGTGAACTAGATTATGAAATTTTACTTAAAATCATTTTTAAAAATGCATTTCACATCCCAAGTAGCAGAAAATGAGCAGTAAGGACTTCCATCAGCCACATGATATCACTGGCCTAATAAATGAGCCATATGTACACATAACATCCAGGTGTTAATGAATCAATAATAGAAACAGCTGCAACAAACAGCTGCAATAAGCATTTCCAAGGCGATTTAATTGAATTAACATTTTATATAGCACATCACTGAGCAAGATTAACTTTTATGAAGGTGAATTCTCCTTGTAAATATAATAAATATGATCTCCTTTAGAATGAATGACTTAGAACCCTCCGATCAATGTTTCTGGGGTATAAGTGCACAAACACATACACATACAGTACACACACACATTCAGTCACACAATCATGTACACATATTAATCAATGATCAATAAAGCGACTGCTGAAATAAATAACATTGAAGATCTTGATGGTACCTATAAATGTTTACATATATAAGGTAACAAATGAAATGTCAATTCTTGAAATTAATGTGTTGGAAGTAGGAAAAATTGGTAAAAGTAAGAATGTAAGTAACAAGAGCTGAATTTTGTTGGCTAGTTGACTAGATCAGAGCTCTTCCAAACTAGCAGGTCTTGTAGGTGTCATGCCGTTGCTGCCGCCGCCTCTCCCCACTGCAGCTCGCCGGGTGCGCGCGCGCGCCGCATTCAGCTCTGCGCGTGCGCACATCTGATTCCTCTGTTGGCGCTCTTTCCTGTCCTCTCTGTCATCCTGGAGGACTGTAACCCGGAAGTAGCTCCCATGCTGCTATGTAAACTGCTTCCTGCTGCTTCTCTGTGCCTGATGTTCATTTGTGTTTACAAGTGCTTCTGGCCACCTGTGGTCTCTGAGCGTTCCTAGCTCTCTGACTTTGGGTCTCCTCCGCCCTCTGCAGTGCCTGCCTGTTTCCTGTGTTCCTGCCTTGTTCCTTCAGTTCCTTTTCCTCTGCGGTACCTGCCCGGCTCCTATATCTTTTCCTTGCTCCCGTCAGCCTCGGTGTCTCCATATTGTCCTGCCAGTCTCCGTGCCTCTGTAGCGTTCCCATCTTCTCCCTTGTCTCAGTATTTCCTTTCTGTTCCCTCTTTCCCTTTGTGCCTGCTGTGTTCTCATCTGTTCTCAGTCGACCCTCCAGCTTCCGTGGCGATAGTCCCTCACGGGCCTGCCCCTAACTCTCCCTGTATAGGGGGCGGTCCACCTGGTCAGCTCGTCCGAGAGGGGTTCGTCATCACGGTCCAGTGGGTCCACTCTCCGTTTGAATCTACATGCTCTAATCGGACTGCACTCGGGTGACATCCGAGTGCAGCCACATTCTTACAGCGTCACAGTAACATCAGGCCATGGACCCCGCTGGAGTCTCTGCCACTCAAAAGGAGTTACTCTTTTTGCGTGAAAACCAGACTAGGATCATGTCATTTTTAAAGAATATGGAGTCTCGCCTAGCGGCTTTACAGCCTTCTGATCCTGGTATTGCTCCGCAGTTGGTTGCCCTTCAGCAGGAGCTAGGTCAACAACGGGACACTCGGTCCCATATTTTGAATTTTATGGCCTCCATTAATGATCGGCTTCGCTCCCTCCAAAATGTGGCCTCTGTTTCCACTCCTGTCTCTGCGCCACAACCCTCGCCCCGACTTGCTAGACCTCCTCGGTATGGTGGGGATTCTAAAGCGTGCCGCGGCTTTCTTAATCAATGCCAGTTGCATTTTGAATTGTCTCCGCTACTTTATCCTACCGACCGAGCTAAGGTTGCTTTTATAGTATCCCATTTGGAGGGTGAGGCTTTGGCATGGGTTAATCCCCTCTGGGAGCGTAATGATCCTTTGGTCTCCCAACTCAATCCATTCCTGGATACCTTCTGTAAGGTTTTTGATGAACCTGGTCGTCTGGTCTCTACCACTGAGTCCCTCTTTAACCTTTACCAGGGTACTCTCTCAATAGCCCAGTACGCCATCTGTTTCCGGACTCTGTCCTCAGACCTTGCGTGGAATAATGAGGCTTTGGTTGGAGCGTTTTGGCGTGGTTTGTCTTCACGGATTAAGGATGAGTTGGCGGGACAGGACACTCCCACCTCTTTGGATGATCTTATCTCCTTGGCCATACGCATTGATCTGCGCTTTCAGGAGCGCACTCGTGAGCTTGCCAGAGAGAGGAGACCTCTTCGCCAGACCACTGTTGCTCGAGGGACTTCCTTTTCTCAAGCAGCCCCGGTGGCTTCTTCATCTTCTCCTGAACCCATGCAGGTCGATCGCCTTAAGTCTTCTGAGCAACGCCGCAAAGAGAGACTCGCACAAGGTCTTTGTTTTTACTGCGGCAGTGCCTCTCATCTCTTACGCGCGTGTCCTCAGAAGTCGGGAAACGCATCCGCCTAGGACAGGTAAGAGAGGCCTTCCTAGGTGGTTATGATTCCTCTCCGCCTCTGGTTATGTCTGTTATTCTTCATTTAGGTTCCCATCACTTTTCTCTGGAGGCTTATGTTGATTCAGGAGCGGCTGGGAACTTTGTTCAGCTCGAGGTTGTTAACAGGCTTGGGATACCTGTTAGACCCTTGGAGACTCCTAGACAAATAGCTTCCGTCGATGGTCAGCCTTTGCGGGAGACCGTCAACTTGGTTACGGAGGAAGTCGAACTTCAGATTGGAGCACTTCATCGTGAGAAACTGGCATTTTATGTTTTACCTTCTTTGTCTCATTCTTTCCTTTTGGGTCTTCCTTGGTTGAGAGATCACGAACCCACGCTGGACTGGCGTACTGGAGATGTTCTACGGTGGGGACAGTCTTGTCTGAACAGGTGCCTGCTTCCCGTCAAGCCTGCGTCCTCCTCTCGGTCTGCTTCGGAATCCGTGGGAATTCCTCCTGCCTATTGCGCTTTCTCGGACGTCTTTAACAAGAAGGAAGCGGAGATTTTGCCGCCGCACCGTTCTTATGACTGCCCGATAGACCTTGTTCCTGGTTCTACTCCACCTAGGGGTCGTATTTACCCATTGTCTCCTACCAAGACTCAAGCCATGTCCGAATATATTCAAGAGAATCTGGCCAGAGGCTTCATTCGAAAGTCTTCCTCACCTGCAGGAGCTGGGTTCTTCTTCGTTAAAAAGAAGGACGGTTCTCTTCGCCCATGTATAGACTACCGGGGTCTCAACACCATCACGATCAAAAACAAGTACCCACTTCCTCTCATACCAGAACTCTTTGATCGTCTGCGTGGAGCACGAATCTTTACCAAATTGGATCTCAGAGGAGCTTATAATTTGATCCGTATCCGTTCTGGTGACGAGTGGAAGACTGCGTTTAATACCAGAGATGGTCATTATGAATATTTGGTTATGCCCTTCGGTTTATGCAATGCACCCGCAGTCTTCCAGGAGTTCGTAAATGATGTTTTTCGGGATCTACTTTACACCTGTGTTGTAGTGTACTTGGACGATATCCTTGTGTTCTCTCCAGATCTGTCTACTCACAGAAGAGATGTACGGCAAGTACTTCAGCGTTTGAGAAAGAATCGGCTGTATGCAAAACTGGAAAAATGTGTCTTCGAACAGTCATCTCTACCCTTCTTGGGTTTCATCATTTCCGACGCTGGTTTGTGTATGAATCCGGGAAAAGTTTCTGCCGTGCTCAACTGGCCGCGTCCTCTTGGAGTGAAAGCAATTCAGCGATTTCTTGGATTTGCTAACTACTATCGGCAGTTTATACCTCACTTTTCCTCTCTTTCAGCTCCAATCTCCTCCATGATGCGGAAGGGTGCCAATCCTCATCTGTGGTCGTCTGAGGCCGAAGAGGCTTTCCGGTCCATCAAGCAAGCCTTTGCCTCAGCTCCTATTCTTCATCGTCCAGTGGCCAATAAACCCTTCATCCTTGAAGTAGATGCTTCTGCAATTGGAGCTGGAGCTGTGCTCTCGCAGAAATCCTCTTCTGGTCGTCTTGTGCCCTGTGGTTTTTTCTCAAATATCTTCTCCTCCTCGGAAAAAAATTATTCCATCGGTGATAAAGAACTGTTGGCAATCAAGTTGGCATTAGAGGAGTGGCGGTACCTCTTAGAAGGGGCTTTACATCGTTTTATAATCTACAGCGATCACAAGAATCTGGCATATATTCGTTCTGCGCAAAGACTTAATCCTCGGCAGGCCAGGTGGGCCTTGTTTTTAGCCAGGTTTGACTTCGAACTTCGTTTTTTGCCAGGAAATAAAAACTCCAAAGCCGACGCTCTGTCTAGGTCATTCCAGGTGGTGGATTTGGAGGACGAGCCTGCACACATCATTGATCCTGCCAGAGTCATCACAGTTGCTCCAGTCTCTCTTACTTCGTTGCCTCCGGGTAAGACCTTTGTCGCTGAAGGGAACAGGAGACGTGTCTTACTTTGGGGTCATGCCTCCAAACTGGCTGGACATGTTGGTTTCAAAAAAACCTTTCGTTTGATCTCTCGTTTTTACTGGTGGCCAACGTTGTCTAAGGATGTCCAAAGTTTTGTCGCCTCTTGTCCTTCCTGTGCCAAGAATAAGATTCCCAGGCAACTACCTTCTGGGCTTCTACATCCTTTGCCAGTACCTTCCTCTCCGTGGCAACATTTATCTATGGATATCATCACTGATCTGCCTCATTCTTCTGGTTCCACCGTCATCTTCGTGGTCATGGACCGTTTCTCCAAGATGGCTCATTTCATCGCTCTCCCAGGTTTACCTTCTGCTCCCGAATTGGCAAAGATTTTTGTTCACCATATTTTTCGTCTTCATGGTCTTCCTTTACATATTGTTTCTGACCGAGGTGTTCAATTCACCGCCCGCTTCTGGAGATCCCTCTGCAGATCTATGAACATTTCGCTTGATTTTTCTTCGGCCTACCATCCACAGTCCAATGGCCAGGTGGAACGTACTAATCAGACCTTGGTAACTTATCTCCGCCATTTCTCCAATTCTCATCAGAATGATTGGTCTGACTTACTGCCATGGGCTGAGTTTTCTTACAATAACCATCCCAGCGAAGCTACTAACAAATCTCCATTTTTTATCATCTACGGTCAACATCCTGGTCTTCCTCTTCCGGTTCCTCCTGTCTCTACTGTACCAGCGGCTGATCTTCTGTCTAGAGAGTTCTCCAGGGTCTGTCAGGAGACCAAGTCCGCCCTTGAGTTGACTCAAGTTAGGATGAAGAGACATGCGGACAAAAGACGTCTTGATTCTCCTATATTCCATCCTGGGGACAAGGTTTGGGTTTCTTCTAAATTTATCCGTCTCAAAATCCCTTCACATAAGCTGGGTCCTCGCTATATCGGTCCATACGACGTTTTGTCTTGTATTAATGACGTTTCTTACAAACTTAAGTTGCCTGCCTCTCTGCGTATTTCTAATTCTTTTCATGTGTCTCTCCTTAAACCTGTAGTTTTTAATCAGTTTCATTCTTCTAACCTTTGTTCTCCTTCGCCTGTTTCCGAGGATGATGTCTTTGAGGTTAGGGACATCTTAGCCATGAAAAAACTTAGAGGGAGAACTTTGTTTTTGGTTGACTGGAAGGGTTTTGGTCCTGAGGAGATGTCCTGGGAGCCTCGAGAGAACATTCGGGCTCCTCGTATTTTGTCCCGGTTTCTTTCTAGTCTTAAAAAGGAGGGGCGTAAAGGTGGGGGTACTGTCATGCCGTTGCTGCCGCCGCCTCTCCCCACTGCAGCTCGCCGGGTGCGCGCGCGCGCCGCATTCAGCTCTGCGCGTGCGCACATCTGATTCCTCTGTTGGCGCTCTTTCCTGTCCTTTCTGTCATCCTGGAGGACTGTAACCCGGAAGTAGCTCCCATGCTGCTATGTAAACTGCTTCCTGCTGCTTCTCTGTGCCTGATGTTCATTTGTGTTTACAAGTGCTTCTGGCCACCTGTGGTCTCTGTGCGTTCCTAGCTCTCTGACTTTGGGTCTCCTCCGCCCTCTGCAGTGCCTGCCTGTTTCCTGTGTTCCTGCCTTGTTCCTTCAGTTCCTTTTCCTCTGCGGTACCTGCCCGGCTCCTATATCTTTTCCTTGCTCCCGTCAGCCTTGGTGTCTCCATATTGTCCTGCCAGTCTCCGTGCCTCTGTAGCGTTCCCATCTTCTCCCTTGTCTCAGTATTTCCTTTCTGTTCCCTCTTTCCCTTTGTGCCTGCTGTGTTCCCATCTGTTCTCAGTCGACCCTCCAGCTTCCGTGGCGATAGTCCCTCACGGGCCTGCCCCTAACTCTCCCTGTATAGGGGGCGGTCCACCTGGTCAGCTCGTCCGAGAGGGGTTCGTCATCACGGTCCAGTGGGTCCACTCTCCGTTTGAATCTACATGCTCTAATCGGACTGCACTCGGGTGACATCCGAGTGCAGCCAGATTCTTACAGCGTCACAGTAGGGTATTCCCGATCTCCAGTGGTTATCAAAAGTGGTCCAAGGAAGAAGAACTGGTAAACCACAAACTGAATCATGTGCATCAAAAATTTGAACTGTGCTGAATCCTGCAGAAGAGCTACTCTTAAAGGGACACTGTCACCTGAATTCGGAGGGAACAATCTTCAGCCATGGAGGTGGGGTTTTTGGGTTTTTGATTCACCCTTTCCTTACCCGCTGGCTGCATGCTGGCTGCAATATTGGATTGAAGTTCATTCTCTGTCCTCCATAGTACACGCCTGCGCAATAATGCATATTGCTGATATATTGAATGCCCAAATGTGCCTATAGAGTGTTAGCGCTGTGCTCATACCTGCGAAACGCGCGTCGGGGTTTTCCTGTCCCACGGCAGATTCGTCCATCAGCAGGTATGAGCACAGCGCCAACACTCTATCAGTGACCTTTCTATATAGCCTTTGTATAGGCACATTTGGGCATTCACTATATCAGCATTATGCACTGACACTTTACTTGATGGCATTGCCTCACAGCCTTATACTATTTAGCTACCATTCATAGATACCAACATATTGCCTTATATGGCAATATATGGCTTATACCCGCAGTCTTTAGCAGGTTCATATACCACTCTTTGACTTCCATATATTGGTCTGCTACTTTATTTTTTTGGCATAGTTTTATAGCACCATTTGGCAATTTCTATAGGTATTAGTATATTGTCTTATACATTAGTAGCCTTCAGTAGGCACATTCTATATTCCTTTATTCTTATATATCATCTTGAGATTTCTCTAAATATATTATTTGCTGAGATTCATGGAGAAAGACAAATTATTTTTTATTGGTTACAGCTACGCCTCAATTTCGGTCATTTTTTCTCTGTAATCCAGAGCCTGCTGTTGCATGTACATTAAGACATCAGTCTATTACTATTATATTTGTATGTATATATAGTGTCACATTTTATGGACTGCCTTGGGTCCACTTTGCCGTGTTTTCATCCCCTTCTTGTATGTATTATTCATATTTTTGTCTTCTAAAATTGTTAAATAAAAATTATTTTATAGTTTATTTCTGGTATGTTACTTCCCTCTTCTTTTGGGTATATGTTATTTTGGAGGTACGCCTTGTACATTAGTTGGTCTATAAATTTGGGTATACTGTTTGGGCGCATGGCAGATCTCAGAAGGGAAGAAGTGGCGTTGTGGAATGCAGACTTTGATGGAATGGTCTGTGGGCATCATGTTGCATTTGCAGAGCCCCTGATGTACCTAAACAGTAGAAACCCCCCAAGTGACCCCACATTGGAAACTAGACCCCCCAAGGAACTTATCTAGATTGTGGTGATCACTTTGAACCCCCAAGTGTTTCACTAAAGTTTATAATGCAGAGCCGTGAAAATAATAAATAATTTTTTTCCACAAAAATGATTTTTTTAACCCCCAGTTTTGTATTTTCCCATGGTAACAGGAGAAATTGGACCCCAAAAGTTATTGTCCAATCTGTCCTGAGTATGCTGATACCCCATGTGTGGGGGGTAAACCACTGTTTGGGTGCACGGCAGAGCTCAGAAGGGAAGGAGCACCGTTTTACTTTTTCAACGCAGAATTGTATGGATTGAGATTGGACATCATGTTGCATTTGCAGAGCCCCTGGTGTGCCTAAACTGTGGAAACCTCCCTGTGAAGAAACCAGATTGTATCTTAATTACCCAGACCGCTACCTTTTTGCAAGCCAATAAGAACTGACTTTTCATTTGTATATTGGCTTGTGCATTTAAGTGTTTATGTCTGGTGGTTCAAGAAGACAGACTTGCAAACTGATACCATTTAACATACAGTTTAAGTCTGTAATAGTGACTTCTACATAGTGTGTGTTTATCTTTGTTTATTGATGTGTGCTGATATGCTAATTGTGCATTGAATTCCTGAACTAGCTTGGTGACTTCTAAAGCAGAGAAGTCAAGACTGTGCAAATAGATTGAATGGTCAAGTAGTACTACGTAATCTCATCACCATTGTTTGCCATATCTTGATGTTGAACTAAAGGACCCTGGGTAATTCTAAAAATAGCTTACATGCCTTGGGTATAAAAAGACTCAGAGATCACATCCTGGGGGAGTCTGAAGTAATCCAGAGCTACCAGCCAGAGATTCTGAAAACCACCCAACAGACAAGAGAAAGGACTGCGCCAATTCATCATGGCACCATCACGAGGGACATTGATCTAGGATTATATAGGATACGAGCTAGGGGTTTTCAGCTCCGTTGGAAGGACACAGATCTGATCCAGTGACCATCTCTGCACCATGGATATGTTTGGAGAAAGCCAGGGTTGGGACCCGCTGGTCGCCTGGTTCCATGGAGATGGTCTGATAAGACAGGTGGTGACTCTCGTGTCAACTGGCTTTGGACCTGGTATGGACTCTATGGACAGTTCTTGGTCATCTCCCTATGCTTGTCGTTACCCCTTCTCTGTGCGTTCATCCACAGATGGAGTAGCGACCCTGGGAGCTCTGACATAATGTCAACTGCCTTTGGACCTTGTATGGACTCTATGGACAGTTCTTGGCCATCTCCCTATGCTTGTCGTTACCCCTTCTCTGTGCATTCATCCACAGATGGAGTAGCGACTCTGGGAGCTCTGACATCATGTCAACTGGCTCTGAACCTTGTATGGACTCTATGGACAGTTCTTGGTCATCTCCCTATGCTTGTCATTGCCCCTTCTCTGTGCGTTCATCCACAGATGGAGTAGCGACCCTGGGAGCTCTGACATGTCAACTGGCTCTGAACCTTGTATGGACTCTATGGACAGTTCTTGGTCATCTCCCTATGCTTGTCATTGCCCCTTCTCTGTGCGTTCATCTACAGATGGAGTAGCGACCCTGGGAGCTCTGACTTCATGTCATACTGGAAATACGTGGAGACGCAGTGATATTTTATATGCGCCCATGTAATTAAGCAATTGCAGCCATGTTGGGATTGTTCTGTTTGCTATTGTGTGCTGTGGTTCAATAAAGTATTGCCACACTGTGTTACCTTAACCCTGTGTTGTCTGTGTAGTGTATTGCCCACTGGGAGATAGAGCGGGCGTTCAGTGGTATGAGGCGTGGTCCATGCAGTCTTGCTAAAGACAGCCGGGCCAGCGAACGAGAGCACTCACTGACCCCGTTTCTCCACACTCCCAATTCTAACTCCAACCCTAACCCCAACCCTAACACCAACACACCCCTAACCCTAATCCCAACCCTAACCATACCCCTAACCTTAACACACCCCTAAACCAACTGATAACGTAATCCAAACCCTAACCCTAACTCTAGCCCGAACCATAACTTTAGCCCCAACCATAACATTAGCCCCAACCCTAACTATAACTTTAGCCCCAACCCTAATGCGAAAATGTAAATAAATGTAAATAAATAAATTTTTTTATTTTATTATTTTTCCCTAACTAAGGCGGAGATAATGGGGGGCTTGATTTACTATTTATAGTGGGTTTTTATAGCAGGTTTTTATGTTTGGCAGCGGTCACACACTAAAAGACGCTTTTTATTGCAAAAAATATTTTTTGCGTTACCACATTCTGAGAGCTATAATTTTTCCATATATTGGTCCACAGAGTCACGTGAGGTCTTGTTTTATGCTGGATGAGTTGACGTTGTCATTGGTATAATCTTTGGGCACATGACATGTTTTGATCGCTTTTTATTCCGATTTTTGTTAGGCAGAAAGAACAAAAACCAGCAATTCATGAATTTCTTTTAGGGGGGCGTTTATACTGTTCCACGTTTGGTAAAATTGATAAAACAGTTGATTACAGCGATACCTCATTTATATAATTTTTTTTATGTTTTGGCGCTTTTATACAATAAAAACTATTTTATATAAAAAAAATAATTTTGCATCTCTTTATTCTTAGGGCTATATCTTTTTTATTTTTTTGCTGATGACACTGTGTGGTGGCTCTTCTATTGCGGGACAATATGATAATTTCGGTGGTACAATATTTATTTCCGTCTTTTTGATTGCGTGTTATTCCACTTTTTGTTTGGCAGTATGATGATAAAGCACTGTTTTTTTGCCTAGGTTTTTTTTTTACTGTGTTCTCTGAAGGGGTTAACTAGTGGGACAGTTTTATAGGTCGGGTCATTATGGACGCGGCAATAATAAATATTTTTAGTTTTATTGTTTTTTACATAAAGAAATGTATTTATTGGAACAATATTTTTATTTTATTTATTTAGGGTTTTTTTTTTTATTACTCAGATGTAAATATTTTTTTTTCTACTTTTTTACTTTGTCCCTGTGTGGGACATCATGGTAAAGTGTCAGATCACTGATCTGACACTTTGCAATGCACTGTGTCAGATCAGCGATCTGACAGGCACTGCAGGAGGCTTGCCGACATCTGCTCTGAGCAGACGCTTGCAAGCGACCTCCCTGCAGGACCCAGAATGAGCCCCGTGGCCATCTTGGATCCGGGTCCTGCAGGGAGGAGGATGGAGGAGACGCTCGAAGCAACGCAATCACATCGCGTTGCTCCGAGGGTCTCAGGGAAGCACGCAGGGAGCCCCCTCCCTGCGCGATGCTTCCCTATGCCACCGGAACGCTGCGATCATGTTTGAAAATATTATAGGGTTCTTAGTTAACATAATTTTGATAAAAAAAAACATAACAGCCATCTCACCACGTGCAGGTAGTTGAAGCTACGAGTTGCTAAGTGACAGCCTCAAAATCTTAATGCTTTAGAGATCATCTGCAAAGAGGAGTGGAGTAAAATTCCTCTTGACATCTGCGCAAATCTCATCATCAACTACAAAAAACGTCTGACTGCTGTACGTACTAACAAGGGCCACCAAGTAATAAGTCTTGTTTGTCAGAGGGATCAAATACTTATTTCTCACAGCAAAATGAAGATACATTCTTGTAATTTATACAGTTTGATTTTCTGGATTTTATTTTTTGATATTTTATCTCTAAATGTTAAAATTAACCTACCCTGAAATTTATGCTACTGGCATTGTTGCCCTTTTTACACTTTTGTTCGTACTCTATATTTATACTTTTAATATGACCTAATTAACATTTTTACCATGTCCTCTAAATGCTATAACTGACCTGCGATTATGATTCTCTAGATCATTGCGAGTTTATAGACACCAAACATGTCTAGATTTTTCTTTATTTAAGTGGTTAAAAAAAAATCTGTAGCATCTCCATTTTTTGTGATCTTAGGTTGGTTGAGGGTTTATTTTTTGCACTCTGAGCTGATGTTTTTTATTTGTAGCACTTTGGTGCAGATATGATCTTCTGATTGCCAGTTATTGCATTTTATTGCAATGCAGCAGCAACCAAAAAAACGTAATTCTGACATTTTTAATTTTTTTCTCATTATGCTGTTTGGTGATCAGGTTAATTCTTTTTTTATATTGATATATCGGGCAAGTTTGAACTCGGCAATACCAAATAAGTCTATATTTGATTTATTTTATAGTTTTATTTTGAATGAGGCAAAAGATGAGTGATTTGAATATTTACTTTTTTTTAATTTTTTTATATTTTTTTAAACTTTGTTTTTACTTTTTGCATGCTTCTATAGTCTACTTTGATCTCCTCCGCTGCACACAGGCAATGATCAGATTGCCTATGTGTTGCAGAAATTTTTACTTGCTATGAGCTCTGACCACGAGGTGGTGGTCATACTAATCTGCCAATGACAACAATAGAGGTCTGCTGTAGTCCTCTGATTGTCATACTGACCCATCAGTGACCAGTAGTGTTGAGCGATACCTTCCGATATCGGAAAGTATCGTTATCGGATAGGATCGGCCGATATTCAAAAAATATCGGATATCGCCGATACCGATACCCGATCCCAATGCAAGTCAATGGGACCAAAATATCGGAATTAAAATAAACCCTTTCTTGCCTTGTAGGTTCATTCTACATGAAGGAAAACAACTAAGAATAATGTAGGATGTATTGTGGGAGGTGGCGGAGACATTAAAGGCAATGAGGTTTAGCCCAATCAAATAGAATAGCATGTTTTTTTGTTTTTTTAAGACGTTCGGAGTGAAAAAGATATTGAGTATGTTTATTTTTTTATTTATTTTGTCAGATATTGATGTTTCACTATTCCACGCCCTTCCCCTTCTTTTTTTTTCTTTTTTTTTTTTACTTTTCCCACACTTTCATCTTCATCATCATCAGCATCTTTGACATCAACTTCTTCTTCACCTTATTCATCTTCTTCTTCATCTTCTACCTATTTTTTTTTTTAATTACATTCTTCATATTCATTTTATTCAACTATTATTATTCTTCCTATTCTACATATTCTTTTTATTCCACTGTTATTATTCTTCCTATTCTACTTCTTCATCATATTCTCATTTGTGACAGGCATTCCCGTAGTTGTTATCTATAAAAGTTGGAAGATTACACCTTCCGTTCTGCCAGTCACAAAAGTTACATTTGTCCGCGTTCAGTTTGGCCTGCAGCATCAGGCTTTATCCAGGGGCACCACGAGGAGGAACGGACTCACCCCCATACACTGCTTAGTCTTCTTCTGCATATAATTTAGATAATATCTTTTGCTCTGATATTAAGTCTTATGCTTAATGTTCTTCTGCTCTTTGTTCTGCAGCCTCTTGTTCTTCTGCTTCTCGGTCTTCCATGTCGTCGTCTCCAGGGTCGTCGTCTCCAGTGTCGTCATCTCCGCCGTCGTCGTCTCAGCCGTCGTCGTCTCCGCCGTCGTCGTCGTCGTCATCGGGGTGGTTTTCCGGGTCGTCGACTTTAGGGTCTTCAACTTGGAAATGTAGCAGAAGGTACAAAAGGCTGAGAAAATGCCAAGAACCAGCTGATGGAACTGGAACTCGGATGGCTACCCGAAGGTTCAAGAGCCTATGGAACTACCGAGGACCAGCTGACGTTACTGGAACCCGGTTACTAAGCAGGAGGTACCCGTGCTAAAAAGCACTACCAAGGACCGCCTGACGTTGGCGGAACTCGGATACCCAGAAGGAGGCACCTAAGCCAAAGGCTCTGCCCGGAACCAGCTGACGGTACTGGAACCAGGATGGGGAGCAGAAGGTACAAGAGCAAAAGACACTGCCGAGAACCAGCTGACGGTACTGGAACCCGGATGGGTAGCCGAAGGTCCAAGAGCCAATGGAACTACCGAGGACCAGCTGACGTTACTGGAACCCGGTTACTAAGCAGGAGGTACCCGTGCCCGAAAGCACTACCAAGGACCACCTGACGTTGGTGGAACTTGGATACCCAGAAGGAGGCACCTAAGCCAAAGGCTCTGCCCGGAACCAGCTGACAGTACTGGAACCAGGATGGGGAGCAGAAGGTACAAGAGCAAAAGACACTGCCGAGAACCAGCTGACGGTGCTGGAACCAGGTGGTGGACCTGAAGGTCCACAGGAGAGGAGAGAACAGCTAGGCCGCGAGGCAGCCGCAGTTACCGAACTCCAACAGTCCTACAGGGGGAGCTGGGCCTACTGGCACTACAGAACCAGCCTTGACTACCAGTTCACGCAGCCCACATAGGAAGCTCCTAAACTGGAGGCACCCTGGAGTTGGCTAACCCGACCGCACCACGACGGGGCAAGCATAGGCGTCTCAGTGAGCTTGACACAACCCGGAAACAGCTGGCGGTGCTGAAACCAGGCTTGGCACGAGGGAGTACCTGTAAAGAACACTGCCGAGAACCAGCTGGCGGTGCTGGAACCCAGATGCGTTGCCCCAGTGTGCAAGAGCCAATGGCACGACCGAGGACCAGCTGGCGGTGCTGGAACCCGGTTACTAAGCTGTAGGTGCCCGCGCTTAAAAGCACTACCAAGGACCGCCTGACGTTGGCGGAACTCGGATACCCAGGAGGAGGCACCTAAGCCAAAGGCTCGGCCCGGAACCAGCTGACGGTGCTGGAACCAGGTGGTGGACCCCAAGGCCCACAGGAGAGGAGAGAACAGCTAGGCCGCGAGGCAGCCGCAGTTACCGAACCCCAACAGTCCTACAGGGGGAGCTGGGCCTACTGGCACTACAGAACCAGCCTTGACTGCCAGTTCACGCAGCCCACATAGGAAGCTCCTAAACTGGAGGCACCCTGGAGTTGGCTAACCCGACCGCACCACGATGGGGCAAGCATAGGCGTCTCAGTGAGCTTGACACAACCCGGAAACAGCTGGCGGTGCTGAAACCAGGCTTGGCACGAGGGAGTACCTGTAAAGAACACTGCCGAGAACCAGCTGGCGGTGCTGGAACCCAGATGCGTTGCCCCAGTGTGCAAGAGCCAATGGCACGACCGAGGACCAGCTGGCGGTGCTGGAACCCGGTTACTAAGCTGTAGGTGCCCGCGCTTAAAAGCACTACCAAGGACCGCCTGACGTTGGCGGAACTCGGATACCCAGGAGGAGGCACCTAAGCCAAAGGCTCGGCCCGGAACCAGCTGACGGTGCTGGAACCAGGTGGAGGACCCCAAGGCCCACAGGAGAGGAGAGAACAGCTAGGCCGCGAGGCAGCCGCAGTTACCGAACCCCAACAGTCCGACAGGGGGAGCTGGGCCTACTGGCACTACAGAACCAGCCTTGACTACCAGTTCACGCAGCCCACATAGGAAGCTCCTAAACTGGAGGCACCCTGGAGTTGGCTAACCCGACCGCACCACGACGGGGCAAGCATAGGCGTCTCAGTGAGCTTGACACAACCCGGAAACAGCTGACGGTGCTGAAACCAGGCTTGGCACGAGGGAGTACCTGTGACAAGAACACTGCCGAGAACCAGCTGGCGGTGCTGGAACCCAGATGCGTTGCCCCAGTGTGCAAGAGCCAATGGCACGACCGAGGACCAGCTGGCGGTGCTGGAACCCGGTTACTAAGCTGTAGGTGCCCGCGCTTAAAAGCACTACCAAGGACCGCCTGACGTTGGCGGAACTCGGATACCCAGGAGGAGGCACCTAAGCCAAAGGCTCGGCCTGGAACCAGCTGACGGTGCTGGAACCAGGTGGTGGACCTGAAGGTCCACAGGAGAGGAGAGAACAGCTAGGCCGCGAGGCAGCCGCAGTTACCAAACCCCAACAGTCCTACAGGGGGAGCTGGGCCTACTGGCACTACAGAACCAGCCTTGACTACCAGTTCACGCAGCCCACATAGGAAGCTCCTAAACTGGAGGCACCCTGGAGTTGGCTAACCCGACCGCACCACGACGGGGCAAGCATAGGCGTCTCAGTGAGCTTGACACAACCCGGAAACAGCTGGCGGTGCTGAAACCAGGCTTGGCACGAGGGAGTACCTGTGTCAAGAACACTGCCGAGAACCAGCTGGCGGTGCTGGAACCCAGATGCGTTGCCCCAGTGTGCAAGAGCCAATGGCACGACCGAGGACCAGCTGGCGGTGCTGGAACCCGGTTACTAAGCTGTAGGTGCCCGCGCTTAAAAGCACTACCAAGGACCGCCTGACATTGGCGGAACTCGGATACCCAGGAGGAGGCACCTAAGCCAAAGGCTCGGCCTGGAACCAGCTGACGGTGCTGGAACCAGGTGGTGGACCTGAAGGTCCACAGGAGAGGAGAGAACAGCTAGGCCGCGAGGCAGCCGCAGTTACCAAACCCCAACAGTCCTACAGGGGGAGCTGGGCCTACTGGCACTACAGAACCAGCCTTGACTACCAGTTCACGCAGCCCACATAGGAAGCTCCTAAACTGGAGGCACCCTGGAGTTGGCTAACCCGACCGCACCACGACGGGGCAAGCATAGGCGTCTCAGTGAGCTTGACACAACCCGGAAACAGCTGACGGTGCTGAAACCAGGCTTGGCACGAGGGAGTACCTGTGTCAAGAACACTGCCGAGAACCAGCTGGCGGTGCTGGAACCCAGATGCGTTGCCCCAGTGTGCAAGAGCCAATGGCACGACCGATGACCAGCTGGCGGTGCTGGAACCCGGTTACTAAGCTGTAGGTGCCCGCGCTTAAAAGCACTACCAAGGACCGCCTGACGTTGGCGGAACTCGGATACCCAGGAGGAGGCACCTAAGCCAAAGGCTCGGCCCGGAACCAGCTGACGGTGCTGGAACCAGGTGGTGGACCCCAAGGCCCACAGGAGAGGAGAGAACAGCTAGGCCGCGAGGCAGCCGCAGTTACCGAACCCCAACAGTCCGACAGGGGGAGCTGGGCCTACTGGCACTACAGAACCAGCCTTGACTACCAGTTCACGCAGCCCACATAGGAAGCTCCTAAACTGGAGGCACCCTGGAGTTGGCTAACCCGACCGCACCACGACGGGGCAAGCATAGGCGTCTCAGTGAGCTTGACACAACCCGGAAACAGCTGACGGTGCTGAAACCAGGCTTGGCACGAGGGAGTACCTGTGACAAGAACACTGCCGAGAACCAGCTGGCGGTGCTGGAACCCAGATGCGTTGCCCCAGTGTGCAAGAGCCAATGGCACGACCGAGGACCAGCTGGCGGTGCTGGAACCCGGTTACTAAGCTGTAGGTGCCCGCGCTTAAAAGCACTACCAAGGACCGCCTGACGTTGGCGGAACTCGGATACCCAGGAGGAGGCACCTAAGCCAAAGGCTCGGCCTGGAACCAGCTGACGGTGCTGGAACCAGGTGGTGGACCACAAGGCCCACAGGAGAGGAGAGAACAGCTAGGCCGCGAGGCAGCCGCAGTTACCGAACCCCAACAGTCCGACAGGGGGAGCTGGGCCTACTGGCACTACAGAACCAGCCTTGACTACCAGTTCACGCAGCCCACATAGGAAGCTCCTAAACTGGAGGCACCCTGGAGTTGGCTAACCCGACCGCACCACGACGGGGCAAGCATAGGCGTCTCAGTGAGCTTGACACAACCCGGAAACAGCTGACGGTGCTGAAACCAGGCTTGGCACGAGGGAGTACCTGTGACAAGAATACTGCCGAGAACCAGCTGGCGGTGCTGGAACCCAGATGCGTTGCCTATTAAAGATTCCTAGAGCCCCAACTAGCGGTGTTGGAGCTAAGGGAAAGCAGGGGGAGCAGAGTGTAGGCCGAAGCCTGCACTGGAGGCAGCTTTGTGTCTGCGTTGCGTTTGCAGGACACTTTGCCGGCTACACAGTGGGGGAACAGCTGGCGTTGCTGAACCCCACTAACACAATGGCGTGTGTTTTTCTCTGTGCAGCTAGCACTTGCGGTCAAAAACTAGTGATGTTAGAGCCCGTGTTGAAGCAGGAGGAGGAGTAGAGGAGCAGAGTGTAGGCCGAAGCCTATTTGAACCAATTTCAAAGGAAACCTTTAACCCCACCTCAGGTGTTACAAAGTACAAGAGACACACCTTGTGCAGTATTAATGCTGCACAAGTGAAAGGTTGCTCTATTAATTTGTCTACTTGCACATGCTGAATGAAAGACGTACACAATTTAGCCCATTCTACAGTCAAACTGTCGTGGATGCGTGACTTGGCTTTTTAAGGAGACGCAGCACAGGTGTCCCAAATAACGCCTTGGTGCTTGGCGCAGCTTCCTGAGCGTTGTTATTTGCTGTACAGGAGTCTGCGCTCTTGTGTTATCCCTTGGCAATGCCCTGTTAGAGCTGCCCGTCTTATGACCTCATTTCATGTTGGCCGGTGCGGTTAACGATGGCCATAAATCCCAGACCCACAGTGCCTTTTCATAAAGTCACACTGCGGTGCTGTGATTCGTGGCCTTGAGCAGTAAATATTTTGGCCGCTCACACACGTCCTTACACCTGCTTCAGACTGGGCGGCCTCTGCTGATCCCTTCTCGCATGCCGCGGCCATGAGGCTGCACAGTCTGAAGAAGGCGGAAGGAGATGAGTTAAGACAGGTGAAGATATGCACTGCTCGTGCCCATCAATCACACCCTCGCAGTCAAAATAAGACAACGAGGAGCATTGTTTCAGGCAGGGCGGACGCACAGGCGCAACAAGCCAACCAATGATGTCAGAAGACGGGAAGCGCTACCAAGGGGGGTGCTGCGTATCATTAGAAAGGAAAGTCACACCTCAGGGACAGTGGAATGGTCTCAATGAGACACATTTTGTACGTTTTGAGTTCCACGTGGGCAAGGACAAAAAGTCAGCCACCTTGTACAAATGCAGCAGTACTGCTGTACAAGGTGGCTGTTATACATAGAAACACCTGGGGGTGGGGGGCAGGCTCCCTTCAATTTCAGTTCATGTGCCTGCGTGGCGTTTGCAGGACACGTTGCCAGCTACACAGCAGGGGAACAGCTGGCGGTGCTGAACCCCACTAACACATTGGCTGGTGTTTTTCTCTGTGCAGCTAGCATGTCCGGGCAGAAACTGGCGTTGTTTGAGCCCAGGGTCAGCAGGAGGAGGAGAGGAGCAAAGTGTAGGCCGAAGCCTGCACTGGTGGCAGCTTTTGTTCAGTTGTGCCAGCGTGGCTTGTGCTGGACACGATGCCGACTACACAGCAGGGGAACAGCTGGCGGTGCTGAAGCCCACTAACACATTGGCTGGTGTTTTTCTCTGTGCAGCTAGCATGTCCGGGCAGAAAGTGGCGTTGTTTGAGCCCAGGGTCAGCAGGAGGAGGAGAGGAGCAAAGTGTAGGCCGAAGCCTGCACTGGTGGCAGCTTTTGTTCTGTTGTGCCAGCGTGGCTTGTGCTGGACACGTTGCCGACTACACAGCAGGGGAACAGCTGGCGTTGCTGAACCCCACTAACACATTGACTGGTGTTTTTCTCTGTGCAGCTAGCAGTTCCGGGCAAAAACTAGCGGTGTTTGAGCCCAGGGTCAGCAGGAGGAGTAGAGGAGCAGAGTGTAGGCCGAAGCCTAGTTGAACCAATTTCAAAGGTTACCTATAACCCCCCCCCCCCTCAGGTGTTGCAAGGTACAAGAGCCACACCTTGAACAGCATTAATGATGCACAAGTCAAAGGTTGCTCTATTTAATTTTGCTCCTTGCACACGCTGAATAAAACACGTACACTATTTAGCCCATTATACTGTCAAACAGTAGTGGAGGCGTGACTACTAGTTTTTTTTAAGGAGATGCAGCACAGGTGTCAAAATTTACACCTAGCTGCTGTGCGCAGATTCCTGAGCGTTGTTATTTGCTGTACAGGAGTCTGCGCTATTGGGATCCCTTGGCCATGCGCTGTGAGCGCTTCCTGTCTTCTGACCTCATTTAATGTTGGCCGTTACGGTTAGCGATGGACATGAATCCCAGACCCACAGTGTGTTTTCAAAAAATCACACTGCGTGGCTGGGATTCGTGGCCTTGTTCAGAAAATATGTTCGCCGCTAACACATGTCCTTACACCTGCTTCAGACTGGGCGGCCTCAGCTGATCCCTTATCGCATGCCGCGGCCATGAGGCCGCACAGTCAGAAGAAGGCGGAAGGAGGGGAGTGAAGACAGGGGAACATATGCACTGCTCGTGCCCATCAATCACACCCTCGCAGTCAAAATATATGAGACAACGGGGGGCGTTGTGTCGGGCAGGGGGGACGCACAGGCACAGCCAGCCAACCAATGATGTCAGGAGACGGGCAGCGCTAACAATGGGGGTGCTGCGTGTCATTAAAAAGGAAAGTCACACCTCAGGGACATTGTAATGGTCTGTAATGAGACACATTTTGTACTTGTTGAGTTCCACGTGTGCAAGGAGAAAAAGTCAGCCACCTTGTACAAATGCAGCAGTACTGCTGTACAAGGTGGCTGTTATACATAGAAACACCTGGGGGGGTGGGGGGCAGGCTCCCTTCAATTTCAGTTCATGTGCCTGCGTGGCGTTTGCAGGACACGTTGCCAGCTACACAGCAGGGGAACAGCTGGCGGTGCTGAACCCCACTAACACATTGGCTGGTGTTTTTCTCTGTGCAGCTAGCATGTCCGGGCAGAAACTGGCGTTGTTTGAGCCCAGGGTCAGCAGGAGGAGGAGAGGAGCAAAGTGTAAGCCGAAGCCTGCACTGGTGGCAGCTTTTGGTCAGTTGTGCCAGCGTGGCTTGTGCTGGACACGATGCCGACTACACAGCAGGGGAACAGCTGGCGGTGCTGAACCCCACTAACACATTGGCTGGTGTTTTTCTCTGTGCAGCTAGCATGTCCGGGCAGAAACTGGCGTTGTTTGAGCCCAGGGTCAGCAGGAGGAGGAGAGGAGCAAAGTGTAGGCCGAAGCCTGCACTGGTGGCAGCTTTTGGTCAGTTGTGCCAGCGTGGCTTGTGCTGGACACGATGCCGACTACACAGCAGGGGAACAGCTGGCGGTGCTGAACCCCACTAACACATTGGCTGGTGTTTTTCTCTGTGCAGCTAGCATGTCCGGGCAGAAACTGGCGTTGTTTGAGCCCAGGGTCAGCAGGAGGAGTAGAGGAGCAGAGTGTAGGCCGAAGCCTAGTTGAACCAATTTCAAAGGTTACCTTTAACCCCCCCCTCAGGTGTTGCAAGGTACAAGAGCCACACCTTGAACAGCATTAATGATGCACAAGTCAAAGGTTGCTCTATTTAATTTTGCTCCTTGCACACGCTGAATAAAACACGTACACTATTTAGCCCATTATACTGTCAAACAGTAGTGGAGGCGTGACTACTAGTGTTGAGCGATACCGTCCGATACTTGAAAGAATCGGTATCGGATAGTATCGGCCGATACCCGAAAAGTATCGGATATCGCCGATACCGATATCCGATACCAATACAAGTCAATGGGACACCAAGTATCGGAAGGTATCCTCATGGTTCCCAGGGTCTGAAGGAGAGCAAACTCTCCTTCAGGCCCTGGGATCCATAATAAAGTGTAAAATAAAGAATTAAAATAAAAAATATTGTTATATTCACCTCTCCGGCGGCCCCTGGACATCAGCGCGAGGAACCGGCGTCCGGCACGGCTTCTTTGTTCAAAATGAGCGCCTTTAGGACCTGCGGAATGACGTTGCGGCTTCTGATTGGTCGCGTGCCGCCCATGTGACCGCCACGCGACCAATCAGAAGCCGCGACGTCATTCCTCAGGTCCTAAAGGCGCTCATTCTAGGAATTTATCTGAGGAATGACGTCGCGGCTTCTGATTGGTCGCGTGGCGGTCACATGGGCGGCACGCGACCAATCAGAAGCCGCGACGTCATTCCGCAGGTCCTAAAGGCGCTCATTTTGAACAAAGAAGCCGTGCCGGACGCTGGTTCCTCGCGCTGATGTCCAGGGGCCGCCGGAGAGGTGAATATAACAATATTTTTTATTTTAATTCTTTATTTTACACTTCCGATACCGATACCCGATATCACAAAAATATCGGATCTCGGTATCGGAATTCCGATACCGCAAGTATCGGCCGATACCCGATACTTGCGGTATCGGAATGCTCAACACTAGTGACTACTAGTCTTTTTAAGGTGATGCAGCACAGGTGTCAAAATTTACACCTAGCTGCTGTGCGCAGATTCCTGAGCGTTGTTATTTGCTGTACAGGAGTCTGCGCTATTGGGATCCCTTGGCCATGCGCTGTGAGCGCTTCCTGTCTTCTGACCTCATTTAATGTCGGCCGTTACGGTTAGCGATGGACATGAATCCCAGACCCACAGTGTGTTTTCAAAAAATCACACTGCGTGGCTGGGATTCGTGGCCTTGTTCAGTAAATAGGTTTGCCGCTTACACATGTCCTTACACCTGCTCCAGACTGGGCGGCCTCAGCTGATCCCTTATCGCCTACCACGGCCAGGAGGCCGCACAGTCTGAAGAAGGCGGAAGGAGATGAGTTAAGACAGGCGAACATATGCACTGCTCGTGCCCATAAACCACACCCTCGCTGACAAAATAAATATGACAACGAGGGGCGTTGTCTCTAGCAGGGCGGATGCACAGGCGCAGCCAGCTAACCATGATGACAAAAGACGGGAAACGCTACCAAGGGGGGTGCTGCGTATCATTAGAAAGGAAAGTCACACCTCAGGGACAGTGGAATGGTCTCAATGAGACACATTTTGTACGTGTTGAGTTCCACGTGGGCAAGGAGAAAAAGTCAGCCACCTTGTACAAATGCAGCAGTACTGCTGTACTAGGTGGCTGTTATACATAGAAACACCTGGGGGGGTGGGGCCAGGTTCCCTTTATTTTCAGTTCATGTGCCTGCGTGGCGTTTGCAGGTCACGTTGCCGGCTACACAGCAGGGGAACAGCTAGCGTTGCTGAACCCCACTAACACATTGGCTGGTGTTTTTCTCTGTGCAGCTAGCAGTTCCGGGCAAAAACTAGCGGTGTTTGAGCCCAGGGTCAGCAGGAGAGGAGCAGAGTGTAGGCCGAAGCCTAGTTGAACCAATTTCAAAGGTTACCTTTAACCACCCTCAGGTGTTGCAAGGTACAAGAGCCACACCTTGTGCAGCATTAATGCTGCACAAGTAAAAGGTTGCTCTATTTGTTTTGCTCCTTGCACACGCTGACTAAAACACGTACACTATTTAGCCCATTATACTGTCAAACAGTTGTGGAGGCGTGACCTGTCTTTTTAAGGAGACGCAGCACAGGTGTCAAAATTTGCACCTAGGTACTGGGCGCAGATTCCTGAGCGTTGTTATTTGCTGTACAGGAGTCTGCGCTATTGTGATCCCTTGGCCATGCGCTGTGAGCGCTTCCTGTCTTCTGACCTCATTTCATTTCGGCCGTTGCGGTTAGCGATGGACATGAATCCCAGACCCACAGTGTGTTTTCAAAAAATCACACTGCGTGGCTGTGATTCGTGGCCTTGTGCAGTAAATAGGTTTGCCGCTTACACATGTCCTTACACCTGCTCCAGACTGGGCGGCCTCAGCTGATCCCTTATCGCCTACCACGGCCAGGAGGCCGCACAGTCTGAAGAAGGCGGAAGGAGATGAGTTAAGACAGGCGAACATATGCACTGCTCGTGCCCATAAACCACACCCTCGCTGACAAAATAAATATGACAACGAGGGGCGTTGTTTCTAGCAGGGCGGATGCACAGGCGCAGCCAGCTAACCATGATGACAAAAGACGGGAAACGCTACCAAGGGGGGTGCTGCGTATCATTAGAAAGGAAAGTCACACCTCAGGGACAGTGGAATGGTCTCAATGAGACACATTTTGTACGTGTTGAGTTCCACGTGGGCAAGGAGAAAAAGTCAGCCACCTTGTACAAATGCAGCAGTACTGCTGTACTAGGTGGCTGTTATACATAGAAACACCTGGGGGGGTGGGGCCAGGTTCCCTTTAATTTCAGTTCATGTGCCTGCGTGGCGTTTGCAGGTCACGTTGCCGGCTACACAGCAGGGGAACAGCTGGCATTGCTGAACCCCACTAACACATTGGCTGGTGTTTTTCTCTGTGCAGCTAGCACTTCCGGGCAAAAACTAGCGGTGTTTGAGCCCAGGGTCAGCAGGAGGAGGAGAGGAGCAGAGTGTAGGCCGAAGCCTGCACTGGTGGCAGCTTTTGTTCTGTTGTGCCAGCGTGGCTTGTGCTGGACACGTTGCCGACTACACAGCAGGGGAACAGCTGGCGGTGCTGAACCCCACTGACACATCACCTAGTGTTTTTTCTGTGTAGACAACACTTCCAGGTGGCAACTGACAGTGTTGAAACCCAGGGAATCAAAGAGGAGCAGAGTGTAGGCCGAAGCCTGCAGTGGAGCAAGTTGAAAGGGAACCTTTAACCCCCCCCCCCCAGGCATTTGTTGCTGAAAGAGCCATCTTGTACAGCAGTAATACTGCACATGGAAAATGGTGGCTCCGAAAATTATGCTCCTTGCAAACCCTGAAGTACACACTCATATAATGTGTCCCCTCACACCGTCAAACCATCCCGGAAGTGGGACTTTCCTTTGTAATGTGACACAGCACAGCCGTCATTCCAACCCCCTTGGTGCCGGGCGCCACCTCCTCAACGTTGTTTGGTTCTGTCATGGAGCCCGCGCTGTAATGTTATCCCTTGGCCATGCACAGTTAGCGGTGCCCGTCTTCTGACATCATGTAGGTGTCAGGCTGGCAGTGCCTGTGCGTCCAAGCTGCCCGAGATCCAACCTTGCAGTGTCATCTAATGTAGTCCCACTGCGGGCCAGGGATCCATGGGCATGCGCAGTGCATATCATCGCCTCTCACTCACCTCGTTCCTGCTTCTTCAGACTGTGCGGCGTCACGGCCGTGGCATGCTATTAGGGATCAGCTGACGCCGCCTAGTCTGAAGAAGCGTGAAGAAGGGGAGTGAGAGGCTAGTATATGCACTGCGCATGGCCATGGATACCAGGCCCACTGTGGGATCACATTAGACGACACTGCGAGGTGTGATTTCGGGCAGCGTGGACGCACAGGCGCTGCCAGGACGACAACAAATGATGTCAGAGGACGGGCAGTGCAAACTGTGCATGGCCAAGGGATAACATAACAGCGCAGGGTCCATGACGGAATCAAACAACGCTAAGGAGGCAGCGCACGGTGCCAAGGGGGTAGCAATGACGGCTGTGCTGCGTCACATTACAAAGGAAAGTCCCACCTCCGGGACGGTTGGACGGTGTGAGGGGACACATTACATGAGTGTGTAGTTCAGCGTTTGCAAGGAGCATAATTTCAAGAGCGACCTTTCCCTTGTGCAGTATTAGTGCTGCACATGGTGGCTCTTTCAGTAACAAACGCCTAGGGGGGGGGGGGACAGGTCCCCTTACATTTTAGTTGTGCCAGCGTGGCGGTCGCATGACACGTTGCCGGATACACAGCTGGGGATCAGCTGACGTTACTGAACCCCAATAACAGAGGAGCGACTGTTGACTGTGCACACAGCACTTCCAGGCACCAACTGGCGGTGTTAGAGCCCAGGGACAGCAGGAGGAGCAGATTGGAGGTATTGCCGCACACACAGCTGGGGATCAGCTGACGTTACTGAACCCCAATAACAGAGGAGCGACTGTTGACTGTGCACACAGCACTTCCAGGCACCAACTGGCGGTGTTAGAGCCCAGGGACAGCAGGAGGAGCAGATTGGAGGTATTGCCGCACACACAGCTGGGGATCAGCTGACGTTACTGAACCCCAATAACAGAGGAGCGACTGTTGACTGTGCACACAGCACTTCCAGGCACCAACTGGCGGTGTTAGAGCCCAGGGACAGCAGGAGGAGCAGATTGGAGGTATTGCCGCACACACAGCTGGGGATCAGCTGACGTTACTGAACCCCAATAACAGAGGAGCGACTGTTGACTGTGCACACAGCACTTCCAGGCACCAACTGGCGGTGTTAGAGCCCAGGGACAGCAGGAGGAGCAGAGGAACAGAGTGTAGGCCGAAGCCTGATTGGAGCAAGTTGAAAGGAAACCTTTAACCCCCCCCCCAAGACGTTTGTAGCTGAAAGAGCCATCTTGTGCAGCACTAAGGATGCAAAAGGAAAAGGTTGCTCTTTTAATTATGCTCCTTGCAAACACCGAAGTAAACACTAAAAATGTGTCCCTTTATACCGTTAAACCGTTCCGGAGGTGCGAATTTCCTTCGTAATGGGACACAGCACAGCTGTCATTCCTATCCCCTTGATGCCGTGCGCTGCCTCCTCAGCGTTGTTTTAAGCTGTCACGGAGCCTGCGCTGTTCTGTTAGCCCTTGGCCATGCCCAATTAGCGCTGCCTGTCTTCTGACATAATTTGGTGTCAGGCTGTCAGTGCCTGTGCGTCCACGCTGCTCCAGATCCCACCTCGAAGTCTCGTCTAACGTAATCCCACTGCGGGCCTTGGAACCATGGGCATGCACAGTACATAACCTCGACTCTCACTCCCCTCCTTCCCTCTTCTTCAGACTGTGCGGTGTCACGGCCGTGGCATGCTAGGGATCAGCTGACGGCGCACAGTCTAAAGAAGGCGGAGGGAAATGAGCGAGAGCCCGAGGGGAAGATATGCACTGCGCATGCCCATGGATCCCAGGCCCGCAGTATGACTCAATCAGAAGACACTGCGAGGCGGGATCTCGGGCAGCGCGGCCGCACAGGCGCAGCCAGCCTGACACCAAATTATGTCAGAAGACAGGCAGCGCAAATAGGGCATGCCCAAGGGATAACAGAACAGCGCAGGCTCCGTGACAGCTTAAAACAATGCTGAGGAGGCAGCGCATGCCACCAAGGGGGTAGGAATGACGGCTGTGCTGCGTCACATTACGAAGGAAAGTCCCAGCTCCGGGACGGTATAACGGTATCAGTGAACACATTTTATAAGTGTTAAGTTCTGCGTGTGCAAAGAGCTAAAAAAAAAGAGCTACCTTTTCCTTGTGCAGCATTACTGCTGCACAAGATGGCTCTTTCAGTAACAAACGACGGGGGGGGGGGGGGGGGACAGGTTCCCTTACATTTAGGTTGTTGTGCCAGCGTGGCGGTCGCAGGACACATTGCCGGCTACACAGCTGGGGATCAGCTGACGTTACTGAAACCCAATAACACTGGGTCGTATGTTTTTACTGTGCAGCCTGCACTTCTGAGCCGCAACTGGCGGTGTTGGAGCCCAGGAATAGCAGTTCAGGTAGTAGAAAGATGAACACAGCAGGAGACCTGGATGACACCCAATTACTTAATCAGGCAGAGGAGTGGCAAATTCCTGCGAGATCCAGGCCTGGTTCATTTTCAGGAAAGTAAGCCGGTCAACGTTATCGGAGGATAGTCGCATGCGACGGTCTGTTAGTACACCACCTGCGGCACTAAAGACACGTTCCGATAAGACACTAGCCGCAGGGCAAGCCAGCACCTCCAATGCATACTGGCTTAGCTCTGGCCATGTATCCAGCTTAGAGACCCAAAACTTGAACGGGGAAGAGCCGTCTGGGAGTACAGTAAGAGGGCAAGCCATGTAGTCTGTCACCATCTGACGGAACCGTTGCCTCCTGCTGACTGGAGCCGCCGGTGATGGTGTAGACATTTGGGGCGGGCACACAAAAGTGTGCCAGAGTTGTGCCATACTGGGCTTGCCTTGGGCAGAGGCACTGCTTCTGCTCCCTCTTTGGGCAGAGCCTCCCCCACTGCCTCGACGCACTGAGCTGCTTTGTAAAGCACTAGCAGCACTCCTCTCAGTTGGACAGGAGAAGATGATGAAATTCACCAGTGTGTCGTGGTACTCCCGCAATTTACGCTCCCGGGTCAACGCAGGGATGAGGTTTTTGACGTTGTCCCGGTAGCGAGGATCGAGGAGGGTGAACACCCAATAATCAGGGATGTTGAGAATGTGGTCGATGCGGCGGTCGTTTCTCAGGCACTGCAGCATGAAATCCACCATGTGCTGCAGAGTGCCAACTGGCCCAGAAACGCTGTCCCCTGCTTGAGACATGATCTCTGCCCGCTCGTCATCACCCCACCCTCGCTGTACACACTGACCACTGGACAATTGTGTCGCTCCCTCCTCTGGACGGAGCTCTTCCTCCTCCATTGACTCCTCCTCATCATCCTCACAAATTGGCCCCTGCGTACCCCTTTGTGAGGAACCACGTGGCGCTGACTCTCCAGAAGCTGATGGAAAAGGTGACTCCTCATCCTCCATCTCTTCCACCACATCATCCCTTAACCCTTGCAAAGTTTGCTGAAGCAGGCAGATAAGGGGGACAGTCATGCTGACTAGTGCATCATCTGCACTTGCCATCCGCGTGGAATAATCAAAAGGACGCAAAACCTGGCAGACGTCCTTCATAGTGGCCCACTCTGTGGTTGTGAAGTCTGATCGGCACTGACTGCGACTTCTTTGCGCCTGATGCAGCTGGTACTCCATAACTGCTTGCTGCTGCTCACACAACCGCTCCAACATATGTAACGTGGAATTCCACTGGGTAGGTAGGTCACATATGATGCGGTGTTCCGGAAGGCGGAATCGGCGCTGCAGAGCAGCAATGCGGGATCTAGCCAAGCTGGAACGCCGTAAGTGAGCACACTCTAGGCGGACCTTGTGCAGCAGGGCATCAAAATCCGGATAGTCCCTCAGAAAACTCTGCACAACCAAATTGAGCACATGTGCCAGACATGGGATGTGAGTGAGGTTGCCAAGGGCCAAAGCTGCCACCAGATTTCGGCCAATTTCACACACTACCATGCCTGGCTGGAGATTCGCTGGCAGTAACCACACATCGCTCTCCTGCTTGATGGCATTCCAGAGCTCCTGCGCTGTGTGGCTTCGATGCCCCAATGAAACTAGTTTCAAGACAGCCTGCTGACGTTTGGCCACGGCTGTGCTCATGTCGGTCATAGGTAAACGTTCACGGGTCCATGTGGAGGTGGACTGTGACGGATCCTGCAGAGAGGAATCAGAGGAACTGGTGTAAGAGGAGGAGTCGATGCGTACAGACTGGATTCCTGCAATCCTTGGAGTGGGCAGGACACGTCCTGCGCCACTCGCACGATCTGTACCTGGCTCAACAACATTAACCCAATGGGCAGTGAGGGAAACATATCGCCCCTGTCCATGCTGACTGGTCCACGCATCGGTGGTGAGGTGGACCTTGCTACTGACGGCGTTCAGTAGCGCATGTTTTATGTTTGCCTCAACATGCCTGTGCAGGGCAGGGACAGCCTGCCTGCTGAAGTAAAAGCGGCTGGGCACCTTGTACTGTGGGACTGCCAATGCCATCAAGTCACGGAAGCTGTCAGTCTCCACCAGCCTGAACGAGAGCATTTCCAGGGACAACAGTTTGGCAATGCCTGCATTCAGAGCCTGTGCTCGGGGGTGGTTGGCCGAGAATGCCCGCCTTTTCTCCCATGCCTGGACTACCGATGGCTGTAGAGTAGACTGGGAGTGTGAGGATGACTGGGAAGGTGGTGCTGTGGGTGGAATTACACTAGGTCTCTGGACAACAGTGGAGGAAGAGGCAACACGAGATGAAGAGGTGGTAGCTGCCGCTGTTGGTTGGCCTACGTCTTCACTGTGTTTCTGTAACTCCACCGCGTGCCTGTTCCGCACATGTTTCCACATATTTGTGGTATTGAGGTTGCTGACACTTTTACCTCTTTTTACTTTCTGATGACACAGCTTGCATTTGACAAAACAAATGTCATCTGCAACTGTGTCAAAAAAGGACCAGGCACTGCAAGTCTTGGGAGCGCCCTTTTTGGCTTTGGAAAGAGACAGGCTCCTAACGGGTGCCAAAGTGGAGGCTACAGGCTCCGCAGTCTTCCCCCTCCCTCTCCCTCTTTGGCCCATAAGGGGAAGCTCTTCCTCAGAGCTGCTCCCACCACCTTCCTGTTCCTCACGCCACGATGGGTCAAGGACCTCATCATCTCCACTACCCTCTGCCACCAACTGCTCCTCCTGGGTAGTCTCGGCAGCACAGTACGCATCAGAAAGCGGCACCTGAGTTTCATCATCAGATGCGTACTGCGCTGTGGTCACCGGAGGCACTGGCCCACCTGCCTCTTCAGAGTCAGAGAGATAAAGCTTTTGGGCATCACTGCACACTGCCTCTTCTTCCATTTCTCCAATGCTGCTTGGCTGGCCCCCTGTTTCCAAGCCAAGAGATTCAGAGAACAGAAGTAGAGACGGCTCCTGTCCTGGGCTCTCTGACTGCCTGGCCAATTTGGCAGGTGGTGAAGAGACAGATGGCTGCTCTCCAGTGCTCTGTGCCTGAGAGGATGTGGCACTAACTGAAGTCGATGCCGAGGCGTTAGCTGCCATCCACCCGACAACGGCTTCAATTTGGTCTTCACGTAGCAGCGGTGCACGGCGCTCTCCGACAAAGCTGCGCATGAAGGACTGTTCCCTGCTGAAACTGAGTGACGACGAGTCACCGGCGCCCGCAGCAGGCACAGAATCACCATGTCCTCTCCCTGCTCCTCTCCCTGCTCCGCGCCCACGCCCACGTGCCTTACTCCCTGCCCTCTTCATCTTGGTTGACAGATAAAGATAAGCAGAAAAGTACTAAGGCCTTAGTGTGCTTATTCCTGAAATGCTCCTCCTAACAGGTGTAAGAAACACTAATGTTGTAAATTGTGGACTAAACTTTATTATTTTTCAAATGTGGCCTACACAAGTGTTAAGTTGTGTTTGGTGAACTTAACTTTTTTTTTGGTGCAGATCGGGCTACAGAGCTAGTTTAAATCACACGGAGACCGTGTAGACAGCCGTAAACGGCGCTGCAAGGCCAACAAACCCTCCTCTAGGTTATCCTATATAGTGTTTTTCCACTATTTAGCTGGATACGAGTGGAAAGACACTAATAGGAATTTTTTTTTTTTCAAATTTTAAACAGGCTGCACTATTTGAAAAAAAGTAAAATTTTTCTCAAGGTATGAGGCAGTAACGAACCCTGAGCTGAATCCAACCGCCTATGGCTGCACACAGACTACAGGGCGAGCTGGGCTCACACGGAGACCGTGCAGACAGCCGTAAACGGCGCTGCAAGGCCAAAAAAACCTCCTCTAGGTTATCCTATATAGTGTTTTTCCACTATTTAGCTGGATACGAGTGGAAAGACACTAATAGGAATTTTTTTTTTCAAATTTTAAACTGGCTGCACTATTTGAAAAAAAGGAAATTGTTTTTCAAGGTATGAGGCAGTAACGCACCCTGAGCTGAATCCAAATGGCTATGGCTGCACACAGACTACAGGGCGAGCTGCGCTCACACAGAGACCGTGCAGACAGCCGTAAACGGCGCTGCAAGGCCAAAAAACCCTCCTCTAGGTTATCCTATATAGTGTTTTTCCACTATTTAGCTGGATACGAGTGGAAAGACACTAATAGGAATTTTTGTTTTTCAAATTTTAAACAGGCTGCACTATTTGAAAAAAAGTAAAATTTTTCTCTAGGTATGAGCCAGTAACGAACCCTGAGCTGAATCCAACCGGCTATGGCTGCACACAGACTACAGGGCGAGCTGGGCTCACACGGAGACCGTGCAGACAGCCGTAAACGGCGCTGCAAGGCCAAAAAACCCTCCTCTAGGTTATCCTATATAGTGTTTTTCCACTATTTAGCTGGATACGAGTGGAAAGACACTAATAGGGAATTTTTTTTTTTCAAATTTTAAACAGGCTGCACTATTTGAAAAAAAGTAAAATTTTTCTCAAGGTATGAGGCAGTAACGAACCCTGAGCTGAATCCAACCGGCTATGGCTGCACACAGACTACAGGGCGAGCTGGGCTCACACGGAGACCGTGCAGACAGCCGTAAACAGCGCTGCAAGGCCAAAAAAACCTCCTCTAGGTTATCCTATATAGTGTTTTTCCACTATTTAGCTGGATACGAGTGGAAAGACACTAATAGGAATTTTTTTTTTCAAATTTTAAACTGGCTGCACTATTTGAAAAAAAGGAAATTGTTTTTCAAGGTATGAGGCAGTAACGCACCCTGAGCTGAATCCAACCGGCTATGGCTGCACACAGACTACAGGGCGAGCTGCGCTCACACAGAGACCGTGCAGACAGCCGTAAACGGCGCTGCAAGGCCAAAAAACCCTCCTCTAGGTTATCCTATATAGTGTTTTTCCACTATTTAGCTGGATACGAGTGGAAAGACACTAATAGGAATTTTTGTTTTTCAAATTTTAAACAGGCTGCACTATTTGAAAAAAAGTAAAATTTTTCTCTAGGTATGAGCCAGTAACGAACCCTGAGCTGAATCCAACCGGCTATGGCTGCACACAGACTACAGGGCGAGCTGGGCTCACACGGAGACCGTGCAGACAGCCGTAAACGGCGCTGCAAGGCCAAAAAACCCTACTCTAGGTTATCCTATATAGTGTTTTTCCACTATTTAGCTGGATACGAGTGGAAAGACACTAATAGGGAATTTTTTTTTTTCAAATTTTAAACAGGCTGCACTATTTGAAAAAAAGTAAAATTTTTCTCAAGGTATGAGCCAGTAACGAACCCTGAGCTGAATCCAACCGGCTATGGCTGCACACAGACTACAGGGCGAGCTGGACTCACACGGAGACCGTGCAGACAGCCGTAAACGGCGCTGCAAGGCCCAAAAACCCCCCTCTAGGTTATCCTATGTAGTGTTTTTCCACAATAGAGCTGGAGACTGGTGGAAAAACACTAATAGGAAATTTGAGAAAAAATGTGCAGCAGGCTGCACTAAGAGCAAAAAAGGACAACTGTGTGAGGCAGTGTGAACCCCCCCTGAGCTGAATACAACCGGGTATATGGCTGCACACAGACTACAGAGTGAGCTGCACACACACACACACACACAGAGACCTTGCAGAACGCTGTTAAAACAGCGCTGCAAGGCAAGAGCAAGGTGAACAGTGAAGAACACACAGCGTTTTACTAAATTAGCCTTTGGAAAGGAAAATAAAGCAATTAGCTAGCTAGACTGGCCCTCAGTTAGAACACAGCGTCCTGTCCCTAATTGAAATCACAGCAGAGTGAGCGCAAAATGGCGGCAGCGTTTTTTATAGTGCAGAGTGACATCATTTCAGCAGCCAATCCAAGCCTTGCCAGTACTTATATGCCCACCATGCTAAACAGGATGTGCCCACACTTCCAATCATTCCTCATTGGCTGCTGCGTTCAGTTTGAATTCTGGGAACTTCCGATTCCGGTATCCGATACGCGGGAAGTATCGGAATTCGGTATCGGAATTCCGATACCGCAAATATCGGCCGATACCCGATACTTGCGGTATCGGAATGCTCAACACTAGTGACCAGCGATCATGTGACGGGGATGCGTGGGATTATTGATGCAATTCCAGTAAGGCCGGGATCACACATGCGAGAAATACGTCCGAGTCTCGCATGGTAATCCCCGACCCTGCCACCTGCACTCCAAAGCGTAGCGTGCGGCCGCATAGCAATATATGGAGCTGCACGCTCCGCTCCTGAGTGTCAGGTGCAGGGCCGGGGATTACCATGCGAGACTCGGACGTATTTCTCGCATGTGTGATCCCGGCCTTAGAGTGAGTTAAATGCCGCTGTCAGAGATTGACAATGGCATTTAACTGGTTAACAGCAGTGGGTGGATAACAATTCCACCTGCCGCTGTTGCGGGCAAATGTCAGCTGTACAGATCAGCTCTCATGTGCCCGGATAGGTGCTGGCTCCATCTCTGAGGGGAGTATGGCATTAAAGTACTATTACACCCAATGTCGGAAAGGGGTTAAACTCCAATGTAACAACTACTGGCTGTTTTCAAAGCAAAAATGTTGTGAAAATGTTCACAAAGATGCCCAGGCATCTTGTGTACATCTTTTTAACCTTCCCATTGACTTGCATTGTAAAGTTAAGTAATGTATAGAGCATCTTCGGAGGGAAAATGTCTGATAAATGATCTGGTCATCTCTCTTAACCTCTTATTTGTAATTAGTCACAAGGTTTTTGCTACCTCATCTGAGAGCAGCTTAATGAAGGAAAAGAGACCTGAATCCAACGATGTGTGACTTAGTTTACTGAGTTGTGACACAGTCATTTGTGAAACAATCAGATTTCTTAGATGTAGCATGTAGCAGAGCTCAGAAAGCTAACCCCTAGCTCTACTTTACTGAGATTGGATGGAGAGTCTATGAACAGCAATTTCCAAGTTTTGCCTGAGCTCAATCATAGGATTTAGGTCTGGACTTTGACTAGGACATTCAAACACATGAATATGCTTTGATCTCTTCTGACCAGAGCACCTTCTTTCACATTCTGTATGTGTCTCCTACATAGCTTTTTGCAAACTGCTACCTAGACTTCTTATGACTTGCATTCAAAAATGGCTTTCTTCTTGCCACTTTTCCACAAAGTCCAGATTTGTGGAATATATGACAAATAGTTGTCCTGTGAAAAGATTCTCCCACCTAAGCGGTGGTTGTCTGCAACTCCTCCATAGTAACCATGGGCTTTATGACTGCTTCTCTAATTAGTGCTCTCCTTGCTTAAAATGTCAGTTTAGGTAGACGGCTGTTGTGAATTCTGCTCTTGGGCTCCCTCCGGTGGTTATGAGTGGTAGTGCTGCTGTCTTTGGATCGCAGCATTTATCAGGTGTGTCCACTTATTGCAATTTGGACTGGGCTATTTAGTCTTGCTTGATCCTTTAGTCAGTGCCAGTTGTCCATGGTTTTTGGAGGATTCACATCCATATCTGGTCTCTCCTGTTTTGCTGTTCATTTCAACAAAGATAAGTTCTGGCTTTGTTTTTGCTGTCCACATGCTGTGGATCTTATTGTTCAGTGCATTTTCATGTTTTGTCTTGTCCAGCTTTGTCTGTGAAGGATTTTTCGCAGCCAAGCTGTGTCTCTGGAGATGCAGATATACCCTCCATGTCTTTAGTCAGATGTGGAGATTTGTATTTTCTGTGGTGGATATTTTCTAGTGTTTTAATACTGACCGCATAGTACTCTGTCCTAGTCTTTCTTTTTAGCTAGAATGGCCTCCTTTGCTAAATCCTGATTTCAGTCTGCGTATGTCATTTCCCTCTCCTCTCACAGTCAATATTTGTGGGGGGCTGTCTATCCTTTGGGGATTTTCTCTGAGGCAAGATAGTTTTCCCGTTTCTATCTTTAGGGGAAGTTAGTTCTTTGGCTGTGTCGAGGTGTCTAGGGAGTGTTAGGTACATCCCACGGCTACTTCTAGTTGCGGTGCTAAGTTTAGGGTTTGCAGTCAGTACAGGTACCACCTTCTCCAGAGTACGTCTCATGCTGCTCCTAGGCCACCAGATCATAACAGTACAACTGGCCAACAATGAGTTAAACGCATCTCAGAAGAAGGGAAGGAAAGTGCTGAGCCATTTTTTTCTGCAGTCTGTTTTGTCTTTCCTTCCCTCTTTTCCTCTGGGTGGCCCAGGAGTTTGGCGCTGGCATGGAGGTTCAGGAATTGGTTTCTCGTGTGGACCAACTCGCTGCTAGAGTACAGGGTATTTCCGATTATATCGTTCAGACTCCGGTTTTAGAGCCTAGAATTCCAACTCCTGATTTGTTTTTTGGGGACAAGTCCAAATTTTTGAGCTTTAAAAATAACTGTAAACTGTTTTTTGCTCTGAAACCCCGTTCTTCTGTTGATCCCATTCAGCAGGTTAAAATTTTTATTTCCCTGTTGCGTGGTGATCCTCAGGATTGGGCATTTTCCCTGGAATCTGGGAATCCTGCTTTGCTTAACGTAGACATCTTTTTTCAGGCACTAGGGTTATTGTATGATGAACCTAATTCAGTGGATCATGCAGAGAAGACCTTGTTGGCCCTGTGTCAGGGTCAAAAAGCGGCAGAATCGTATTGCCAGAAATTTAGAAAATGGTCTGTGTTGACTAAATGGAATGAGGATGCCTTGGTGGCAATTTTCAGAAAGGGTCTTTCTGAATCCGTTACAGATGTTATGGTGGCCTGCTGGTCTGAGTGATTCCATGTCTCTGGCCATTCAGATTGATCGGCGCTTGCGCGAGCGCAGAGTTGTGCACACTGTGGCGTTGTCCTCCGAGCGGAGCCCTGAGCCTATGCAGTGTGATAGGATTTTGTCTAGAGCTGAACGACAAAGATTCAGGCGTCAGAATAGGTTGTGTTTTTACTGCGGTGATTCTGCTCATGTTATTTCTGATTGCCCTAAGCGTACAAAGAGAATCACTAGTTCTGTTACCATCAGTACTGTACAACCTAAATTTCTGTTATCTGTGACCTTGATCTGCTCATTATCATCATTTTCTGTCATGGCATTTGTAGATTCAGGCGCCGCTCTGAACTAAATGGACTTAGAATTTGCCAGACGTTGTGGTTTCCCCTTGCAGCCTTTGCAGAACCCTATTCCTTTAAGGGGGATTGATGCTACACCGTGGCTATAAATAAACCTCAGTTTTGGACACAGCTGACCATGCGCATGGCGCCAGCCCATCAGGAAGATTGTCGTTTTCTGGTGTTGCATAATTTGCATGATGATATTGTGCTGGGTAGTGTTGAGCATTCCGATACCGCAAGTATCGGGTATTGGCCGATACTTGCGGTATCGGAATTCCGATACCGAGATCCGATACTTTTGTGGTATCGGGTATCGGTATCGGATCCATAGGGATGTGTAAAATAAAGAATTAAAATAAAAAAAATTGATATATTCACCTCTCCGGCGGCCCCTTCTTTATGTTACACATTAATATGGATCCCAGGGCCTGAAGGAGAGTTTCCTCTCCTTCAGACCCTGGGAACCATCAGGAAACCTTCCGATACTTGGTGTCCCATTGACTTGTATTGGTATCGGATATCGGTATCGGCGATATCCGACATTTTTCGGGTATCGGCCGATACTATCCGATACCGATACTTTCAAGTATCGGACGGTATCGCTCAACACTAGTGCTGGGTTTTCCATGGTTACAGGTACATAATCCGGTGTTAGATTGGAAATCTGTCTGTGACTAGTTGGGGTTGTCAGGGGGTTCATGGTCACGTTCCTTTGATGTCAATTTCCTCTTCCCCCTCTTCTGAAATTCCTGAGTTTTTGTCAGATTTCCAGGATGTATTTGATGAGCCCAAATCCAGTTCCCTTCCACCGCATAGGGACTGTGATTGTGCTATTGACTTGATTCCAGGTTGTAAGTTCCCTAAGGGCCGACTTTTCAACCTGTCTGTGCCAGAACATGCCGCCATGCGGAGCTATATTAAGGAGTTTTTGGAGAAGGGGCATATTCAGCCATCTTCTTCACCATTGGGAGCAGTTTTTTTTTTGTTGTCAAGAAGGATGGCTCCTTGAGACCCTGTATTGATTATCGCCTCTTGAATAAGATCACGGTCAAATTTCAATACCCTTTGCCCTTGCTTACTGATTTGCTTGCTAGGATTAAGGAGGCTAGTTGGTTTACTAAGATTGACCTTCGAGGGGCATATAATCTTATTCGTATTAAGCAGGGTGACGAATGGAAAACTGCATTTAATACGCCCGAAGGCCATTTTGAATACCTTGTGATGCCATTCGGACTCTCTAATGCCCCATCTGTGTTCCAGTCCTTCATGCATTATATCTTTCGGAGTTATTTTGATAAATTCATGGTTGTATATTTGGATGATATTTTGATTTTTTCCGATGATTGGGAGTCTCATGTGAAACAGGTCAGGATGGTATTTCAGATCCTCCGTAATAATGCTTTATTTGTGAAGGGGTCGAAGTGCCTCTTTGGAGTGCAGAAGGTTTCTTTTTTGGGCTTCATTTTTTCTCCCTCATCTATAGAAATGGATCTGGCTAAGGTTCAGGCCATTCATGATTGGATTCAGCCCACATCTGTGAAGAGCCTTCAGAAATTCTTGGGCTTTGCTAATTTTTATCGTCGTTTCATTGCCAACTTCTCCAGTGTGGTTAAACCTCTGACCGATTTGACAAAGAAAGGCGCTGATGTGACGAATTGGTCCTCCGCGGCTGTTTCTGCCTTTCAGGAGCTTAAACGCCTATTTACTTCTGCCCCTGTGTTGCGTCAGCCTGATGTTTCTCTTCCATTTCAGGTTGAGGTTGACGCGTCTGAGATTGGGGCAGGGGCCATTTTGTCTCAGAGGAATTCTGATGGTTCCTTGATGAAACCGTGTGCCTTCTTTTCTTGGAAGTTTTCGCCTGCGGAACGCAATTATGATGTCGGCAATCGGGAGTTGTTGGCTATGAAGTGGGCATTTGAGGAGTGGCGACATTGGCTTGAGGGGGCCAAGTACCGTATTGTGGTCCTGACTGATCATAAGAATCTGATTTACTTCGAGTCTGCCAAACGACTGAATCCTAGACAGGCTCGATGGTCACTGTTTTTCTCCCGTTTTGATTTTGTGGTCTCGTATCTTCCGGGTTCTAAGAATGATAAGGCTGATGCCCTCTCTAGGAGTTTTTTTCCTGATTCCCCTGGGGTTCTTGAGCCGGTCGGCATTCTGAAGGAAGGGGTGATTCTTTCTGCCATCTCCCCTGATTTACGACGGGTTCTTCAGGAATTTCAGGCTAATAAACCTGACCGCTGTCCAGTGGGGAAACTGTTCCTGATAGATGGACTAGTAAAGTGATTTCTGAGGTTCATTGTTCTGTGTTGGCTAGCCATCCTGGGATTTTTGGTACCAGAGATTTGGTTGGTAGGTCCTTTTGGTGGCCTTCTTTGTCGCGGGATGTGCTTTCTTTTGTGCAGTCCTGTGGGATTTGTGCGTGGGCTAAGCCTTGCTGTTCCCGCGCTAGTGGGTTGCTTCTGCCTTTGCCGGTCCCTGAGAGACCTTGGACGCATATTTCTATGGATTTTATTTCAGATCTTCCGGTTTCCCAGAAGATGTCTGTTATCTGGGTGAATTGTGACCAGTTTTCTAAGATGGTTCATTTGGTACCTTTGCCTAAATTGTTTTCCTCTTCTGATTTGGTTCCGTTGTTTTTTCAGCATGTGGTTCGTTTGCATGGCATTCCGGAGAATATTGTGTTCGATAGAGGTTCCCAGTTTGTTTCTAGGTTTTGGCGGGCCTTTTGTGCTAGGCTGGGCATTGATTTGTCTTTTTCTTCCGCATTTCATCCTCAGACAAATGGCCAAACCGAGCGAACTAATCAGACTTTGGAAACTTATTTGAGATGCTTTGTGTCTGCTGATCAGGATGATTGGGTGGCTTTCTTGCCATTGGCTGAGTTTGCCCTTAATAATCGGGCTAGTTCTGTGTTGTGAATTCTGTGATCGAACTCCCTCCTGTGGTCATGAATGGTACTTCGGTGAATTCTGTCCATGGACTCCCTCTGGTGGCTGCGAGTGGAGCTGCTGCTTCTGAGGTTCCTTCCACAGGTGATGTAGTTTATTCTTTGGCTGGCTGCTCTATTTAACTCCACTCAGATCGTTACTCCATGCCAGCTGTCAATGTTCTTGTACTGGTTCAGTTGCTCTTGGATCTTTCCGGTGACCTGTCTACTCCAGCAGAAGCTAAGTCCCTGCTAGTAATTATTTGTTCATTGTTTCCTTGTCCAGCTTGCTATCTTGATTTTGCCTTGCTAGCTGGAAGCTCTGGGATGCAGAGTGGCACCTCCGCACCGTGAGTGGGTGCAGAGGTCTTTTTGCACACTCTGCGTGGTCTTTTTGTAGTTTTTTGTGCTGACCGCAAAGATACCTTTCCTATCCTCTGTCTGTTTAGTAAGTCTGGCCTCCCTTTGCTGAAACCTGTTTCATTTCTGTGTTTGTGACTTTCATCTTAACTCACAGTCAATATATGTGGGGGCTGCCTTTTCCTTTGGGGAATTTCTCTGAGGCAAGGTAGGCTTTATTTTCTATCTTTAGGGCTAGTTAGCTCTTAGGCTGTGAAGAGGCGTCTAGGCAGTGTTAGGTACGCTCCACGGCTATTTCTAGTTGTGTGATAGGATTAGGGGTTGCGGTCAGCAGAGCTCCCACTTCCCAGAGCTTGTCCTGTGTGAGTTTAACCAACAGGTCGTTCCGGGTGCTCCTAACCACCAGGTCCATAACAGTTCTGCTACCTTGGTTTCGCCTTTTTTTTGTAATTTTGGTTTTCATCCTCGTTTTTCTTCAGGGCAGGTTGAGCCTTCTGATTGTCCTGGTGTGGATTCTTTGATTGACAGGCTGCAGCAAATTTGCGCTCATGTGGTGGACAATTTGGTGTTGTCTCAGGAGGAGGCTCAGCATTTTGCTAACCATCGTCGGTGTGTTGGTTCCCGGCTTCGGGTTGGGGATTTGGTCTGGTTGTCTTCCCGTCATGTTCCTATGAAGGTTTCTTCCCCTAAGTTCAAGCCTCGGTTTATTGGTCCTTATAGGATTTCTGAGATTATCAATCCAGTGTCTTTTCGTTTGGCCCTTCTAGCCTCTTTTTCCATCCATAATGTTTTCCATAGATCTTTGTTGCGGAAGTATGTGGTGCCCGTTGTTCCCTCTGTTGATCCTCCGGACCCGGTGTTGATTGATGGGGAGTTGGAGTATGTGGTTGAGAAGATTTTGGATTCTCGTTTTTCGAGGCGGAAGCTTCAGTATCTGGTCAAATGGAAGGGTTATGGCCAGGAGGATAATTCTTGGGTTGTTGCCTCCGATGTTCATGCTGACGATTTGGTTCGTGGCTTTCATTTGGCTCGTCCTGATCGGCCTGGGGGCTCTGGTGAGGGTTCGGTGACCCCTCCTCAAGGGGGGGTACTGTTGTGAATTCTGCTCTTGGGCTCCCTCCGGTGGTTATGAGTGGTAGTGCTGCTGTCTTTGGATCGCAACATTTATCAGGTGTGTCCACTTATTGCAATTTGGACTGGGCTATTTAGTCTTGCTTGATCCTTTAGTCAGTGACAGTTGTCCATTGTTTTTGGAGGATTCACATCCATACCTGGTCTCTCCTGTTTTGCTGTTCATTTCAACAAAGATAAGTTCTGGCTTTGTTTTTGCTGTCCACATGCTGTGGACCTTATTGTTCAGTGCATTTTCATGTTTTGTCTTGTCCAGCTTTGTCTGTGAGGGATTTTTTGCAGCCAAGCTGTGTCTCTGGAGATGCAGATATACCCTCCATGTCTTTAGTCAGATGTGGAGATTTGTATTTTCTGTGGTGGATATTTTCTAGTGTTTTAATACTGACCGCATAGTACTCTGTCCTAGTCTTTCTTTTTAGCTAGAATGGCCTCCTTTGCCAAATCCTGATTTCAGTCTGCGTATGTCATTTCCCTCTCCTCTCACAGTCAATATTTGTGGGGGGCTGTCTATCCTTTGGGGATTTTCTCTGAGGCAAGTTAGTTTTCCCGTTTCTATCTTTAGGGGAAGTTAGTTTTTAGGCTGTGTCGAGATGTCTAGGGAGTGTTAGGTACATCCCACAGCTACTTCTAGTTGCGGTGCTAAGTTCAGGGTTTGCGGTCAGTACAGGTACCACCTTCTCCAGAGTACGTCTCATGCTGCTCCTAGGCCACCAGATCATAACAGACGGCCGTGTTTTGGTAGGTTTGCGGTTCTGCCATACTCCTTCCATTTTTAGATGATGATTTGTACAGTGCTCCATGAAATGTTCAGTGCTTAGGCTATTTTTCTAATCTATTTTTTCTGTAATCTCCTCCACAACTATATCCCTAACCTCTCTGGTTTGTTCCTTGGTTTTCATGACATTGCTTGATCACTAATGTTTTCAAGCAAATCTCTGAGGCTTTCACAGAACAGCGGTAGTTGAGAATAAATTAAGCATCTGAAGGCAAGTAGTAACTCAGGATTTTATTTAGTGATATCAGACTCAAGAGGGCAGAATTCAAATGCACTCCCTGGTTTGGAGATGAGGTGCAAAAATTGTGTTTCAAATCAAAATAGATGTTTTAGTAGCTAATGTTTCGGTCCCAACATTTGAACTTCATCAAGGGCAGCTCAGTGGCTCAGTGGTTAGCACTGGGTTCAAATCCAACCAAGGACAACATCTGCAAGGAGATAGTATGCTCGCTCTGTGTTTGCATGGGTTTCCTTCCTCATTCCAAAAACATACTGATAAGGAATTTAGATTGTGAGCCCCATCGGGGACAGCGATGATAATGTGTGCAAACTGTAAAGTGCTGAAGAGTATGTTAGCGCTATATAAAAATAATAATTATTATTATCAGAAACAAATATCAGGAAATTGTGACAATCTCATTAGAAAAAGGATACAGCAGAGACTTAGAATGGAGTTCCAAAATCGGTCATAGCGTCGCTATGTGTGACGGGGCCTTAAGTGGCAGCCTGATAGCAGTGTGTTTTTTTTCATTTCCCGCCAGTATGCAACGCTGATATAATTGCAATCTACAGTACATCACTGTGTAATGGTGCTACACAGAAAACTGGCAGAAAATAAGAAAAGTATTACACAGCAATCAGGCTGCCACCTGGTGACAGATTTTGGAACTCTGTTCTCAATCTCTGCTGTATGCTTTTTTCTGATGAGATTGTCACAATTTCCTGATATTTTTTTCTGATGAAGGTCCAAGGTTAGGACCGAAACATTATCTACTATAACAACTATTTGGATTACCATTAAAATATTTCTCATTCATTTCAACTTCAGTGCCAAGCTTTTTTGCTTATTGAATTCAAATGCACATCACAATTTTCAGATTTACATTTTTAAAAAAATTAGAAAACTGTGTATCATGTTCTTGATAATTAACAATAATTTGCTTTTTCGTGTTGGTACATAACATAAATTGCAAATAAAATACATTTACGTTTGTGGGTGTAACATTAAATAATGTTGAAAAATTCACAGGCATAAATACATTTTCAAGGCAATACATGTATTGTCGTAGCCGAAAGTGTTGACACAGTTGACAATGTTCTAGTAAATGATGTATTTCTCCCGGAAAATTATTGCAATTACACATTTGTTATATACATGTTTATTATGTTTGTGTATTGGAACAATGCAAAAAAACTTCAAACTTACCTGTGGCAAGTAACAGGTAATATGAATATGGGGCAATATGAAAATCACAACTGAAACCAGATAAAAAAGGAAAGACGTTGACTCAGTCTTTGCATTGTGTGTCTGTGTGTGCCACACTAAGCATTGAGAACAGAAAGAGGAGAAGAGAAATGTCTGAGGAATTAAGAACCAGACATGTTAAAAAATATTAACAATCTCAAAGTTGAAAGTCCATCTCCAGAGATCTTGATTTTTTTTTGTCCATAGTGAACAACATAATAAAAAAGTTTACAACCCATGGCATTGTAGCTAATCTCTCTGGTTGTGGATGGCAGAGAAAAATTGCTGAAAGGTTGCAATGCAGGATAGTCTGGATAGTAGATAAGCAAACCCAATCAAATTACAAAGAGATTCAATCTGTCCTGTAGGCTCTGGGTGCATCAGTGTCAGTGTCAACTATCTGTCAACATTTGAGTGAAATGAAGAGCCATGGCTAGAGACCCAGGAATACCATACTGCTGACACAGAGAAATTTAAAGGCTAGGCTGCAGTTTGCCAAAATGTTCATGAGTAAGCCAAAATCTTTCTGGGAAAGTGTCTTGTGGACATATGAGACAAAGATAGAACTTTTTGGTAAAGCACATCTTTCCATTGTTTACTGAAAATGGAATGTGGCCTAAAAAGAATAGAACAGGGTACCTACAATCACATATGGTGGAGGTTCAAATATATTTTGGGGCTCTTTTGCTGCCTCTGGTAATGGGTGCCTTGACTGTGTGCAAGACGTCATGAAATATGAAGATTATCAAAGGATTTTGAGTTGCAATGTAGTGCCCAGTGTCAGAAAGCTGGGTGTGTGTCTTACCTTATGGGTAATTCAGCAGGATAATGACCAAACACATAATTCAAGAAGCACCCAGACATTGATGGAAGCAGTGATTGATGGAGAGTTCTGAAATGGCGAGCAATGAATCTGGATTTAAATCTCATTGAACACCTGTTTGGAGAAGGCACCTGTCAAATAAAAGACTTGGCACAGTTTGCAAAAAAAGAGTTGTCTAAAATTCCAGTTGAGAGATGTAAGGAGCTTGTAAATGGTTATAGGAAGTAATTGATTGCAGCTATTTAAAGAGTGTGCAACCAAATTTTACGTTGATTGTGCAAATGATTTTGTCTGGTCTATGTTTTGGGTTTTTGTGTGAAATTATGTCAAATTTTCTTTTTCTCTGTTTTTTGTGTTGCTCCATTACATACAAAGGAAATATACACGTGTGTAGCAAAACGTGTTAGGCTGGTTTCACACTAGCGTACAGGAGGGCTGCGAATGGCAGTGTACTTCCTCCCTTCTTCCTCCCTGTAACCACGCTTATGCCTTTATCAGTGCATACGCAGGGACGAAATGCTGTTTGTGGATGCTTCGGCATGCGCTGTTTGGACGCTGCGCCGAGTGCAGCATATTGCATTTTGTTGCGGTCCGTGCAGCGTCCAAACGGTGCATGTGAAGGCATCCGCAAACAGCATACATCCGTGCATACCCAATTATAAAGATAGGTACGCAGGGCACCGCAGGACGCAAGGAGGTGTAGGCAGAGCATAGGCCTGGTTTAAGGGAGGAAGAAGGGAGGATGTACGCTACCATCCTCAGTCCTCCCTTACGCTAGTGTGAAACAAGCCTAAAGTTCGGGGGGAAATATTACAATTTCAAAGGTGCCAACACTTTCACCCATGGCTGTATATATATATATATATATATATATATATATATATATATATATATATATATATATATATAAAGTGGGGAAAATAAGTATTTGATACTCTGCTGATTTTGCAAGTTTTCCTACCTACAAAGAATTTAGAGGTCTGTTATCTTTTTATCGTTGGCACTCTTTAACTGTGAGAAAGAGGATCTTAAAAAAAATCCAGAAAATCACATTGGATGATTTTTGCATAATTCATTTGCATTTTATTGCACTTCCAGGAGGAACATAATTAATGTTTTGCAAGGAAAAAAGGATAGGGAAATATTCAGCTCACCAGATTGAAGCAGAAGTCATTGTGTGCAGGCTTGCGCTGGAACAAAAGTCAGAGGCGTTGTCCACAACAGAAGAAAAAATGAAGTAAATCGCCAGAGTGAAACTTGGATAAAAGTTCAATTTATTTAGACAAACCATTAAAATCCTTGCAATAATATTGCTCGCCCCACTTTACAGTTTTTGAATTTTTACAAAGATTTGAAATAACCAATAAATTTAGTGCATCTTCACAATTGTGTTCCACTTGTTGTTGATTCTTCACCAAAAATTTACTTTTAGTATCTTTATGTTTGAAGCCTGATATGTGGGAAAAGGTTGAAAAGTTACAGTTGTCAGTCTCATTCAGATACTCTCTTTTAGACAAATATTATCCTGAGAATTATTCACGCTCTCCTTTTACTACTAGAGCGATAACAATATTTTAAGTTTCAATGTACAATTACACACTTTGGATCTTACATACATGATTAACCCCTCCATTTCCTTTCCTCCTGAGCTATTTAAAACCTTTGGCCTGACTCACTCTACACACCACATTGAACTGACATACCTTGCGAGCAGACCCTGCCTGAATGCCTAAATACCAGCAGCCTTTGGTGTTCTTGGTGATTAACGGTTTCTACTTGTCACTGGTGAGTACTTTTCTACAGATCTAGACCAGTCTTTTTGGTTGTGGTTACCCTTTATTTTTCTTTTGTATGTGATAAAATCTGAAATGTTAGTATTTATGTGCCTTAGACCTTTATCTTCTAATTATATTTATCAAAACAAATATATGGTCATATAGTCCTTGTGTCGAACCATTTTTTTAAATCTGTATGTTCCATAATTGTTAGTCTTCAATTTATTATATGATATTAATATAAATTTGTTTTCATTTATAGTGACTATATGTGAACAAGGCTTGGGAGGAGCCAACACATTATATATTGAAAAAGACAGCTATTCCTGAGTTACAATTATTCCTGTAAAATTTGTGTTTAACTTGGATGAAATATTCTTTCGAACATTTGAAAACAAAAGTGTAAAAAGTATCAACCAATGAGAGTGCTGTATCTTTAAAAATCAGTACATCCATTCTCTTTTTAATACAGTGTAGTAGTCCTGTCCCCTTCGCAAAAAAGCACTTCCAAAGTATGATGTTCCATCCACCATGCTTCACGGTTGGGACGGTGTTCTTAGGGTTGTGCTCATCCTTCTTCTTCCTCCAAACACGATGAGTAGTGTTGAGCGATACCGTCCGATACTTGAAAGTATCGGTATCGGATAGTATCGGCCGATACCCGAAAAATATCGGATATCGCCGATACCGATATCCGATACCAATACAAGTCAATGGGACATCAAGTATCCGAAGGTATTCTCATGGTTCCCAGGGTCTGAAGGAGAGGAAACTCT